>NW_028258412.1:17132500-17448333 GCF_053883595.1 Heterocephalus glaber
TGATGGTGATGATGATGGTGATGATGATGATGATGGTGATGATGGTGGTGGTGATGGTGGTGATGGTGGTGTGACGATTCTTTTATAGGCTCCATCTATTCCAGAAACTTGATTTGATCAATGTAGCCAAGTTGGTGAGAATCAGGGAAAGTGATATTCTCAAAGAATTTCCACAAAACCGAGGTAGGAATCAGACTCGACTTGGGTAATGGATAATGCAGAGTTCTTTCTAGGCACAACCCTTAGTTCTACCATCTCAGATTTCCCAATCCTGACAAAAGGTAACCAAATGAAGCACAAGGTTGTTCAGAGAGTGTGCGAGAACAGAAAAGCGAGACTGACTCCCAAGAAACTCTGGTCCATTCTCACCCTGGAGAGAGGGGTACTTGCACCTAATCTTTCTAAACTTACAGATTTGAGGTTAGAAGAGAAATTTTAGAACCAGTGTCTTAGCTGAGCCTGTTTCTTCGTTAGCCAAATAACGGTGAGCTTTCCAATTATTATAAAGGTCTAATAATTTAATGCATGAAGACTATGCAGCACAGTTCTGGGCACAAAATATGCATTCAGCACTTGGCACCTGCTGCATAAAAAATGTAATTAAATTAATCTTTACAGTTCTCCAAAGGATCTGTCCCTCCACTTTCAGCATGGGGCCTTGAACCCAAGGCCTTCACACTCAGGTACATCCCAGCCCTTTTACATTTTGAAACAGGGTCTCACTAAGTTGCACAGCCTGGGCTTGAATGTGGGGTCTTCCTGCCTCAGCCTCCCAGAGTGGTGAGCTAGGCTCCATTTTTAAGGCTGTATAAACTAAGACAGAGTTAAACCAAGTAATTTTTCAATCTTGTTTTATTTTTTGTGGTACTTGAAATTGAACCTAAGTGTACTCTACCACTAAGCTACATCCCCAGTCCTTTTGTTCATTTTATGTGGAAACAAAGTCTCACTGGCCTCAAACTTGCAATTCTCCTGTCTCAGCCTCTAGGGTAGCTGTGATTACAGGTATGTGCCAATGTGCCCAATTTCAAATAACTTTTTTTTTCTTTTTGGTACCGGGGATCAAATTCGGGTCTTTGCACTTGCACAGCAGGCGGCAAAACCACTGAGCTAAATCCCTGGCCCTCAAATAACTTTTAATAGTGGCTAACATGTACTGGGCCCATACAGATGCCTAAGCACTGTGCTACACGTTACCTCAGTTAACCCTACCAACAACCACAGGAGGTTAGAAACCCTCTCTTTTTCCCCTTCTACAGATGAGAAAACAGAGGCACAAGGAAGTTGCAAAAAGTGCCTGGGTGCTGAGAGGAAGATGCAGGCTTTGCCCTCGGGTGAGTTACTCCAGAATCCACCTGCTTAGCCAGCAACTGGAAGGGTGGCAAGGCTTCGGTTACACGGGGGTGACACTGGCTGGGGACCCGGTAGGGAGCTCCCAGGCACGCATCTGCCAGCGCAGTGTGTGTTCTTCCCTCCAGGATTTTGCAGCCAACAACACATCTGAGCTTCCAGGGTTGCTCCGGACCACGTGCTTGTGAGCAGGACTTGCCCAAGCCCAGCTGCTTTGGCGAGGAAGTCAGCAGAGGGGATGTCCCCTTGCTCCTGCAAGAACGTGCTCCTTACCTCCTGTGGGCTGCAGGAACAGGGATCCAACCAGATTAGCCGTTTCAAAATGAAAACCCAAAAGCAAGGCTCATGCCCCCTTCTCTTCAAAAACAAAAAGAAAAAAAGAAAGAAATAAACATCAAGCCAAAAAGGAGCAATAGCAAAGCCCTTGAATCCATCTGTGACAGAGGCTATTTTGTGCCTGGTTTCCTTGGGTGGCCTTGTCTTAATGGCCTCTAATTCATAGAGACAAAACACATAAAACAATTTAGGGCATTGGCACACTCACCCAGGAGCGCGGCCGACTCCTGGGGGAGCGTTTTGGCAGGCCTTTGGAGGCCTGCCCTGCCGCCGGGGCTGGGAGGCTCCCGGGAACCTAGCAAAGAGCAAAGGAACGGCTAGTTTTCCTTTTGCTTCTGCCATTCCCTGCTTGCTGGGCCTGAGAGGTATCTGAGGGCCGTGGGCTGGGCGGATAATTATCTGTCTTGTAATTATAGCCAGTTGTGGGGGCCTCGCGCCTGTCCCCCACGTCGCCAGGCGGCTGGGAAGAGCGCTCCGGAGTGAAGGATTTACGGCCGGCCGTGCGGCTGGGATGTGTGTTTTGGCTTGTGTGCTCAAAGAGCACAGCCTCACCCTCTTTTCATTCTTTTGCTTTTCCCCCTCTCTCTTTAATCTCGACTTCACAAGGGAGCGAGTTGGTTGTTAATTCGCTTGGATTTTGAATCTGGGCCTTTTCATGTGTGAGAGGCTGGAAGGTGCCTTGAGGGTCCTGGTTGCCATTCAGTCTTTGGTGTCAAGGAAACTGTTCTCCACAGGGAATGAATTCAGTGCGTTCACAAAGGCGCATTAGCAAAACATCGGCCCCTATTTACAGAACACTTGTGCTAGTGTCCAGGTGTGAGCAGGACATCCCAGCATTACCCCCCGTTTTACAGATGAGGAGACTGAGCCACAGCGAGGGGAGTCACTTACCCAGTGCCACAAGGCCAGAAAATCAGCCATTGGGCAGCCAACCATGAGACGAGATTATGGATGGATGGGGAAGGCTGGATATTAGGATGACAGATGTGTGACTTGTGGAGAAACTTAACCCAATGACATGTAGTTTTAGCGGATAAAGAAGTACCTGCAAAATCCCAGGGTTATGCACTGAATTTGTGGCAGATCCAGGTTTTCTGATATTCTGCCCAGAACTCCTGACCCCTGGTCTCTGTTGCTTCATCTTCTCCCTGCTGGAGAGTTTCTGAGCCCTACAAAGGCTGCACATGCACACTCTTAAACTCTCCCTCATTGGGCCTAGGTGCTTTCAGGGAACTAGAGCTACCGCATAGCCTTCATTTGTGACCCCAAGGAGGGCAACCAGCCAGCCAGGCTAGCCTAGGAGCAGGGGGATGAGAAATATTCAGGACTGAAAGTAGTACATCTCAGCCACTCTATTTTGACCTGGTAAATGGATGAAACATGTGCAAAGCAAGCATTTTAGGACCATTGTCCAGCATGGGGCTGGGCTTGGGGCTGAGACCCAGCTGGCACGGGATCTCATTTGTACCATTCCCTCATCAGTGGGTGACCTTGGTCAAGGAAGGCACTGATCTCCCTGAACCCCAGTTTCTTCATCTGTAAAACAGAGGTGGCGCTTAAATCTGTCTCAGGGTGGTCAAGAGGTTGAAGTGCAATGATGCAAGCCAGATGCCTAATGCGGGGTGTCTCCCAGGGAACGTGCCATCAAGCCCCCATCAGGGGCCTTCATCCTGCAAGTATAGTTCAGGGCCAATGGCAGGCTCTAAAGTCGCTGTGCCCTGCTGGTTGCTGGCTCATCCTAGTGGGCACGGCTGCCTCTCTGGGTTATATTTTCTGGAGTTGTGAAACCAAATACATACAAGGTCCAGAAGAGAATTGGAATTATGTGTCCCCGCAGCTTCGTGAGGGAGCCATGGCTCTTGTGCCCATTTTCTGGAGATCCAGGAAGGTAAAGAGAGTTGCCTCAGGTCACTCGTGTCATAAGTGCTTGAGGAGAGACAGGGCACAGCCCATCTCCAGAGCTCTTGGTAACAAAACGGCTTCCCTTTTTATGACAGCATCGAATTGCTTTTGTGTGGGTTTAACATACATCATGCAGCTCGTTTCTTTTTATTTTGCATTTGGTTTGAGTTTTAAAATTTTATTTTACTTCTCTGGAAACAATACTGGGGTGAACACCCCAGTATTTTCTACACCAGGCTCTCCCAACCATGGGACTCTTGACATTTGGGGACACACAGCTGTCTGTGGCAGGGCTGTCCTGGGCATCGCAAGATGCTCAGCAGCACCCCTGGCTCTGATCGCCAGATGCCAGTAGCACTCCATTCTATGTCTGCAGACCTTGCCAGGTGCCCTTGCAGGGGACAAAATCAAATCACTTCCTGTTGAGAACCACTGTTCTACATTTTATATTCTGATGTGATGGTTTCCCGGATCCAATTGTTTGTGCAATGTTTTTAAGGATCCCTGATGCCTGGGGCCCAGCTGTCTCCCTCAGAGTGGCACAGCGCCTCACCTGCACACTCTGCTCCTCACCTGCCCGCCAGCGGCCAATTTGACTTGGGCAATCCTAGGATTCCAGGAGGCACAGCACACTTCTAGAAGTATAGGACAGACAGGCCCAAATGAGGAAACCGAGCTTGGAAGGGGCAGGGATCTGCCCTAGGCCACACATGGCACAGTTGGGTCTTTGAACATTGATCCACAGTGACTTTAACTGTCGTCAGACAGCCCCACTAGGCAGCTCAATCATGCCAAGTTAAAGTGATTCATTGAGGCCAATGTGACTTCCAGGTCTCTTCTACCAGGTGGTATGGGATTTCATAATTTTTACAATTTTTATTGCGCTGGCTGTGGATGAAGGCAGTGCTTTGGAGGCAGGGCGGGGAGGGACGTGTAGGGCGGTGGAAGGACTGGTCAAAGTTTATGGGATTGCAGCCTGCCATGGACTAAGTTTATTGTCCTTTGTAAATTCTCTGTCCTTTTCCTCTTTGAAGTCGGGAGCGATGGAATCAGTGGCCTAATTGATACAGGATGGGGAGAGGCTGACGATACTCAAAGAGTAGGGGCTGATGTGCTGCGGCAACCCCAGGAGTTTCTTTCTGGAGATCTATGGGGGAAATGATCTATTGACCCAGTGTGATGCAGAATGAGCTTAAACTTCCCCGGGGCTTCCTGCTCTGCCCTGTGTCTGTCTTGTTGACTTCATCTTCCTTCTCCTGGCCTTGGGCTCACTCTGCTGCAGCCACAATTGCCTTATTTTCCTTTTTAAAAAAGCTATGTCTGTTCCTACCTTCGGGCCTTTGCACTTGCTCTTCCTGTTGTCTGGACCTCCCTCTTGGGAGTTATTTTGGTGGCTGATCCCTTTGATTGCTTCAGATCCCCGCTAACCTGCCTCTGCATGAGAGAGGCCTCCCAGACCACCCTGTTTCAGGAAACTCCCCCCTCACCCTGTTTTTCTCTATCACATCCCCCTAATCCATACCCTTTGGGGGAGATGAGGTTTCAATCACTCACTGTATGAAATTTCCATTTTTGTTCACTATTTTAGGACACGGTGTCCTTATGGAGGACAGGGACCTCGCCTATCTTGTCATAGGCTTCTCTGGAGCGGCTTGGGTGGTGGTTAGTCGAGTGGAGTAATTGAGGATCTATCTACTCTTTGCAAGATCTGGAGAGAGGTTGAAGCAGGACAAGGAAATGTGGACACATACGAAGTGTAGGTGGCTTTGCACGCTAGGGTGCAGTTAGCAGATGGAGGCGCCATGACAACTGTGGGGGGGGGTGGGTTCTCCAAGAGGGGCTCCTGCAGATGCCCCCAAGTGGACTTTCAGGCATGTAAAGGGTTAGATTGGCTGGCAAGGAGCAGGCCAGGCGCCTTACGCCGGGAGCAGATGGAGGCTGGGTGGAAGGCTGAAGCTTGCGGGGACCGAGACCGGCGTTCAGGAAAGCTGGACCGAGCAGACCGAGTTGCTGGAGCAGCTGGGGTTGCATGGCATTGTGGGTATGTGTTGGGCACAGCCTTGGGACCCCAAGAGGGTTTGCAGGATACACAAGGAAGAGCAAGAGAGGGGAGTTGGGTGGCGCATGGGGTTGGGGTTTCCGTCTGCCATGGAGCAGCTGTGTGGCTGGATCAGCACTAGCTGTGTGGCCTTGGTGGGTGACCTCTCTGAGCCTCAGTTTTCCCTTCTACAAAGTGAGGTTAGGAATAGTGATGGCTCCATAGGGTTGCTCTGGGCTAAGACGTGGTAATCCATATAGACAAAGCCTTGAACTGAGCCTGGAGCTCAGTAAAGCGACCACATCTCTGATGTCATTGCATTCTCTGCCACACTACATGAAGGACGTGATCCCCGTGTTGTGGACGAGAAAACAGTATCCTTGCAAATTCCAGAAACGCAGGGAGCTCTAGGGACACAAAAACAGAATTGAGCTATTTGTGGTCAGATTGGGATGAAAGCTACCCATGGAGAAGCCACATGGAAGGGAGGCTGCTGCTGGGAGCTGTGGGGCTCGGGCTACACCCGCAGGAAACCACATGAACTCAGAAGAGGACCTGAGAGTGCAGAGCGGACCACTGCCCAGTCGGCAAGCTCAGCTCGCCCCGGTGAGACCCTGACCCGGGAAGGCAGCTGAGCCACGCCGGCGCTCCTGGCCCACAGAGACTGTACGCTAATAACTATGGGTTGCTCGAAGCTGCCCAATTTGTAGTAATTTGTTATGCAGCAGTGGAAAATGAATTCAGCTGGAGGTCTGGCCGTCATGTGCTCAAGATTCCTATCAGTAATCTTTCAGTCCTTCCAGCTTCGAGTTCCAGGAACTTCTGCTGAGCAGTTGCAGGTGTGAGCATGGAGTTCCCGTTGCTCGAGTTGATCTTATTTCACAGCAACAAGAATATGCGTCCCGGAGCTGCTCACTCCATGTCCTTGGGGAAGTTGCTTACCCTCTCTCCATCTTCCTTTCCCCAACTGTAAAGTGGAACTAAAGAGTAGATCCAGCCCCTCAGGGTTCTATAAGGCTGAAACGACAGATAAATAATACAAAAGTTTGGAATGGTGCCGGATGAACGGTGCTCAAAAACCTTAAAGACATTATACAAATTAACAGGCTATTGTTGCTCTCCCTGTCATCACAACAGGTTACGGAGGGGCCGGTGATGCCCCCATTTCATATGGGAGCAGCTGAAGGTCAAAGGCAACACGCGTCTTAGTCGAGGTCCCAGGTTTGCTTGGTGGCAGAGCCGGGCATCAAAAAGGGACTCGAATCTTTTCTCTGTCTTCCTCCTGCTCTGTGTCTGTCTGCACCCCACATCTTTCTCCTTCATGGAGCTGTGTTGGAATCATGACGCGGGCATCGGCAGCCCACAGGGCCACTTTGCCCTGCCCTCCTGCTGCCTGACATTTTCAGCTGTCTTGGCCCCATCTCCTTTCGGAGGGCTCCAGATGGACTTGGCTTTCTTCTTGTACCATTTCTTGACCCCGCACCCTACCATGTGCCCATCCCCTTTGGGAGGCAGGAGCTGCAGTGTTGCCCTCCCAGCTGGTGTCTTCTGGTTAACCCTGCACGCAGCCCTTTCCCGCCCCTGTGCCTGCTCTTTCTCTTGGGCCTGGGGAGCCCCTCACTCTCTGCCCCGACTTGACTCCTACATGTCTTTCTCTAACCCTCAGCCCCCTGGGGCTCACTCCCAGGCAGAGCTTCCTTCCCTCCCCACAGGGTTCCCCTCTGTGTCTCTCTACCAGCTGCCTGGTGAATTTAGCCTGGGCAGGGACTAGATCTTATCTGTTTATTCCTGGGTCTTAAGGACTCAGCGCTGTGTCTGTGAATAAGTGGACGAGTGAATGAAGACTGCAACCCTGAGAAGCCCTCCCCCGGCATGAATGTAGAAAACATCTAGATCTGCATCTGTCTTTCAATGCTCTGAGCTAGAGAGGGGCTTGGCCTCTTCTCTGTCTGTAGCAATGGCTTCGAGACGATGCTAATAACAGAGTCCCAAAGGAATCCAGATCTGGGAACCCCTAAGGGGAAGCTTGGCTTTTCTTTTTCTTTATATTCCTTGTTGGGCACATGATAGGTCCTCAACTGGTGTTTGTTGAATGATTCATTAAGTGTACACATGGATGTGGATAGTAGCATAACAACTGCAGTGGAGACTGATTTGGGGTCTGTCTAGTATCTCCAACTCCCAGGGGAGTGCTCAGCACATAGTAGGTCCTTGGATCTCAGGGAAGCAGGGCGTCCCAAACTTATTCCTGAGCTTCTAAGGGCTCTCTGTCCTCTGCCCCCCAGGGCCCGGCTTTCTAGCCTTTGCTGAGCTCTGTTCCCTTTTGTGGTTGGAAGTCAGTTCCTTCGCATTGTGTAAACACGTTTTGTGTGGTTGAAATGTATTTTAGAAATGTCACTAATTACCCAGTCGCCTGTAACCACTCTTCTAGCGGCATAATTGGTGTGTCACGTAAATACCTAATTAGGGGCCTTGGAGGATGGGTGGTTGGGAGCCCTGGTGGCTGGAGGCTTTTTGGAGATGCCTGGGTCCCCTGCATCAGTGGCAGGAGGAGGGAGGTTCTCAGGTTGCCCAGGGGCTCTGGTACTCCGGCCTCCAGGACGAGGCTGGGTCCGGCATGGAGCTACATGCACGGACTTCTCAGGCCACCGAGTTTAATGGGAACCAACTGCCCCACTCCTCCGTCGTCTGCTGGCCAGAGCGTGCTGTGCATTTCAGACTCAAATGACTCACACATGTGAGGTGCCTCACGCTCCTTTCTGCCCCAGTGGCCGTGTTGCTATGGTCCTGGCCTTGCTCTGGGAACAGCTGCCATTCCTCAGCAACCCCCAGCTGAACCCATTTTAAAAGATGCAACAGGTCACTGGCTACACCCTGAGTCTTTCATCCTTGGAGATGCCTCGCCATGGCCACCATGACGTGTCAGAAGCGGCTCTTCATCCCAGACAGGATTTCAGGCACCGTCTTTCATGTCCTTTCTTGGAGGTCTCTTTCCAGGCTTCCTGGCCACACGTGGGAAGTGCTGAGTGTCCTGACTGCATCCGGTCACACATGGCCATCACTTCAGTGATGTGACCACAGAATGAGCAATGTCCATGTTCCCCAGATTGTCCTGCTTCAAGGCATTTCCTTGGAACTGGTTCCCTGGGTGATGGTGGGATGAGTTTTAGTATTAAGGTACCCAGTTCTGGAAAGGGCTGGGCCACCCTGACCTGACCAGCACCTGCCTATTGTCCTGGATGTCACTGAGTGTCTACCACATGCCCACGAAACTTTGAGGTTTGAGGGGGGGAGATGCTCAAGTGAGAGATGGTTAACTGGTCTCCTCTACCTAAAATTTTGGATCATGTGATCAAATCCTGTACCCTCCTGAGCCTCAATGATCTTGTCTAGAAAATGGGTATAATAATGGACCAGTAGATGAGTTGTAAGGATGGACTGATGCCAGGGTCTAATCACAAGGTGAGCTACCCATGAAGGCCCACTAAAACTATTGGATCTGGCTTCTCCTCTATACAGTGGGGCAAAGCATCAGCCATATTGGATCGTGGTGAGGTTTCCAGACCACTCGTGTGTAACACAATTACACAGTGCCTGGCACACTCGAAATGCTCCATGTGTGTGTCAGTCATCACCCTCACAACTTTTACTTTGTTATCAGCATCATCATCTTCTCATCCAAGTATTTTGGCCGTTACTGGGCTTGGAAACTGAGGCACGGAGGAATTAAGTGACTTGCCCAAGGTCACACAGCTGGGAAGTGGCAGCACTGGGATTTGAACACTGGTCCATATGGTTGTGGATCTAGGGTGCCCTCTTCCCCCTGCCATCCTCCCTGGGACCATGGAAAATGTACTAAGGTTATGGGCAAGTGATGGTGATAAGAAAGGTTACAAGGTCTCAGTGACAAGAAAAGGGGCAAAAAGACATAGACCAGGATTCCTGGAAGAAAGGAAATGGTGGTGACAGGTGTGAAGATTTTGTATGGCTGGGAGGGTGATGGAAGCAAGGAGAAAGAGACACACATAGAAAAGAATTAATGTGTTGTTTTCCTCCCGTACTGGGGATTGAACTTAGGACCTTGAGCTGTTGAGGGAGGCATGGTACCACTGAACTAAATCCCCTGCCCCAAAGTATTTGTTTATTGTACTTAAAAGAAGCTAAAATGATTCATTAGTGATTCTGATACTTAAATTTTGGGAACCATTACTTTTGTTTCTGTAATGGTAAAACAATTATAAATTTAACATTTCAGCTCTTTTCAGAATAGTACTGTTATAGTTTAGATTTTAAGTATTCCCTGTTCAAGGTCCATATGATACAGGCTTGGAGGCCAGTGTGAGCACTATTAGGAGCTGGGGGAACCTTTAAGAGGTGGAGTCTAGTGGGAGGAAGTTGGGCCATTGGGGGTGTGTCTTTGAAGAGGATTATAGGACCCGCCCCTTCCTGCCTCTCTCTGCTTCCTGTCTGCCATTAGGTGAGCAGCTTCCTCCCTAACATAGCCCACCATGAGGTACTGTGCTGCTGCAGGCCAAGTGACCATGGACTAAAACCTCTGAAACTGTGAGCCAGACTAAACCTTTCCTCCTTATAAATTGATTTTTCAATTATTTCATTACAGCAATAGAAATCTGTCTAATACAAATAATAATTTTAAAAATGCAGTGGGTTCTCTTTCATTGGATGCCTGAAACAGAGAGAGGTTTGTTTTGAGATGGGAAAATGCTATTTATTTATTAAGTGATTGATTCGCTTATTTTTTTATCATCAAATTGATTCATGATTTTAAAGAAAATTTGGAAATTTAGAAAATAGAAGAAAAAATTTAAAAATTACTCATAATTTCCCCACCCAAACATACTGACACTTAACATTGTTTCTGACTCTTTCTATAATAGCTTTGAAAAAGCTAACAGGTTTAATAGCGCTATAAAGCTAATATTGTATCTTGAATTTTCCTGTAATAATTTTAACACTAGCATTTATGTATTATCATGAGCAAATTTTACTAGCTCACAAACATAAGGATTCACCAAGGTTCATAATTCTTGTAGTATTGGTACTATGGGTTTCTAATTCTTCACTATTATAAAAACAATGCAAAGAACATCTTATTTTGCAAGGACTGTTTTTTTTCTTCTTTTCTCCCCCTTTGTCTCCTCCCCTTATCTTCTCTCAATTTTTCTTTGTGTTTGGATTTCTCTTTGTGATGAATTCTTAGGGGAGAACTGCTGAGGCCAAGCTGTGGACATTTTAAGGTCCTAAACACATGTTGCTAGGCGTTCGTTTTTTACCAAGGTACTCCACATGACATCGTGAGGCTTCTTTAACTTTCCAGCTTCATAACGATGGAGACAACGTTCATTCACTCATTCATTCAATTATGTATTCACCAACATCTATGGAGCACCTGCCTCCTGCCAGGACGTGCTGCTATATAAGATATAACTCTTGGAGCTTCCCAGCTGTGAGTCTGAAGTGTGCCTTGTCTCAGATTTTTAACTTTTAGCTAGGGCCTGGCCCTCAGAGGTCTCCTTGGGGGCCCCTGACTCCTTAGGAGAGGTGCCCAGTAGCCCAATATTTCCAGGAACTCTGTCCTGATGTGCACTGGCACCTGGCATCTGGGAGACAAGAGTAGCAAACGCTCATTGTTTGAGCTCCTTGGAGCGAACACTTAAGTGTCCGACCGAGCATTAAGCACTTTGCCTCCTCCTCACCACTTCTCTCCGACAAAGCTTTTATACGGAGCACGAGCGCCCATAAATAACAGACCGACTTATAAATAAATACAGCTGGGAGCCCACAAAAGCTGACAAATGCTGTTTATTTAATTTCTCGAGTGTGGTCCATTTGGGATCCAATGGGAAGAGCTCGCTAAGCTTTTAAAAGGCCAGCTTATGTGCTTAATCTCGGTTTTCCTCTTGAGGGGCCATCCTGCCATCTCCCCCATACCTGCCTTGTTTAGTAAAGCAGCAGGGCTGTCTATGAAGGCAGGGATTTGGGACAAAGCAAGGCTTCTCGGGCCCCTCCCCATGAGGGGCACTTGAGCCTGGATGCGTCACAGCCACACCAGCCTCAGTAATGCGGCTTGCACCCACCTGTAGGACTGGCCTCGTTAATCACACACCAGGTGGGCTTGTCCGAATCCTCACTGCTTACTGAGGGGTGAAGGGAAGAGCAGAAGAGCAATGTGGAGTCAATGCGGGCCTCTTTCTGTGAATGTCTGGGCCATCAGTTATCTCAGATATGAGCCAAGAGGGCCACGCATCCCAGAGGGAGATCGTGCGATCGTGAGCATCCACAGGGCCACACTTGGCCAGCTGCTTCCTGCCCCAGGCTCTTTGCACATGCTCTTCCTTTCGCCTGAAACGCTGGTCTCCCCATTCTGATCTCAATAACTCTTTCCCATCCTTCAGATTGCAACGTCAAGCTGCTTCTGGGAAGACTTCTCTGCCAGACAATCAGGGAAACGGACTACCAGTTTCTGGTTATACAACTACACGGGACCTGTCTTTTGTCATTCTGTTCAGCATTTTGATGAAAGTATCCAGGGTGCAATTATTGGTTGATTGCCTGTCCTGCTTAATCAAGTATCACTTCTCCTTGGCTACTGCCCACCTCTGGGCCACCATCTCCTTCCACCTGAGAGACCTGAGCCTCCTCCAGCCCCACGCAGTCTGCACTCTGTTGGTCACAGCGGTCGAGGGTCACAGAAGTCACAGTGCGCGTGTCCTCTGCTCAGCCCCTGCTCACTTTGCTGCAGCCACTCTTGTCTCCCTCGGCTTGTAGAAGGGGCCAAGCCCTCTCTTGCTCTTCTCTTGAATAGCTGGGCTCTCTCCTTTCTTTTCCATCTGTCCAGAAGGCTTCCCTGGCCACCTCTGCCCTGGCCCAGGAGGCCTCTCCCATGTGCCTGCCCCAGCGTCTGTGCCTCTGTCACATCGAGCGCATTTCATCAGCTCTGTGTTGATCTCTTACCAAGCATGTGGGGGTCCGTGACGGAAGAGCCCTGGATTTCTCTCCTGCTCAGTGCCAGTCCCCAGCACAAGGAAATATCTGGCATAAAGAAGTGTCCTGCTGTAGCCAAAGCGAAGCATCGCATGGTTTTGGCCAACTGCTCAGCCAGCCAAGATCTTGCAGTGGGGCTGCTGGATTTTCTTATCAGCAGAAATCTGGCGGCCTTGATTTTTGTTTCCAGCTGTGGGGAAAGATGCCACCACAGGGGTCTCAGAGCATCCTGGGTGCCTGTGGTGGGGGCGGGGACACCCTTGCCAAGGGAGGGAGACCCCTAGTAGGGAGGAATGCAGTTGCCTGGGAAGTGCACTGCCCAAGAGGAGGGACACATGCAGGAAGATGATGGGAAGGGGCTGAGCTGTCCTGACTCAGAGGAGTGAGTGCTGAGCCGGGCCGTGGCTGAGTCTTGCTCAGGACTGTGACAGTAGACTCTGCTACTACTTGGGATCTTGTTTGCCCACACAGTGGCCCCAGCTTGGTATTTAGCTTAGAAGACAGAATGAATGGGGCACTGCAAAGCGTATGGACTTCAAATTCAGATGCTCCCAGTTTCACACCTCAGTGTGGCTGTGTATTACGATTTCTTTTATGACCTTCTTGGGGGAAATCACTTCACCTCTAAGTTTTATTTTCCTTAAAATGAATCATCTCTCCCAAGGATCTATTTGCTTCTGAGACCCCTCTTCCCACAACGGTCTTCTATTTCTTGAAACAATGCTGCCCCAGGACCTTCGCACCTGCCTTTCTTTTCTTTTTCTTTTTTTCTTTTTTGCTGATATGCAGAATTTATTAAGCTTTGCACATGTAATAGAGCAGTTTCCTTTCATCCAAAGTGCTAACAAAAGCTCTAGCAATCAAGAATGGCAGCACGTCATTTTATAACAATCAACATTGTAGCTTTTCAAATTTGGTTTTCAGAAGAATTTATCTTCGAGTAAATCTAGTCATGCTTTTAAAAATTGCTTTAGGTCACTCCAACCTTGGCACTTAACATTTGGCATAAACAAGAAAACAATCCCAATTTGATAAATAACAGATAACATTGTAGGCCATAAACATACAGCATGAGGAAGTGGTGGTGTAAGTCAGTAGTTGTTAAACTACTAGAGTGCCTTGGCCTCTCTGTGCAGAGGGTTTGATTCACCAGCCTGGACACTCAGTTTTCAAAGTAGGAGCAACTTCTACAGTATCATTTCTCACACTGCAAACAAGTAGAGAATGAGGACTTCTTTTTTTTTTTTGGTACCGGAGATTGAACTCGGGACTTTGTGCTCACGAGGCAGGTGGTGGAACCACTGAGCTAAATGAGGAATTCATTTTTATTAATAAATTACACCCTCAGGAGTTAGAATCAACTCCTTAGTATAAAAATGTTCAAGTTATATCAGTCATAACTGTGTGTTTATTTTAAAAGTTGCTAAATGGATTAAATGGAGACAGCAATGCTTCCCCTAATGTGATTGGTCTTACCACGTTTACAGCTGCGAAGACCTAAAACTTCAGGTGTTTGAACTGAATGTTGATGAGCATACTTATATTTCAACCTCATATGCTAGACTCTGTTATTTGGTCAACTGTTCATTTACTCTGAAATTAAAATTTTAATATTGTCAAAGTTGATATAAGTGGCATAATAACAAATATGCTGAAATGGTTATAGTCACAAGCGGGAGTTAGCAAGGATATGGGGAGATCCCACTCCCAAGCCACCCAGTAGTCGGAATTACTGTATATACTGTCACACAACTACAACAAATCAGATTTAAAGCTGTTTACTTTAGTCTGGCATCTTCACACACCCAAGATATGTACCTTATACGAAAACAGTGTTTATTCAAAAAGAAATTTTTTTGTAGCTGTTAAGTTCTTCCCTTAAATGCAAATAAAATGGCACAGAAACTTTTAATAACCAGGACTCAGAAAATTTAAAAGAATAATTTGGATTAGGAATCAAATATACAGAGTCAAAGAAGGGAAAAAATCATCTAGAAGACAAAGATCCAAGTAGCATCTCAGTTGTGGAGCAATTTTGTAAAGCAGGAAAGCGACTGTGATCACCTGCATCTTCTCATCATTCTAGCAAGTGTCTCCAGGTACCACCTGTGTCTGTATAATAGTATTTCCCTAGATAAAGGGCCTTGAGTGTACATTCAGTGTGTTTCCTGGGAATAGAAGTGAAGATATTTTCATTTTGTTTAAGTCACACAGACTATTTGGTCAAAGAAATACGTAAAGCTAAATGAAAGCACATCTGGTAGAAATACATAGCAATGAATGTTGATAAGATGTGCTTGGATCTTGCTTGCAGCATCTGGCAGTGGGGAGTGGAACAAAGGTAGCAATCTCACAGGCTCTCCTGTGTCTGTTCTGGAGGTGGCTTCGTAGTGGTAGCACTAGCATTTGCAGTTGAATTCAAGACTTCTCCAAAATCACCGCCAGCCAGCTTGTTCCCCCTACTTTAGACTTTAAGTTTTCGACCTTTTCTTCAAATGACTTGAAAATTGGGGAATTTTTTACGTCTTCCAGCTTTTTGGTGATAACAGAGCCAACAGATGAAAAGGCCGCTGAAGCCTTCTGTCTGGCCTGAGATAAGGTTTCAGAGGTCTTCCTGTATGCAGACCTGGCTGTCACATCCTGCCACCCTTCGGCAATGTTCTGCTTTAGCTCCTGTAGTGAACCGATCCCAAGTTTCCACTTGATCTCTGCTAGATGCTTCTCTTTTGCTGCTAACTCTTGAGACAGAGTTTGGATTTCTTCTTCCACCTTTGCCAGCTCTCTTCTCAGCTCATTCTGCTCCTCTTCCGAGAGGGTCTCGGTGGTGCTGAGGGTGGCTGCAGCATCTTCTCCTTCCTCAGGTACTGGGTCTGTCCTCAGCAAATCAAGTTTCTCAGTAGGTGATCCGGGTGGAGACAAATGCCCACTAGGGGACAGGTAGAGGTAGTTTTTGTTTACTCCTGCATTGAAATCGGACGGGGACTGGTAGTCTTCATATCAGTCTGTGTCTCTGTGATCCATCATCCCAGGCAGAGGCAGAACGCATGGCTTTATGGACGCCTGAGCTCCCTCTGCAGTTGCTCGCCCCTTGGGCCTGTTATTCCCTTTGCCCCACCTTGCAAGCTCGCTGAGACTGTCTTCCCAGTTTGGAGGCCCCACCCCAAACCTGAGTGTCCTGGCTCCTGCTTTTCTTTTTGCTACAGTGTTTTGTAGCACAATCATGTGTGCTGCTGATTTCTTGTCATCCTTCAGATCTAAGGTCAAATGTTACCACCTCAGAGAGAGTCAAAAATTGCCTACAGCTACATATTAGGTAGCTACTTTGCTATATTTTCCTTATAGCACTTAATACCATTTAGAAGTATCTTGTATATGCATTTATCTACCTGTTTACTATTTGTCTGTTATTTCCCACTAGAAATTACATTCCAGATGAGTAGGTTCTTTTGTTTACTGCTTATTTTCTTAGCACCTGGGATCGTGCCTGGCTCATAGTAAGTGCTCAATAAATATTTATTGCAAGAATGGATAATGATTTGTTGTAAGGAAGAGAGGGACTGTGGTAGAATAATTGCAAGAATGACTGTCATTCTCCACCCTTTCTGTACCTTTTGCAGCAATCCATAGCTCTTTTCCTAAAAAAGGTGGGGTCAACTGTCCTACCACTGAATTATTCCAAGCTGTAAAATGCTGCCAACATGACCCTGTGCCCAGGCCAAGCCTGGGCCTCAGAAGGTCTTGTGTGCATCTAATCTATTTCATGGAACCCTGATTTCTCTGTGGGATACACAGGGCTGAGTACCCCTGTTGCCTAACAAGCTGGCAACAGGCAGACACACAAGTGAGACCAGACTACTCAGCCTACCAGTTGGACACAGATTCGGGAGAGAATCCTACTACAGTCAGATGGGCTGCTGAGACAGAGACTTGCACAAAGCTACTGAGTGTGGGGCAGTTTGTTATGCAGCCATAGCAGCCTGATACATGGAACACACACACATACACACACATGCACACTCCTATCCAGCTTGGTGCATAGCAGGTGCTTGAGAAATAGTAGCTATTTATGGTATGGTTTGTGTGGATTATTTGGTGGTGGAGGGAGCCTTTTCCAGTTGGACAGTCATAAGCTTCACCATGGGTTAGCCATATGGTGACTAGGAGATGTGTTCCCTCTAGACTTGGGATGGTCCATTTCTGCTAATAGCAAATGTCTCTCAAGCTTTGCACTTGGTCCTTTGACCTCGGGGTCAGAAGAGCATCAAGGAGCCTCCTGCCAACCTGGCTCTCGTTGGACCTGAATAATACATGCATTTTCCTGTTTCTATGATGGTTTTAGGCCTCTGATTTATGGTGATGAACATGCCCTTCTGTTCGCCCTGGCTTTTGTTAATGACCTCTCATGAATTATCCAAGAAAGAAATGTTAAACGAGCTAATTAGGCATTAACCTTACATTATAGATCAACCACACAATTGGATCCTTCACAGCTCCCAGTGTGACAACAGAAGGCATTAAGTATTGATGGTCCCAGAAAGGGCTGAGGGAATGGACGGAGAGAAGTGCAAAGATGTGCGGAAGGAAGTGATGAAGACACCTCCTTGTGAGCCTGCTAGGAGGAGGAGAAACAAGTGTGATGCAGTCACATTGACTGAGGGTTGAATCCTAAGACACCTGTTCAGCAGCTGTGTGGGCTCAGAAAATAGGAACAGCACCCTCCTCCAGTTGTGGGGATCCAAGGTGATGCCATGTTGTAAACACCTGGTGTGTTCTAGGGCCTTGAAATACATTCTCCCTCTTCTCTTTCCTTTAGGAAAATTTGTCTTTTGAGCTCAGAATTGAAGAATGCCCACCTTTCCCCTCCCTGGGTCACCCTGTGTCACTTCAGCATTGCTAAGGCACGGTATTGGACACCACAATATAGAAAGGAGAGGTTTATTCTGGCTCGCCTTTCAGTCCACGGTCAGCTGAGTCCAAGGCAGGATGGCATGGCATGGCATAGGGGCCTGGCAGAGGAGAGCTGCTCAGGGTGTGGTGGACAGGAAGCAGAGGGAGTAAAGGGAGGAGTGAGGAGGGGAGATCACCCCATGCCATGCCCCCAGTGGCCCCACTCTTCTGCAGACCCCACCTCCTGCCAGCAACTCACTATAAGCACCCATAATCCAGTGCCCTCCCCAAAGCCCCACCTATGATCCAGTGAGGCTTTAGGGGTGAAGGGATCTAGATCTAAATCATAATACTCTGTAAAGGGAAACCGTGTTTCATTCCTGGTAGAATCAAGGTAGCAGTCTGGACAGGAGTGATGACAAATTAGCCAAGTCAAGGTGGGTAAAATCCTTCTAGTAAGTAGCTAGGTGATCTTGGATGAGATAGAGTGACAGGAGATAGATGCATGAATAATATGTCGATAACCTGATGTACTGACAAATGCTGCATGTATATATATTTTTTACTGTTTACAGATATTTTATTATCTATCATTTAATTTTATCCATAGAATATATCAGAAATATGGTCATTAGGGGCTTAGTTTTTTCCATTTAAAAGATGGGGAACTTAAGAGTCATAAGAGATGATTTGTCTCAGGGATGGAGCCAGGAGTTGGACCTCAGGCTTTAATTCCAAGTCTGATTCTGTTTTTATAATGCCATTTGACTTCTCCAAGTCACTTCCCTTTTCTGAGACACAGTTCTCAGTCACACAATGGGAGATGTAGTGGGCAAGTCTGCCTCACCTGCATCTGCTTCCAGTGGAAATTGCCCTGGTCAGGGTCCTGGTTGTGTAGGCGGCCATGTTGCATGTCATGTGATCTCACTCCTCTCACTCACCTGAGCTGTAGCTGATTGGGTGAGGTGGGCACCTAATCAAAGGCAGCCGATCACTAGGTTTCCTATGAGCAGAGGAAAGACTAGGTTGATTAGATTATCTCTTGTGGATGTGAACTAAGTGGACCTAGGTGTGAGAAAGAGCAGGCTGAGGTAAGAGTGGGCCAGACAGAGACCAACACGGAGCACTCTCATGAGGAAATGCGATGGACTTGAAAGAGAGGAAGCTTCTAGGGTCAGAAAAAAGAAAGTAGAAACAAGAGTGGGGAGAGAGAAAAGAAGGGAGGCAGCATGGATAGGGGAGGGAAGGAAGAGGAGGAAGAATGGAGGAAGGGAGGGACAGTTATATAAAAGATTGGATGGGAGAAGATGCAGGGGGATCGAGAAGTTGCTTTATGCTAAGATACTCCGATTTCATCCCTAGCCAATGTGAACCATCACTCCTTTTGTTTTGAGCTAGTTGGAGGGAACTGAACAGTGATTTTTTTCTTTTCCTTGTTCTTTCTTTCTTTCTTTTATTCATCTCTTCCTTTCTTCTCTTTTCTTTTATTTCTTCTCCTCCCTCCCTTCCTTCTTTCTCTTCTTCCATCCCTCCCTCAGCCTCCCTCCCTCAGCCCCTTCCTCCCTTCCTTCCTTTCTTCCTTCATTCCTTTCTTTTTATGGTACTGGAAATTGAACCTAGGGGTCCTCTACCACTGAGCTACATTCCCAGCCCCTTTAATGTTTTTATTTTGAGACAGGGTCTCATTAATTTGCCTGGCCTGGGCTGGAGCTTGCAGTCCTCCTGTCTCACCTTCCTAAGTGCCTGGGATTATAGATGTGCATCATCACACCTGGCTCACAATGATTTTCAAAGCCCAACCATGAAGCTTCATGAGCTCTGGCCCTGTATAGTTTTGACATGACATTGGAGCCAAGAGGACTGTCTTCAGAAACCTATTGGATGGCTGTGTGCAGGAGACAGCAGAGCCCAAGGCTGATTCCCAGTCCTCATGGACTTGAACATGAAGCCAGGCTGTGGACGCCATCACAGAGATGGCCACCCAAGGGGAGCCAATGGGGGCCCCATGGAGAACAGCTAACTCCTCCCCATCTGTCCCGGTAGCTGCCAGGCCGGAGAGGTCTTCATTACACGTGGTGTCAAATGTCCTTGTAAGATACAGTCTAATGAGGTCCCTGCTTGTTACACCTGTGTCAGGAGGTATCACGGGGATGTTGTCAGTGCTGTGTTACCTGACAGGTCCCTGGAATCCAACACCTCCCAGGCCGGGTGCCAGAAAGCACTGAGAGAGTGAACAGAGCATCAGGCAGCGCAGGGACAGAGTGAGGCCAGGTGACAGTGTGGCGATTCTTGAACCTGTGATCAGATCAGTTTCATTCTGGTCCCCATGCCTGATGCTAGGGCCAGATTTTCACTGTGAACTTGGGAGAGGCCAAAATCATTTGTCCCAAGAGTTGAAACAATGACCCATCCACAAAGCCTTCTTAGATGCTTGGAGTTTTATTCAAACTGAAAATAAATCTACATTCAGGATGAAGGGTGGCTAAATTTTCTTTTGCAGAAATTTGCTGCGGTCTTTGTTTGTTTTAGGGCTGTTTTGGAAGGGGAAGGATTTTGGAAACCACCAAATTACTCTTGCCATCTTTTCCCTTTTAAGCCCTAGGAGGACAGAGGCGCTTGGAGCGGGAATGGAGCGGGTATTCTTGGATACTTGCGGTGAGGCCCGGTGCCCTCTGAGGGCAGAAGGTGCTGATCACCTCTATTTTGCATGCTCCCAGGGCTTGCTTTTCACACTTCCCTGTTTCAGAGAGAAAAAGGGAGCGTTCAGCACCCATGATGGTCCTGCCTCCCAGAACCAGCCTTCCTGCTGCTAACTCCATTTTCCAGCTGCCTCCTTTATCTTTTCTTCCATCCTGAGATTTTTTTTTCCCTTGGTCTCTCTTTACTTTTCAAAAAATCATTAATCAGACACATAACATAAAATTTCCCATGTTAACCTTTTTACAAGCACATGATCCAGAGGCATGGAGCCTGCTCACATTGTTGCTCAGACATGAACACCATCCACCTCCATGTCTTTCTTTCTCTTCTTCCCAAACTGCCCCTCAGTCCCCATTAACCAGGAAGTCTCCATCGCCCTGCTCCCAGCCCCCGGAAGCCACACTCCACTTCCTGTCTCTATGAATTTGGCTAATCTAGGTACCTGGTGTGAGTAGACTCATAGGACATTGGTTCTTCTGAGTCTGGGTTCTTTCTCTTAACACAATGTTTTTAAAGGCTGTCTACTTTATTGCACGCAGAGAGTTCCCTTCCTTTGGCAGGCTGATTACTATTCCTCTATGTGGGCAGCCCACATTTTGTTTATCCACTCACCTGCTGATGGACATCTGGGCTGTTTCCACAGCTTGGCTGTCAGGGGTAGTGTCACAGCGCATGTGGATGTGCAGGATCCCTCCCTGCCTCTGCTGCCTTCTCCAGTGAGGGCTCTCCCTTCCTCTGGGACGCACCCAGTTGCCTTAGCTCGCTCTTTGGGCCAGTGTCAAGGTCGGTTGGCCCAGTCCTGTCAGCTAGAAGGAAGGAAGCAGCAGGTGCTGTCAGTCAGCTCGGTGCCTTGCTCCAGGGTAGTGGGATAGAGGAGACCGACAAGGAAAAGGCCTGGCTTCCCCCGGTACTGAGGATACCATCAGAGGTGGCCCCAGCAGAGCATGTGCATTAGCGGTGGCAGAGCAGGATGCTGCTGAAGGAAGAGCCTGGACTCGGTGTTGCATGATCCAGGTGTCCAGGCTGGGCTCTGGCCCTTACCAGCCTCTGCCCCTCAGCTGGAGAATGAGGATGGCACTGTGTGTGCCCCGGGCCATGCTGGAGTGCTGCTTCCAAGCCTACCTCTCTTCCCTGTGCTCCCTCTTCCTTGCTTGGTGTGCAGACCTGGGCTTCCACCATCAGGGGTCCCACCTGGCAGCCGAAAGGACAGAATCCTGGGTCACATACCCTGGCTCCAGTGGGGCACTTTTCAGATTTTGGAAGCTTCTACTTCCTTGTGTCTGATTCCATCTTGTTTTTTAAACAAAAAGAGGGCATAGTCTTGTCCACATGGCTCATCTGACAGACATTTCCTGAGCACCTACTATGTGCCCTGTTTGGTATTAAGTGTGCAAGAGCAGCGATCAATTGATGTCAGCTTGTTACCCTCCTAGAGCTCAGCCTTTTTTTTTTTTTCCTTGCAGCACTGGGGATTGAACCCAGGGCCTGTGCACTGAGCTATACTCCCGACCCCTTATTTATTTTTTAATTTTGAAACAGGGTCATTAAGTTGCCCAGGCTGAGCTCAAACTTGTGATCCTCCTGCCTCAGCCTCCCAGACAGCTGGGATTACACATATGGACCACCTGCGAGGCTCAGTTTAGCGTCTTGCAGGAACAAGGGAGACAATGACTCTTCAGTGAGATAACTGGAGGCCCAGGGCTCCCCAGGAGCAGAGGAAAGCTCTTGAAAGCAAGAGAGGCTTTCTGGAGGAAGGGCTGTAACCAGAGATGCTGCAGGAGGCTGATGGCCTGGCCAAGCTAAGCAGGACAGGGAGGGTATGCCAGGTGGAAGAAACAGGCTGCGTAAGGCCTGGGTGTGAGAAGGAATGTGGCTGTTTGGGAACTAAAAGCAATTTCGTACTGCTGGAGAGGGAGTCCTCGCAGGATGGGGAGTGTGAGAGGCGAAACTGCAAAGGAAAGCAGGAGCCAGTGCAAGGAAGCTGCTGTGGGCTGAGAAGCTTGGATTTGATCTCCAGACCACAGGAGCCAGAGAGGCAATTCTAGCAGCAGAGAGAGGCATGGGCAGATTTGCATTTGGAGAGTCCTCGGCTGTCACCAAGCCCAGGCTGACTGGATAGGGGACGAGCCACAAAGACGAGGAAACTCTCAAAACTCAAAATTTGGTCTCGTGTTTGGAGTAACAGACGCCAGGTGCTACGCATCGCTCCATTAACTTGCAGCTTTAGCTCTTTATTGAGCACCAGCTGTATACCCAATGTGGTGCCAAGCCACTGGCCACAGAGACAGCTAATCAGGAGAGAGTGTCTGCATGGAGATGGGCTGAGAGAAGGAGGGAAAACAGATCTGAAGATGCAGTCTGGGCAGGGAGAGGGGGCTGGAGGGGGCAGGGAGAGAGGGAGAGGGGTGCAGAGGTCAGACAGGGCTGGGCTGGGCTTGGCATGAAGATTTATAACCACCCAGCTCTGCTCTCGCTCCCTCCCCTCGCCCACTCCCTCTCTCCTGGCAGCCTGTTCTAGAGACACACATTATCTCTATTAATACCAGCCACAAGGTCATTACCCAGGCACCAACTTTTCCTTCAGCATAAATATTTATACAGGACTGACCTGTGGCTGCTGCCTTTTCCTTTTATTTGATTCCTGCCGCCTTTTGTGTCTTGCTAGTCTGTCAGCTAACGTGTTTAGCTCCTCTGTCTGGAGCCCTCGGAGCCAGCCTGGTCTCTGGGAATGGCTGGAGTGGAGGGGTGGGGGGAAGAGGAGGGGGAGCAGGGTGGGCCCTGCTTCGGACAGCAGTGCAAGCCAAAGATGGGAAGACCTGATAGGGTAGGTGTGTGTGGAGGCTGGCAGAGCTCTGAAGCAGAGGGCTGATAGAGGGGCTCTTTTCTCTTTCTACCCTGCAACAGAAGCAAACCTATGTGGAAAATCTGATGTTTGCAAGAGCTCCTTCTCAAGTCCGAAGTGAAGACCTAGCAAAGAATGGGCATTATTCTTACCAAATTTGCAAAAAGATCATTTTATAGGCTTTCTCTTAGAAGTCCCTCTAATGTAATATGCTACAGACCCCCAAACCTGGACCTGTTGGTGATGCTTTGAATTACATATAGGTCTTTTGCTTGGAACAAAGACTGAGATGGAAATATTTTGCAGTACTGAAATACTATTAGTGTTGATAATTATAATAACAACAATAGAAGCAATTACTCCCCTTAGAATGCCAACTGCATGACAGATTCTTTTCATTGAACTCTCCCGATGATTCCAAGACATGCATGATCATCCTAGGACACAGATGAGGGGCCTGGGGCTCAGGAAGGTTGTTTAACTATGAGTCCTGTAACTGGCAAGGGGAAGAAATAGGACTGGCAACTCAGGCTTGGCAAGGCTTCCTCCAGGCTTGTAAAAGTGGGACTCATTGGAATTATGTACTGAGTGCCTGCTAAACACCAGGAATCAATCAGACATAAACATTTATTTGTTCCAACCCTCTTTCAAACAGTCCTGAAAAGTAGGAAGGGAATATTGGCTCTCTTTGTGCAAAGGAGAAACCAAGTGCTCAAAGGAGAAAATAGTGTTGCTAAGTCAATACAGTGAAGACATCACTGGTCCACATCGGAGACCTGATGTGTCAGATGCTTCCCCTGCAGGCCTGACCAGCCTGCAAATCAAGATTGGCCAGGGCTGGGGATTTAGCTCAGTGGTTCCACCGCCTGCCTCCTTGCAAGTGCAAGGTCCCAAGTTCAATCCCCAGTACAAAAAAAATAAAAAAGACTGGGCAAGAACCCCCTAAATGAGGAGCTGTATTTTGTAGTGCAATGCAGAGCGAGCCCCCTCATATTTTCTTTTATCTTGTCAATTTCATCAAGGAAACACCACCCATTTCCTAAAGGGAAAATGAGAATGCGGTAGAATTCCTCTAGCTTCCCTCTGCAGGTGGATTGGGCATGAGGTCAAGGTGGGCACCGTTAGCCATGAGCAGAAGGTGCTGTGTGCCAACATCAGGCTGGCCCTGGTGCAGCGGAGGGGGTGGCTGAGCAAGAGCAGAGGCCCAGTGCTTTAGAGAACAGCTGTCTTCTGCAGGATTTCCACCCTGCAGTGCCTGCCAAGCCCTGCACAACCCCACTGGTTTCCTCTAAGGGCAGGGATGTGTTTGTGTCACTCACAAGGTGCCTCCTGACCTAGCACAGTAGGCAACTCTTTGCTATTCATGAAGTGAATGGACGGATTCCCACCATGGACCGCCTCTTAAAAGCATTTGAATATGTATGTATGTATGTATGTATGTATGCATGTATGTATGTATGTACTTTTTATTTATTTAGTAGTGCTAAGCAAACACTGTACCCCTGAGCTAAACTCCCGGTTCTGAAGCATTTGAACTTAAGGAAAGCTCTGAAAATGTGAAATCCGAAAATCGAAAATCTGAAAATCAGAAAAGTTCTAAGGGGCCTGGGTACAAAAGTTCAGAAGGGGCTGATCCAGAGCACAGCAGTAGAGATCCCAGGATTTGGGGTCAGGCCAGGAGCCATCTCCTTGTACAACCAGCTGTGAGCTTTCTTCCTCATCTGCAGAAATAGGGAGGGCAGTCGGGGTAGGAACAACAGCAGACCCTTTGGGCTCAAGTCCTGCCTTCACCACGGCTGGCTCTGTGTCCAATATGTGTACAAGTGACTCAACCTATTAGTGCCTCAGCTTCCTCTCCTAGAAAACAGGAGTACTCAGCACACCCCTCTCACTGAGGTTTTATAAGGATTAAATTAGTTACTAAGTATAAATATCAGCTCAGGACAATACATCACCCCACACTTGTGGTCAGCACATTTTGTCTACAATTACTATCCATATCAATGAACTTGGAGGTATTGTATTCACTGTGCCCACCCTAGTAGCTATTGTTGGTCAGATGCTCACAGTATACAAGACATTACCTCATCTGGTCCTTGCAAAACTATATAAAGCCTTTGCTTTCATGGGCATCAGTTTGTAGATAGAGAAACTAAGGCACAGACCAGCTAAGCCACTTGGTCAGGGAAACATAGCTTGTTAACAGAGGCAGATATTAGCCCAAGTCTGCCCTTAAAGTTTATAGCTACACATTCAAATATTCATTCAAATTCAAATACTCACCAGTGCAAGTATCTTCGGTGGGTGAAGAGGACCTGGCATAAGATAGGCTAGGTAGCTACCCATGTTTTGGTGAAGTCTGACACTAGCCTAGTTGCACTATCTTTTGAATTTAAACTTATTTTGAAGCTTAGTTGCATTTGTATCATGTAGGATTAAACAAAAACTGAGATTGTGACACAGCTGGTATGGGATACAGAACTGGAACAACAGGACTTAAAAGTTCCCCAGGTGATCTGAATGTGTAGCCAAGGTTGAGAAGTTTGCTTTAAAGTACCGAGTGAGCCAAATAAAACATCCTAGCTTCCATATTCAGCTGAGGGATCACACATTGAAATCTTTCATTAAGATATAATATATTAGGGCTAAGATGAGTCAATCTATTTATCTACTCATTTGCATACCATCTACTCTTCCACACACCCATTCTTCCATTCATTATTCATCCATCCACCCATCTGTTATCCATCCACCATTCATCCATCCACCATCCATCCATCCACCATCCATCATTCATCCATACATCCATAATCCATCCACCATTCACCCACCATCCATTCACCATCCATCCATCTGTCCATCCATCCATCCAACATCCATCATCCATTCACTATCCATCCATCCATCCATCATCCATTCACCATTCATCCATTTATCCATCCACCAACCAACATCCATCCATCATCCATCCATCCATCCATCCATCATTCATCCATCCTTATAGTTACCAGTTCATTCATCTATTCACCCATCAACCTACCTATACATGAGTCCATCCACCTTCCTACCCATTTATCTTCTTATCCATCTATCTATCCTCTTCCCTCCTTTCTGTCTTTAATTCTTCCCTCTCTTTCTCAGCTTCCTCCTCTTTTCTCACTCATTCCTTTCCCATGACTAAGGTGCTAGCTAGCCTCTCTGAGGAGCCTGGCAGAAGCTAGCCAGAGAAAGGAACAAAATCTGTTTCTGCTTTTCCCTGCATGACCTTTCTTTCCCGAGGAAGTCTCTTATAAACACTTCCAGCACCCGAGCATGCCAAGGCTTTAGAGCGACTCCTTCAAGTCGAAAGGCAATCTCCAGTGCATGACTGGAATGCAGCGATGTGGATCTTTGAGGAGGTTGAAGCAGGGCACTGACCGTGCAACCAGGGTGCAGCCCAGGGCTTCCTCTCCCTCCCAGAGCTGGCAGGCTCAGGGGTTGGTGGGGGCAGGACTCCAAAGGCTGCTTTTGAGTTTCTGACATGACTTTGTAGCTGAAGAGTCCTTCTCTGTCTCAACTTCTGAAGCAGGCTGTCTTACCCTTAGCACTGCTGATACTTTACCACGGTGTAATAATAGCAGTGGTTGTTAGTCCTGATGGTCCACCCCATGCACTTGGCTTCACACACATCAAGAGCAGTGGTTCTCCACCGTGGCTGAGTATCCGAGTGCCCCAGACAGTTTTAGAATCCACAAGGCCCAGACACACCCCATTTCCGTCACATCAGGGCCTCTGGGAGTGGGCCTCAGGTATCTCATTGTTAGAGCTCTCCAAGGGGTTCCAAAGTGCACCCAGGTTTGCCCAAGATATTCCCTGCTTAGTCTGTGCTCCCAGAAAAATAGCAGAATAATACTTCTCAAAGTGCCTTGGTTTGGGTAATAAATTATGAAGTCATCCATCCTACATCCCATTTGGCCTTCTTACCAGTGTTTGCCGAGAGAACTAGTTATTGTCTGCAGATATGTCGGAGACCTGCAGAGATTAAGTCACTGGTCCGAGTTTGCACAACTTGTACGTGCAGTCAGAATTGGAACCCAGATCTCAACTCACCCTGGAGCTGACCTCTGCCTTCTACTGTCCTTTCCCACCCGCAGTGGAGGACTCAGGCATATTAATCAGCTGAGGTTTTATGAGCAGTTTTTCTATGACAAGGGACATTTTTCCTTTGTTGTAAAAGCATTCATGTTTTTTGAGATCTTACAGAGCCTTTAAGATCAGTAGATACATAATTTTCCTTCTTGGAATCTTCTTCCTCTTCCTCCTCCTCCTCCTTTTTTTGTATGTGAAAGCAACATAATTTTTCTTTCAGTCAAGATAAGATCGTTTATACTGTGGGAACAAACAACTCCCAAATCTCAGTAGGCTTAAAAGAAAACTGTGTTTCTCCCTTACAGTATGTGTCCATCTTGATTCAGCAAGTGGCTCTGTGTGTCATAGTCACTCCATGACCTTGGTTAGCAGAGCAGGTACAAGCTCAGGCATCGCTGGTCTCACCTTGGCCTTTCGATGCTGTAGCTTGGGGAGGGGGGAGGACACCTGTCACTTACACTCATAGCTCATTGGCTAGAGACAGTCACATGACCATAGAGACAGGAGCAGACTCCTACTCTGTACCTAGGACCTGGAGAGCTGACAACGTGGGGTCAGCAGCAGAAATGATGACTATCTACTATTAGTTTGTTGCAAAGAATTTGAATAAAGCAGAAAAACATCAAGAAGATTAAACAGGTAATCCCAATTCTCAGAAAGTCACTGTTAAACTGGTAATGTTTTGTTCTGTGACCTTTTAGCGTCTCTTCTTTACACACACATACATTCACATACACACACAAACTACAAACACACATGCACACATAACATGGTGAAATTTTGTTTATGCTGTCCATGTTTCTTTTTCATTGAGCAACTTATTCTTTCCTAATTTCACTTGTCTTGGTATATTTTTCAAACTTTTCAAATACACAATCTTCACCATTGAAACATATTCCATTATACAACTACACCTAGATTTATTTGCTTGGATCTTTATTGTTGGATATTTAAGGGCCTATAATTCTTGCAATGATGACCTTAAACACAAATCTTCATATGTCTCTAATTATTTGCTTAGGTTAAAGTTCTAGGAGTGGAATTGATGACTTGCTTGGAATCTTGCTTGGCATAAATATTTGGGATAGACGTATGAAGTTGCCACTGTAGGATTATACCTATTCATACACCTTAGGGAAATCCAGATACCCACTAGGATAGGGAGAAACTGTGCTTTGCCCTCCTTGGGGTTGTATTTTTTTCTTGCATTTCTTTATTAGTCTTTTTTCTTTTCTTTTTTTTTCAGTACGGGAGGTGGAAACCAAGACCTTCACACTGAGCTACATCCTCACCCCTTCTTAACTTTTTATTTTAGATTTTCTCCTTCTGTGTTCATGAACTGACTGTTGATGCACTTTTCTGAATTTTATATTAGAATGTCTACCCTTTTTAATTGATTTATAGACCATTCTAATTAATTATAATATACATTTATAATTTACACAATTATAATATATGTTATTGTATGATTGGTAAATTATAATTAACCATTATGAATCAAGCCTTGGCTATCATACTTTGCAAATATATTCTCCCAGTCTTCTAAGTTGTCTCCCCCCACCCATTGGTGTTTAGGTTTTGGGCGATTCAGTGGATTTTGATTTCTTTGGGAGTCATGCCCATTAATAATATTCTGTTTTATGATTGGAAAGACCTTTCCAACACACAGATCAGAAACTTTCTTCCCACTTAGATTTTTCATAGGGACTGCTTAATTCACTTGGCCTTGGGGAAGCCCCTTCTCCGCTCGGTGCCTCAGGTTCTCCACCTTAACCTGGGAATAAGAACAGTACTACTTCATAGGGTGGGAGAGGACTGATCCAGTTTATTCCTATACATTAGTGTCTGGCACAAAGTCTGCAAATGTCAGCATCTTTGTTGAGCTCATAATAATATTTCTATTGCAATGTTAGGTATCCTAACAACACTTAACCATCACCTGGCTGTCTAATTTATGGACCAATTTGTCTATTTTTGTATTTTCATCAGAGTTTCTATTATGGTATCTTTGAGTATCTGAATAGTGCGGGCTACATCTCTGCCTTTGAATCCCTTGATGACTTTCACCCTTTTATTTATGTACTTTTATTTTTCCTAAGAATCCCTTCATTGTACCTTCAAAAATTATGATTAACAGATTAAAGGGCATGGGGGAAGCCAATGGTTTGTGGTTCCTTGTTGACAGAGCCCAAAGCTGGAGAGAGCATAGGGATTTGGGGGAGCCTGGCATCCCTTGGAGCAGTTCGGACCCACAATGTGAAGACTCCTAGCAGTTCAAGGGCTGCCCCTGACCCTTTGTGAGGACGGCAGAGACTGGTGACTGAGAATGCATTCAGGGTCGCTGAGCCAGGCCCTAGCAGGGTCAGTGCCCTGTTGTAGGATGTCCTTGTCAGTGGAGGGGGTTAAGCCCTCTCACTGCAGGCCACTCTGCCTCTGAATGGATTACCTGGGCCAGTATGACACCATTCTCTGGGCAGAAGCTGCCTTTGAATAGACGGAGGCCGATACAGGACAATTTTGAGAGGAGAGCTGAAGACAGTGGAATTCAGCCTGTGTGAGGACCACTGGTCTCTAGTCCCACAGTCGTCCATGCTTAGGTCAAGTTCTAGTGAAAACCATGGCTTTGGAGGCTGCTATTTCTTGGTCAGACCCTAGTTCTACCACTCACCTGCTGTGTGACATTGGTCAAGTGACAATGTGTCTATAGTAAACATTAAGATACCAATTTTCTCACTGTATTTTTGAGAGGCTTCAGTGAAATAATGTCCATGTCAGACTTACTATTGTGTCATGGTCACCATAATTCATATTGCTGATGTAAATGATTGCGGTTATCATGGTGAGGAGGCTGCTTCTTTCTCAGAGCCCTTTCTTTGTGGGAGGTTGCTGAATTTCTGCATTTATTCTGAAGTTTCTCATACCACTGTGTGCTGGGACTGTTGGCCAATTAAACTGTATCCTAGGATGAAGCCTTTTCCGGGTGGCTGGGCTTCTCTAGAAAATTCTTTTGTCTTCACGGCTATAATGGGCTGAAAAGTGGCCTCCACAAAGACACATCCATATCCTAAACCCCCGACCAGTGAATGTGACTTTATTTGGAAAAATCATCCTTGCAGATATAAATTAACGTGAAGACATGCAGCTGAGTGCCTGGCTGGGCCCCTAAATGACAGTACTTATAAATGTGAAGCAGAAGCAGATGACACAGCAGGGAGGCCTCATGAAGATGGAGACAGAGGTCGGAAGGGTGCAGCCCTCAGCCAAGGAGCCAGGAGCCACGAGAAGCTGGGAGAGGTGAGCAGACTGCTGCCCTGGAGCCCCCAGAGGGGTTGTGGCCCTGCCGACACCTTGATTTGGTCTTGTGGCCTTCAGAACCAAGACAGTAGATCCCAGTGATTGCAAGCCAAGTACGTGCATGGTACTCTGTTACGGCAACCCTGGGAAACTCAGTGTCCTTACCAGGGGCCTCATTGCAAATGCAGTCTTGGGGAGGCACTGGGTTCTGGTAGGTGGTTCACTCTTCTAAGTGTAGTGGGGGGTGCAGGGGAGAAATGGTACCCGGAAAACGGGGTGGCCCCGGCCCCTCTAAAGGATGCAGCCTCACTCAACTCCTGTAAACTGCTGCCAGGCAAGAATTCCGGCCTCACTTTGCCAGAGATTCTTATTTTTCAAAAGAAGAGAAAAATCAAGATTTTTGTGTAAAATCTGATTTTTGAATGTCTGCAATTGATTCGGGTTTCTTACAAGCATGACACGGGCCAAGTAAAGCAATGGCGCAGGCCAAGAGAGAGGGGGAACTCTAATCTAGCAGATCTTCAAGGCCTCTCCGGCCCCCAGTACTGCGATTTTCTGACTTACAGGATACCCGGCCCTCCAGAGCCCCATTCTTGGCAAGGCCAGGCCGGCAGCCAGGGGACAAGAAGGGAGAGTGATGGGGGCCCTTGCTCATCTGGTGGAGCCGGGCCAGACCCGTGGATAGGAGAAAAACTCCAGCCGCTTGGGCCACAAATACTTTGTTTGATTCCTTTTCCTTCCTCATGAGCTGAGGGGTTTCAGGTAGCAGCTTGGTCTTTATATGCAAAGCTTAAGCCCACTAGTCAGCCTGGGCTCTATAATGCCCCATAAATCATAGGCTGTTTTTATTATTAATAATAAAATCCAGCTGATGCTAGACGTGCTAAGGAAATGTGTCACGCGAGAAGGCAAAGCTGAAAAGTAGACTTGTCCTGCACCTGGGAGCAGAGCCCAAGGATAGCGCTTCACGTTCAGTGTGTGCTTGTGGAGCACTTACCGTGAGCTAAGCAGTTGGTGGGTGCTGAGGATATGGCAGTGCATAAGGCCTTCCTGCCATGGCAGGGTGGAGGCGGAGCCTACGGGGAGAGGAGTCTCTAGGACAATAATAGGTCAAAGCTGGAAAGGACAGAGAAAACTGGGTTCCTGGGAGATCCACGGGAGGGGTCTGAAATTACCGCAGTGGAGCTGCCACTTATGTTCTCACAAGAAGGACCTACTAAGAGCCAGTCATGCAAGGAGCTGAGCTAGGAGCATGATCACAAATGCCATAGTCCAGCGCAGGGGAGGGGCTCTTGTATTGAAGAACCAGCGATGTGCTTCACTTGTGAATCTTGGGGGACAAACTGAAATTGGGATGGACTGGGATACTGCAGTGCATGTTGGCTTTTGGGAGTCTGAGTAAAAATTGAAACAGCAGCACTGGAAACTGTTGAGGGTGGAGCACTTCCCCTCACATGGGTGGCAGTGACGCAGGTGCCCCTAAACTCATCTTGAGATTTCACACCAGGCTAGAACACTTCCGGATCTCAGAGTTACAGCTCTGAGATGGCTGTGGTCTGTCTCGGGCCAGCCATGTGTAGCCTGTGTTTGCAGAGTGCATCTGCTTTGTCCAAAGCACTGGACTGGGTGCTGGGATCCAGCAGTGAGGGGCCTGATCCAGGAGGACAGGGCTCAAGGGAGCAGCTAGGTGGAATGGGAAAATACTGGCTAAGGATGAGACGATGAAACTTAATAGTGAGCAGGCATGCAGGGAGGGAGGGAGGGACAGGGAGAGAGGGAGGAAGAGGAGGAGGAGGAGGAGGAGGAGGAGGAGGAGGAGGAGGAGGAGGAGGAAAAATAACAGAAGGGGAGGAAGAGGAGAGGTCTTTTCTTTCCAAGCTCATCAGGAACCACGGACAGAGGTGAGAGGGGATGGCTGGCCTGCCTTCTTCCACTGTGGATGACAGAGGGCAGAGGCAGAAGGACCAGTTGGCCGAGGAGCTGGGGAGGTGTTCATGGTCGGGACCTACTTTGGAGAGAAGCCTGAGGCCTCTTGTTAATGGAGGGAATGCAGATAGCCAGGGGAGCTGCAGGAGTCAAAAGAGAGGACCCCCAAGTGCTCCTGTACTTTGGCTTGCTGCATCCAGTAGATTTTCTCATTGAATCCTCACAGTGGCCCTTTGAGATGAATGTCGCTGTTCCTGTTCTATGGTGGGGGAAACTGAGGTTTTCCTGAGGGACAGAGGAAGCTTGGAGCCAAGTCTCTTTGCCACCCAAAGCAACAGAGGATCCATCTGCCTGGCTTCCTGGCTTCCAGTTCCTGCCTGGAGGTCTGCTTGCCACCAGGGACCCAGCCCCTTGCCCTGTGCTTTGGCTGAGACTGGCTGGCGCAGCCCGGTTGGGTAACCCTGGAAATGGCAGATCCCTTCGGCTCCCCTGGGTGGCCGGAGGGGAGCGGGGCTGCAAGTGCCTCCTTGGAACCCGCTTTGGGAGGTGTCTCACCAACCCCCTGAATGCTACCCGGGATCTCTGTGGCCACTGCTCCGATGGCTTCTAGCCTTCCACTTGTGACAGCTTCAGTGATCTCCTATGACAGGGGGAATATGCAGCCACAGGGATGCAGCTCCGTGCCCGGGAAACGTCACCTCCAATTGATGTCAGGGAGGAGAGAGAAGCAATTAAGGCTCCAGCGCATTCTTGAAGCTCTGGCTCCCGGCAAACAGTGGGGGATGGAGAGGGAGGAGGAGGAAAGTGCTGGGGAGGGGAGGGCAGCAGGCAGAGAAGGGGTTGGGAGCAGGGGCTTTGGGAAAGGAGCACAGGAAGTCCCTGGTGTCTCCAGATAGAGGCTGAGTCCTGCTTCAGGCACTGCCCTGCTGAGCAGGAGCTGCTGGCCCCTTCCTGGTGGAGCCCAAGTCCAGGGACGTGTTGATTCAGGTGTACCAAGGCCTGCCCCTTGGCCTTGACTCGGGCAGCTCCAGTGGAACATCCCAGCTCATGGGATCAGCGGGCACCTTGGCCCCAATTGCATTGTCCCCCCAAGGCCTCCCTTGGCCTGGTCCTCCGTCCTCCTCCTGTGCCCCCAGGCACCTGCTGTTCCTCCCCACAGCTCCTCCAAAGCCTCTGCATCGAGCGTCCCTCGGAGAAGGCCATGAGGCCGACAGCTTACACACAGATCCTCCGGGCGAGGCGCCCATCCTGTCCAACTCTCACCTTCCAAATCCTACTGGGAGGAGGGCCTTGCTAGACGAAGGCCTAGCTCATCTTTGGCGCAGAGAATCTGGGTAGGAAGTGAAATGGGGAAGAAAATTAAAGAAGCCACAGAAGCTTTGAAAACTGTATTTAAGAAACATCCAGAGTTTAGACGAGAGAAAGAAAGAAAATATGTGAAGGTGGAGTTTCAGGAATTGGTATTTTAAAAGAGGAGAAAGGGTTTTTCCTGCATATCTAACATCTGAGTGGAGTTCCTGAGGGAAGTAGGATCGAGGAAGGGATGATAAAGATGTTTACTACATGTTTATGATGCTCTGCTTCCTTGGGGTTTGCCTGATGGAGTGAGCAGAGATCCGGAAAACTTTTCTCCTTTTCCTTTCCTTTCCTTTCCTTTCCTTTCCTTTCCTTTCCTTTCCTTTCCTTTCCTTTCCTTTCCTTTCCTTTCCTTTCCTATACTTTCTTTTTTCTTTTCTTTCTTTCTTTCTTTCTTTCTTTCTTTCTTTCTTTCTTTCTTTCTTTCTGTCTTTCTCTCTTTCTCTCTCTCTCTTTCTCTCTTTCTTTATTTTTCTTTCTCCTCCCTCCCTTCCTTACTTCATGTTTATTTATTTTTGTGCTGGGGATTGAACCCAGGGCCTTCCTGCTGAGGTACATCACCAGCCCTTTTTTATTTTGAGACAGGGTCTCACTAAGTTGCTAAGGCTGCATTGAAACTTGCCATATTCATGATTCAGCCTCCCAGAGTGCTGGGATTACAGGCATGCATTACCATACCTGGCTTAGGTTTTGACTTTAGAGATAGGGCTACATGGAATTATGGGTTTATTTGGGGTACAAGTATGACTGAATGAAAAGGGTGAAAAGGTGACAGTGAAAGAAAAGAGGAGAACCACAAATCAGTGGGAAGGATGAAGAGTCAACTAGAAGCAAAGAACAAGAGGATGGAATTAAAGTGAGAAACATGTTCCTCACTGCATTGGAAAAGTTGGCCAAATCTCTCTCTCTCTCTCTCTCTCACACACACACACACACACACACACACACTCACACACAATGTCCACCTGTCATTGACCCCTCCCTGCCTGCAACACCCAGTGAATGAGCAAATAAATGCTTGTCTTTGGGCAATGTTGGCACGGATTGGCTAAATTCAAGAATAGTAATTAGGATAAAGTCTAGCAACTATAACAAAGGGCAAAATGGTAGTGACTTAGGTGAAAGTTTTTCTTTATAAGAGACCACTCATAGTTCATTTGTATGTGTCCCATAGTGATGGAGTCCTAGTCCACAGCTCCTCCTACCTCATTTCTCAGCATTGGCCTCCATCTTGGGCTCTAAGATGGTGGCTCCACTTCCTGCCATTAAATCTGCATTCTCTGCAAGAAGAGAATGGGGACCTAGAAGTCAGGCTTCTTCTTTAGGGAAATGACTGGTCACTTCTTTTGACTTCTCACTAGTCACATGGTCATGGAATAGTCAAAGGAAGGTTTAAAAAAATACAGTTTTCATCCAGATGGCTCTGTGCCCAGCTAAAACATATGGACTTCGCAATCAATATATGGACAAATGAACTCTACAGACATTTCTTAAAAGAAGAAGAGCAAATGGATGATAAGTATATAAACTGTCTAACATCTTTAGTCATTATGGACAAGCAAATTAAAACTACATTGAGAGTCCATCTCATCCGAGACAAAATAGCCATTATCAAGAATTTAAAAAATAGCTGGGCATAGTGGCACATGCCTGTAATCACAGCACTCTAGGAGGCTGAGGCAGGAGAATCACAAGTTTGGGATCAGCTTGAGGAACATAGTGAGACCCTCTCAAAATTAAAAACAAACAAAAAAAGGGCTGGGATTGTAACTCAGTGAAAAGTCTCTGAATTTAATCTCCAATATTATCAATAACAACAACAACAACACACACAAAAAACAATGAATGCTAATGAAGCGAAGAGGCAGGGGAAAGGAATTCTCTCCTACAATGCTGATGAGAATGTAAACTAGCACAATTACTATGGAAATCAATATGGACTTTCCTAAAAAAGACTCAAGATAGAGTTACCATTCAGTCTAGCTATCGTACTCCTTGGTTTGTTCCAGGAAGAAAGACAGCACACTAGAGTAATGTGTACATACCTATGTTTATGGTGATGCAATTCACAAGAGTTAAACTATGGAAACAGCATATGTGCCCAACAACAGATGAATGGACAAAAAATGCGGTGTGTGTGTGTGTATATATATATATATATGCATGCAGTGGAATATTATTCAGCCATAAAGAAAAACAAAACCATGTTGGAGGAAAATAGATGGAACTGGAGATGATTATGTTACATAAAATAAGCCAGTCTCAAAGAGCTAAATGTCACATGTTTTCTTTTATATGAGCAAACAATCAGTAAGTAAGTTCATAAAAAAAAAAAAAGAAAGATGACAGGAAACTAGAAGGTAGACTTGTAGGGTTGAAGAAGGGGATCAGAAGGGGAGAGGGGAAAAGAGAGGGGATAATGGGAACAAAAATAATGTTATAATATGATTATGTCAATATACCAAAATGAAGCACATTCTTCTGTATTATTGATATGCACTAATAAAAAAGAAAAAACCACATATGGTTTCTGTTACTAAAGAGGGCTGGGTAGTATTGGGGGGCAGCCAGTCTGTGGCATAGATGGGCATCTGATCAGTGGAGATCCCATGACAGACTCCTTGGGAGCTGACAGAAGGGGCCGACATAAACAGTGACTGGTTGCAATTGACATTTGGATGGGGACTGGGGAAGGGGGGCAAAGGGAGTGGGCAGGTTCTGGGGGAGGAGGAAGCAGCGGAGTGGTCAGGTGCTGAGTTGTGGAACCTCCTTCAGTTCTGAGCATGAATCTTGTGTCTCGGTAAGGTGCTTTTGGGTGGAAATAACAGCAAACTCCAACTTCAATCTAGGCAATAATAAAGTGGTAGAGTGTGGTCATGGGAGTTGAGATGTAGGGTGGTGTGTCAGCCAGGTTTTTGTCACTGTGACAAGATACCTGAGGAAAACAACTTAGAAGAGGAAAGATTTATTTTATTGCAAGATCTCAGAGGTTTCAGTCCAAGGCAGAAACATCATGATGGACGGGGATGGTGAAAGAAAGCTGCTTAGCTCATGGCGGCCAGGAACACCCCCAGAGATCCACTTCCTGCCACTGGGTCCTATCTCCTAGCATCCCACTATGAACTAACCCATTGGTGAGGTCCATGCCTCATGAGCCAATGTGCTCTCTGGGTCCCACCTCTGCACATGGCTTGTGTTGGAGATCAAGCCCTCCATAAATGAGTCTTTGGTGAATGCTTCATATTTAAACCTTAACAGAAGGAGTCCAGATATGGATCGCTAAGCAGCTCAGTGATGCCTCCAGTGATTCCAGAACTCAGGGTCATTCTTTACTCCATCACCTTTGTTTGTGCCTTCATCCTCAGAGTGAATGGCTGTACTCACAGTGACAACAGGGCAACCAATAGCCACAAGGCAACAAACTTCCTTGATCACCTTAGGCAGTAGAGATGGAAAGACAAGAAACTATTTATACTCAAATGGAGAAATTAACACTTTCCATTAGTTAAAATGGGCTGGTTTAGAAAATAAGCTCTTCCTTAAAGAATAAAGGATGCTTTTGAATGTTGACTAAGCAGCTTCCACCTCTGGAGATGGAATGGACTGGGTGGCTGGATAAAATCAGGTTCTGTTTGGAAACATAAAGTTTTCATTCCCCTTCCAATAAAACCTGTTTTCCTTAAGGTGGACTGAGAGTTCTTCATCTTTTCAACCCAGAGTGCTTGATTCAGGCATTAAGAAAAGACTCACGCTAGATGCTCCAAATGTGCTGGAGAAGAGAGGGAGAAAATAGTAAACAGAGATGTGGCCACACAAGCCAGTGAGATTCTAGAATGTCAGGGAAGGAAAGAGCCCTTCCAGTGATCTCCATGGTCTTTTGGGTCGATTTGTGTGATGGGCAGATCACATGACTTGAACTCATGAGAAGCCATGTCAGAGGAAATCTGGGCTCTTCCAGCAACACCTGAGCCAACTTGCAGCTTAGAGATCAAGAAGGGGAGCAGAGAATTCCTGTACAAGGGGCCATGAGCCCAGGAATAATGTGCCAGGTGGGAAATGAATGGCCGGTTGATGCACCAGGTATGGCTACATCTTGGACGGCAGATAAGTATCGTTCTGGAGGTCACCTTGATTGGCTGTAGCCATTGGAGTGCATCTTGAGAAGGATTCAGAGCCTTGGTTACTTGACATCCCTGAGCTCCTTACTGTAAATCTAGACATTTCATTCTTAGTTTCACTTTCTCTTTCAAAGTGCTATTCCTGAGGGGTTAGAATTTCACCATCCCATTCCTGTGAATCCCTCTGGAAGTGGGCTGAATGAGTTGCTTGTTTTATTTCTCTAAGAAGTAGCATAGCAGATAGGTAGGAAATAGTCTGAGGCAGAGTAGACCCAGCTTGAACCCCAGCTTCCTCACTCAACCGGCGAAGTGACTCCAAGACTCGATTTCCATTTTTTGGGGGGGGGTACTGGAGATCGAACTCGGGACCTTGCGCTTGTGAGGCGGGCAGCAGTACCACTGAGCTAAATCCCCAGCCCTTGATTTCCATTCTTCAAACCTAAGTTTCCTCACATGTGAAATGAAGAAAATAATGTCTGTTGGTATGGATGCTCCAGCGACCAAACCTAATAAATATAATAATAGATCCAAGGTGGTGCTCACTTTGCTTTTGGAGAAAATCTTGAAGCATTTCTCTGGCTTTGGTTCCTACAGTCCCCCAGACTGCAGATCACCCCCTTTCCTTAGGATTTCCTTCACTGTGTCTTTCATTCATCCATAAATGAATGCGCAGCTGTGCTACAGAATGGCATTGTCTTTCGTGGCTATTCAGATGCCAACACGAAGGCTCAAATAAGCTTCTTGACAGTGCTGAGTTTAGTTTTTCTCTTCCCTTTGGATTCCTTTCAGCCAGCTACATGGGACTCCACACTATCTTCTTTCAAAATGGCGCACCTCTGGACAGGATGAAATGAATTCGTGGAATTTCAAGGGCAGATATCTAGGCACTGACACCTATGAATACATAATTTCTTTTTGATCAAGCCAGAGCTGGCAAGGAGTAAAAGAACCAGAGAGAGCAAGGAGGTCATTGGAAATTACCATCCTTTTCAGATTTTATACCCCCATCTGGATTCTCCTGCTGAGAAGCTGGCTGGGCATTGAGACCTGGAAACTCATGCTAGACAGCTAACTAAGTCCTAGAAGTCAGCTCTTGATGGTATTTGGCAACCTTGGGCCTCTCTGGGCCAAGGGTTTAGTACCAAGAGTAATTGTGATTTACACCCCTAACCTCTTTGGGTGCAAAATGGTTTTGATTAGATGCATACCATGTTTATTAAGCCTTGCACAAGGCAGGCTGGGGGCCTGGCAGTTCTGCCATAAAAGGGAGGGAGATTTACACAGCTCCCTGCAGGATTCATTTAATCTCTCGGGGATTTACTGACCTTTAATTAGAACTGTTAAGTACTGTTTACACGGTCCCTAATTCATACAAGACCAATGTAAGGCTGAATTTTGCTTTCATTAAGCACCTATGAATCAAGAAAATAAGAAATAAAAAGTCTTTGCCAAGCAAGATGTAATTTGGGTAAGAAAAAAAAGAACATCAAAAATAAAAAACCATTAGCAGTTGGAAGCCTTACTTTAAGAGTAGTCTGATAGGGAAGAGGTGATACATGTTTTTAGGATGGATTTAAAACCAAAACCCCACCTGATTTGAAATTACTTGAATGAGGATTAGCTTTATAGTTTTAGAATTCTTTCTTACAGAGGCCTGGGAAAAAAGACTCCCGTGAATTCTTTATTATTGTTGAAGAATCAGGCTTCCCTTTGATCCACCAGAAGGAAGAGTGCCTGGTATCCTTTATGGGGGCCAACAGTGCACGCAGAAAATAACTTGGAGCTGCACCTTGAAACGTAGGTCTGTGAACCCCTGGTGGGTATAGATGGAAGACCAGGGCTACATGAAACCATGAAACTTTCTCCATGGGTATTACTCTGGGGTTTGGAGGGAGAAATACACCTTTTAAAAAGCATTGCAAAAAACACAGCAGTACTGATCTGAAGTCATAAACTCAAATGTGCACAGTGGTCAGGCAAGCGTGAGGCTGAGGCATTTGGTCTGGTTTGGGGTGCAGGGAAGTGCGGAACGCATGGCCCGTCTAATCAGGCACCCACTGCTGAGCTCTAGGCTCCGTAAAGACTGCAAGATGAATTATTAGAAAGCAGTCCCATTTACCCTTGGCTTTGGACTCATTCTTGAAGGAGAGCCCTATGCAAATCGCTCAGAGTCACAGCCTTATGCTGGGAGAAGTCATTTTCAGTCTTTGACACGTTAAGCTCACTGCTTTCCATTTCTTCCTTGGAAACAGAACACTTAAGCTATGACAGCCTTGGGTTGTGCAAAACAGATTAAACCCCAGGGTAGCATGATAACAACAATAGTCAACAGCCAACAATGATCAGAGTCACCAGATGTGCCGAGTGCCTTGTCTATATCATATTGTACAGGGCCCCCAGCTGGCTGTGTGGTTGTTATTATTGTCTTTGTGTGACAGATGAGAAAACAGAGTGAGCAAGGTAATGTCACTTGTGCAGATCACACAGACAGGAAGTGGCAAAGCAAGTCTCCTGCTCAGTCCCATAGCCCAAAACTTGTGTTCTTGAAGCATCGTGTGGAAGTCGGGGTGGAATTCTAGTGCTTCCCCCTATCATGCGTAAATGAGATCTTCTGCTCTAGATCTCTGCGGCTTCTTACAAACTCCCACCTGCTGGCCATCTCTGTCTGTGGAATGAGTGATTCCCTGAAAAGATGGGTTTGGGGATCAGGAATGAGGAGGGAGCTGGAGAAGATACCGCAACACGGCCCACATTTTAAGGCCCAATGCTAGGAGTGATGTGAGTCTGCATGTCCTTTGTTCCAGAGAAGAGAAGCATTTCAACACAGATGGAAATGATGAGACTTGCTTTGGTGACCCAGCAACGAGCTTAGCGTTCTTTTTAAATTGTGATAAGAAAAAAATATACAATAACATGAACTTCACCCTCTTAAACTTGTAAGTGTACAGTGTAGTAGTCCAAAGTAATATATATGTATATAGCAGATCTCTAGAACATTTTCATCTTGCATAATTGAAACTATATCCTTTAAACAATAATTTCCTGTCTTTTTCTCCTCCTGCCCCCAACCCCTGACATCCACCATGCTGCTTTGTTCTTGTCTAAGTTTGACTATTGTATGTGAAGGGTTGTTTTTTCTCTTTTTTTTCCAGTGCTGGGGTTTGAGTCCAGGACTCTGCCCATGCTAAACAACGCTTTACCACTGAACTGCGTGTCCAGCCCAAGTTTGACTATGTTAGGTACCTCATATAAGTAGAATGATGAAGTATTTGTCTTCTTATGCCTGTTTTTTCATTTAAGATGATATTTTAAAGGTTTATTTTTATTGTCGCTTGTGGCAGGGTTTTACCATGATTCCTTTTTCCATTCATCCATCAAGGAACACTGGTTTTTAGCACCTCTTGTCTCTTGCAAATAATACTGCAATGAACACAGGGGTGCAGGTATCTCAAGATCATGTTTTCAGTCCATTTGGATGAATATCCATAAGGAGGATTGCTTGATCATCTGGGAGTTCCACATTTAATTTCTGAAGAACCTCCCTAGTACAGTGCTAGCACCATTTTACATCCCACCAACAATGTAGGGGGTATCTGATTTTTCTACGTCCTCACCAACAGTTGTTATTTTCTGTTTTTATTTTATATTTTAAAATGTTGACCATATTAACACACATGAAGAGATGTCTCACTGTTGTTTGGATTTGCTTTTCCCTGATGATAAGTGATGCTGATCTTTTCATATGCACATTAGCCACGTTTATGTGTTATTTGGAGACAGATCTGTTCACATTGTTTTCTGCCCATTTTAAAAACAAGGTTATTTACTTTTTTACTGTCAAATTGTAGGAGCTCCTTATGTCTTTTGGATGTTAACTTCCATGACTTGCAGATATTTTCTTTCTCCCAGTTTGCCTTTTCACTCGGTCAGTTGTTTCCTTTGGTGTCCAGAGGCATCTTAGTTTCAAATAGTGCAATTTGTCTGTTTTTTATTTCATCACTTATGCTGTGGGTATCATATTTAATAAATAATTGCCAAAGAGTTTAGCTCTTGACCAGATAGATTCCAGAGAGCCTTGTAGGGAAAGCCCCGTACCTCTACCCTTAGTGGCCTAAGGTCTGTGTCTTAGGTTGAGTTCTGCTAGAGCAACTAGGATGTGAGGATAGATAGTTTAGTTGGGCAGAGATTCTAGGTGGCTTTGGTAGGGGAATAAGGAGATTAAAAATGTGCATTAATAAGCAAATTATAATCATGGGCAATTGGGGCTCTATCCTACTGATATAGGATTGCCAAATAATGTATCAGAGATCAGATAAATCTGAATTTCAATGAACAAAAATGTAAAATTTTAGTGCATATGCACATGCTGCATGGATTCTGCCTTAACAAAATTTTTGTCCATTATTTACTTGAACTTTAATTTTAATTTGTTGTACCTCTGTACCTGTATTTGGATTTGATTGATCCAGCAACAATATACTAGGAATTCTGGGAGATGATGGAGAATGTGTTCCAGACTTACGTCCCCTGAGAGTCAGGGAGGCAAGAGCTGCCTCCTCTGTCTTAGGTTTGTCGTTGGTTGAGGGCTGCTCTTGGGCTCATTTGCTCTCTGGCACTTTCAGTCTTCCCTGCCTGAGGCTGAGCTGGCTCTGGTAGCCAGAGAAAGCTCTAGACAGGAGACAGGAGGACAGAGGTGAGACAGGAGATTAGGCTGTGGCAAACTGGCTGGGCAAGTGGGTGTGACTGGTCAATCACAGAGATCCAGGAGACATGCACCCAAGGCCTGCATCTGGAACCAATCAGAAAGTATTATCTTTAATTTTTTTTTTTGCAAGAAATGAAGCAGGTTTTTGATAGGACAGCCTAGATCTGACGTCAGCCTAAGGAGCAGGGGAGACAAAAGATGGCCACCATTAAGCTCTTGGCCGCTGTGTTCTCTTTCATAGTGGTCTACTCTCACCCTGTACTCCTTTTTCTACTGTCCATTGGTCAGCATTCACTCTACAGAGCATGTTTCTTTATGTACCTTCAATAAATGTAAAACCTCACTTACCTTTGGTGCTTTTGTCCCATTGTTTGCTTAGGACAAGAAGAATCTAGGAAGTCTCTCTAGAAGAAGTCCCCAGAACCCCAGAACCTGGAAACAGAGGTGGTCGCACTCGTAGACCAGGGTGAGCAGAGAGAGGGGCCCAGGGTGCATTAATAAAGGAGGCTCACAGTTGGGATCAAGCAAGTGCAAGGTCAGGCTCTTTCCCTCATCCTGGCCTTGGCCCCAGCTTGTAATAAGAGCTCTTGGATACTTGAGGGGTAAAAGGTACAGGTGAGGCACCAGCAGCACCCACTGTAGTCTTCCATCCGTCTACAGACCAGCATCCCAGGGTGTTAAGGATTCCCCTTTGCCTCAAGATTTCCCAAACTTTATAAAGGTACTCCTGTTTGACACGTGGTGAAGAGAATATGCTGGCTTATTACTTATCACTCTTCATTTACGATGACTTTCTGTCGCTCTGTTTTACCAGGCACAATAGCTCTTTGGTAGTAATCCTGTCGTGATCATCTAGCCCAGGAAGTAAGACTGTTAGCTCTTTAGAAGTGTCCATTTTTCTAGGAAGAGATGGGGCAGATGACATCATTCCGAGCTGTAAAGGAGGTGAAGAAGCAAGGTTTGCCTAAACTCATGTTCAGAGGTTCTCTTCATCTGCTCTTGCTGGGTGGAAATGTGGTACTGGCAACAGGAATGAAGGATTTCTCTTCCTCCTTTCCTCTCTCCTGTGTTTTGGTCCACATATTGAACATGTATTGAGTGTCTTCTCAGCCCTGGTGCCATACTCATTTTATCTGTATCAGAGGTATCAGTCTATTTTAAGCACCAAAATGTCTTTAATGCTCTGTTTTCAATTCTCAAAAAATGTGGGTTTTCTTGGGTAGGTTTTCTAACATCCCTGAGCTGTCAACAAACTCTTTGTGTTTTCAGACTCCTCCTATGATTTACATGTCTTTACTTAAGTGGAAATGAAAGATCTTTTTATCTGTGTAGCACAGCCGTGTTGAGCATAAGCTTCCTATTTACTGACAGAAATGGGTGTGGACCCTGCTCCTGACACTTGCTAGAGATCTAGAAATCGGGAGCTCTCCTAACCTTTCTGGGCTTGTGCTTCATGCCTGAAGGGCAGGGATGAGAATGGGATTCACTGTCTAGGACCATTAGAGATTCAGGAGGAGCTAGATCATCCTGTGCTCACTATCTGCCTCTAACCCTTGAAGGCCTGAACAACAGGGGGTGATTTCTACCCAGGTTCTATTCTTTGAAAATTACGGAGGCTTCTTCTCTATCACCCTCAGGGGAATTAAAAGCAACAATTAAAAGTGGAAGATAATTCAATATAAGTTGGCTTAGTGAGTTAGATCAACACCCACTTTATTGACCCTGTAGTGAGTTTAGCTCACCTCAAGATAATTCCAGATGGGTTTTTAAGGTATATCATCTGTGGATTAAGATTGCTCTTTTAGAAGGCAAACCCTCCAAAACAACTAGAATTTGCATGCATGACATTTTTGGGGAAGCAATCCCAGAAAGTGGTGGTCCAGAGAAGTAGGACCCTGAGAATGGAAGGGAGAGGAGCCAGGACAAGGTGTGTTAGTGGGAACATATGGCTCTCTGGACCAAGGGCCTCCATGGTGACCACAGCCCCTGCAAGTGGAATGGGCTTTTTTCCTGCAGCCGGGAGAAGATGGCGGGCATGAGAGGCACACACTCCAGCCGGGCAGTGGCAGGCATCATATCTCCCACATTCCATGGTCAGAGGGAGTCTTGGGGTCCAAGCCCCATGAAGGGGGTGTAGGTAGTTCTTTTGCCCTAGGGGCAGAAGGAGAAGCACACCTGTTGTTGAGCAGCACTTCTGGGTAGCCCAGGCCGTTGTAGGGATTCAATGAGGTCACAGTTACAAGGCCTGTGACGCATGGCCCAGCAGGAACTAGTGTGTGATGAGCGCTAGCTGCTCTTTGAATCATGATGATGTACGGCCCACTAGAGTACAAACAGTTTAAGAGGGACTCTGTCTTCCTTCTAATAGTGCTGATATTTATCCCTGAGTCCTTTCTGTGTGCTGGGAATCTTGCCAAACAATATCCTTACAACAACGCCACGAGGGAAGTAAGTATGATTTTTCAATTCAAGATAGGGAAACCAAATCTCAGTGAGGTTAGGAAGTTGGCACTGTACTGCAGCGTCTGTCTGTCCGGCCAGTCTTCAGCATCAAGCCTTACCGAGGGCGAGGGGTCCCTAAACGTTCTCAGACAGGGGTGATGTTTTTCTGACCTTATGGTGGCACAAGAGACCTTGCCGCTACTCCTTCCTCCCACATGTCTTTTCCCCAAAGATGGCAAAGCGCCCAATTTTTCCACACTGTTGGCCAAAATAACCTTCCTCTTGCCACTTGATTACTGTACATACTTCCAAGACTTGGCATTCCTCTTCACCCATCTGCCCCTTGGCTCCTCTCCTGGTCCAATCCAGAAATTTCCCTAATGCTCCAGGTACCATGCCAGGGCACATTTATAGGGACCATGACATTTGATGGAAAAAGTGGGCGGTGGGTTCCAGAAAGTCCCAGGCGATTAGATAACCTCCTATGTTTTCAGTGCTTAGTATCACCAAACAGCACCTCTCCCTTAGGATTCTGATCTGACCCCTATTCCTAGTCTAGCTGTCTTTAAAAAAAATACTTGGAATTTCACTTGGGGGGCCCTTCTGGGAATTTGACAACCTCCCCTTCCTTTCATTCAACTAAAGGCTGAAAATATCAACTGGCTTTTATCCTACTCCTTGCCTATTACATTATGTTCTAAGGAGAATCTCTCTTACCCTGCAATTAAAAAAAACTTTGGGGGGAGTTGGTGGTTATGGTAGACAATAAAAATAATTCCGAGGTTATTTGAGAGCTGACATTCCATACAATAGCAATAAGAACGTTTTCCAAATTTAAAACTCTGATGAAGGAAGTGGGTTACAATAGCAGCAACCTTTGACCCTGACCACTCATAATGGTTTCCTGGATTCAGGGATATTATGGGCTGGAGCCAAGGGTTTCTGCAGAGAGAGCACAAGATGGGTTAAACTTAGAACACAATGTGTGAGTTCCAGGAGGGGCTGGTGGAGGGCCGGCTTTCTTTCCGGTGAAAAATGATTCCTTTCCAAACAAGGATCTGGTTCTTTCTTGCTATCCTGCCAGTGCCTGAGTATTGGTTCTGCTGCTCACATTTTTTTTTTTTAAACAGGGTCTTGCTAGTGTAGTTTAGACTGGCCTTTAACTCACTATGTAGCCCAGGCTGGCCTTGAACTCACAGTGAGCCTCCTGCCTCAGGCTCTTCAGTGCTGGGATTACAGGCACGCACCCTGATGCCCGTCCTGCTGCTGATTTAAAGAGGAATTTTTCTTCATTTCTTGAAATTTCAATGAATCTGAAAGTCTTCTATTTCTAGCAATTATTCATCTCCAGAATATTTACTGAGTGGCTCCTGTGTGCCAGGTCCTGTTCTAGGTGCTGGAATGTAGTAATAAGAAAAAAATGTCAGCAAAAAAGCTCCATCCACAGGACTTCTATAGCAGCACAATTCCTCAACCACAGCTCTATTGGTGCTTTGAGCTGGAGACTCCCTTGTTGGGGGCTGTCTGGTGCATTGTAGGATGTTCCACAGCACTGCTGAACCCCAGCCACCAGTGGTGACAATGAACAGCGTCTCCAGATGCTGCTGGGTTTGAACTACGAGACCCTGAGCAGAGGCTGGAGACCCTGTCACATCAGGAGGGAGAACACTTGCTCTGTAGGCAGGGTGGTTCTCCAGGGAATGGACAGCCCATGAACCTCGGTAAGCTGGACAATCAACTGGAGGTGGATATGTGTATGGGGTAGGTTAAAGAGAGTTGAGTCTTGGTAATGGGGCCAGGATGGGAGGTTGTTGTCATTTAAATGACATGGTTGGGGGCATACTAAAGAAGTTGACATTTTCAAGTTCTTGAAAGAAGCACAGAAGTGGGATGTATGACTGCAGAGGAGGAACATTCCAGAAGGAGGTGACAGCCAATGCAAAAGCACTGAGCATCTGTAGTGCCTTCAGAATCACGGAGACCACTAGTATGACTGGAGTGGAGGAAGCAAGAGGAGATGCTCAGAGAGGAGGCAGAGAGACGAAGGGAGGAGCATTCAGAGTGAGAACAATGCTATACAATAAGAAGGCCCTTGCCTTGCCTCCATGTTTTTTTTCCACCAAATATTTTGTTCCAGAAATGTAAGTTTGTGCTGCTGGGCAGCACTCCTGCCCAATGTATCAAAATGTTTTGTAACTGTTGGAACTTCTGGCCCTCTTAGGAATGTTGTTAGCCCCGCCCCTTTATAAGAATGTTCTGTTAAGCTCCGCCCCCTCACAAGAATGTTCTGTAACTCTACCTCTCTGCTTCAGCGAGCATGCCTGCCTACCCTGTAGATTCCTATATAAGGAGTCTCTTATTTCTGGTAGGGTGCTCAGACTTCAGAGTACAAACTCCTCTGAGCCCACCAGCGTAATAAAGGTTTTCTCCACTTCTTCGAGTGACCATCGGATGCTTGAGTCTTCAAATCCTGGTGGCTGCGACACTGAGCTGTGACACTAGGCTGCAACACTGAGCTGTGCCTCAGAGCTGTAACACTTGGCAACAGCCAAGCTGTTCCGCTTTGCCACAGCAAGAGCACTCAGCACCAAGGGAGTTTGTGGCTGTTGTCAGGTTTTGCTTTTCTCTGGATAGAAAGGAAATCATCATCCGATTTTGAACTGAGGCACAACATCATCTGCCTTGTGTTTTTTTTTTTCCCTTAAATTGTTTTACTGGTACATTTTAGGTATACAATCCGTTACATTTATCATTGGGTGCTTGTACCTGTGCATGATGTATCTTGGTTCTTATTTTTTTCCCCATTACCTGTGCACCCTTCACCCCCTCCACCCTTCCATTTACATAGATTTACATAGATTTCGTTTCCTTTTTTTTTTTTTTTCTCATAGTTTTTCATATGTACAAGAGGAAGAGGAAAACATGAACTTTAACAGGACAACTCCAGCTGCTGTGGCCTTGAGAGTAGACTTTGGTGGAAACAAAGACAAAATCAGTGCCTCAGCGAGTCAGACTCTGACTCCAGGACTCCCAAGGGTTGAGTAGGTGTCTGTGGGCTTCAGGGGACTCCGTCATCTCCCCTCTCTGGTGAAGATCCTAGGTCCTCCTCATCCTCACTTCATCCTTCTCTCCATGTTACCTTTTATTGTTTGACTCTGCTTGAGGTAACAGCCTGATTTTCATTCTGGAAATAAGTAATTATAGTGACTAATAAAGTGTGATAGAAATTGCAAACTAACAGGTACCAAGGACTTACTACATGCCAGATGCACTGCTAAGCTCTTGGCCTTGTCGCATTTAATTGTGACAACAACTCCATGAGGCGGATACCTACCTCATCATTTTTCCGCAGCCCAGAGGAAACTGAGGCCCAGAGGGTTTCAGGAGCTCCTCGGAAGCTATCTCACCTCAGGCCACATCGGGTGTGGGAGGGGGACGAGCACGGAGCTGGTGTGGAATCTCCATGATTGCGCGGGCACCAGCCCATGTTCAAAGCTGTGCTCTCCTCCCCACCTCTGGAACTCATGGAGAGATTGGAGGGCGGCAGAGAAGAACGTGTAATCTCCTCTCCTCCACTCTGAACCTTGTCAGCCAGAGTCAGAGATGGTGAGCTGTGGGTGGCAGGTTGGAGCCAACCCTTCCCTCCAGTGGGTGGGGCTGGAGAGCATTGGAGTTCACAGCCCAGACTCTAGAATCTGCAGACCCAAGTTCAAATCCAGCTCCACCGCCTAGGAGCTCTGGGACCTGAGTCAGTTACCTCACCTCTCTGAGCTTCAATTTCCTCACTGCTGGGACTGAACAATGGTGTCATAGATGCTACTGGTGCCCATGCCATCCCGTTGCCCCCTCTCATCTCCCCAGCACTCCCCCCTTAGGGGAAAGGTCCCACCAGGCTGGGCCTCAGTTTCTCTGCCCCACAGCCCTGTGACTGTGACTATGCCATTGCCCAGGGCAGGCTGGAGAGATGGACCTGAAAGTTGGTGCCTTCCGGGAGGAACCTCAACCAATAAGGTGGAGAAAAACCTGTCAACATCCGCTTCTGTCCTCCCTGGGCCAGTTCTGAGGTGTGTTCTCCTGTGTCTCGGGACCACGCATTGTTGTGCCCTGATACCCACCGCTGTCACCTCGCATCGCTGCCACCCTTTGTTCCTGCTCTTCGCTCACTGCTCAGTCCCTCCTCCTTGCTTCCTGGGGCCACCTACCAAATAGGCCTCTTATACCTGGAGCTGTAGCTTAGGGTCTGCTTCGGGGAGGAAACCAGACCAGGACAAGGAGGGTTCACGTGCTTGGAATTGTGATGGTTATTTTAAAAAGTGAGTGTAAAGTACTCAGCAGATGGCTAGATATTGATGATAGATAGACAGACAAAACATTGGAAAATGGCAATGAAGAGGAGGAGGAAGAACGAGGTGGAGGAAGCAGCTCAGGAGGGGAGGAGGAGGAGCAGGAGGAAGCAATGGAGAAGGTGGTGTGTGAAGGCTGATTGTGGAGCAGCACAGGGCATGACCTGCAGGGCCAGCAGCCCACCCAGATCCACACAGAGCCCGCGTCCACCCTCCTGCCACCCAGTGGACAATGTTCCCTAGGAGCAAGCTGTCCCCACTGTCCCTGTGCTCCCAGGCAGCTGATGGTCAGAGTAAGCGAGGGCTCACGAGTAGGGCAGAAGACCTGGCTGGAAGCACCCGGGATGATAAAATCAGGTCCCTCGTCTAAGCAACTCCTCTCTCACGTGGAAAGCTGCATTTCCTTCATCCGAGGCATCTGTTCTTGGGATTTCCCCTTGGATTTCAGTGGACAAGGGACTGATGCTCAGCCTGGGGACAAGCCTGACTGTGTCGTCTCAGACTGTCGTTCAGCTTCTGGCTTGGGGTGGCTTGTTTCCTGCCTTGCTCATTCACTCCAGAACACCCAGTGTTTAGATCAAATGATCTGGAATTTTCCAAGCAGCACAAAGAGTTAGAGTTCACTCTTTACAGCTAGAGGAATGCTTGCAATCATCTCTTCTAACCCTCATTCATTCCACAAGAGGGAAACCAAGGCCCAGGGAGATTACCAGCAAATGCTACACAGCTAGAGGGTAACAGAGCCCAGAATAAAATTCCCTTCTGTGGACTCTCAATAGCTTTTCTTGTTCTGTTATTAACTTCCCCTGCAAGTCAAGTAGTCAGAAATGTACCGGGAATGCATCCTTTGGTCAAGGACAAATCTTTTTGTGAACAGTGGCTTCCTCATTTAGCTCTTTCATAAGTCTTGCTTTTCACTTGTCAGGTTTAAAAAAAATCAGGACAATTCTATGCTTTAAAATAATGAATCTGTAAAGACTTTCTATGTAACCGCAATGTTACGAAAGCATGAAAAGCTACATGTTGAAGTGAGTGGTTGATTTTTCATTCTAAATAGAATGTAATTCGTCTAATTGATTTGGTGGAATCTATGAATTCTGAAACTTTGTTTTTTCTGAGTAAAATGGCCAACCCGCCGATCTGGGACAGGAAAAAGGGAAGTCAGAATGAAGAGAGCAGGAGAGAGAGAGAGAGAGAGAGAGAGAGAGAGAGAGAGAGAACATAAAAACATAAGTATGTCAAAGATATATATAGAGAGAAGCCAGAACATAAATATATCAAAACTCTTTAAGGCACTAGAAAGAATTCACAGAAAAATTTAAGAAAACCACATTTTTGGCACCCATCTGAACCTCAAAATATTTACGTGTGTTCATTTATATCTTGCTTTATTGACCCAGAAAGGAGTGGGAGGAACAATGGCCTTCAGAAAAGATTAGTACACAGTATTTATTGACCATTCATCCATTCTGCACCAAGAGTTGCCTGTACATTGTTCTGTCCAACTTGCTTACCCAAGCGACTGTAGCAGGGGCCTCCTGTTATCTCCATGTCTAGTGGGTTGGATGGTGCCCCCCCCCACCATAAAGATACACCCACCTGGAACCTGTGAATGTGACTTTATTTAGAAAAACTCTTTGCAGATGTAATTAAGTGAGGTGACCCCCGAATCCAGTGACAAATATCTTTAAAGAAGAGAAGGCCATTTGAGGCTGGAGGCAGAGATTGGAGTGTGAGGCTAGGAATGCTAAGTATCACTAAAGAGCACCGGAAGCAAGGAAAGGGATATTACATGGACCCTCCTTCGGGGCCTCAGAAGGAGCTTGGGGCTTCCGCCCTCCAGGACTGAGACAGAATAGATTTCTGTTGTTTTCAGCTGGCCAATTTGTGGTAAATTGTTTCAGCAACCCTAGAAAAATGAATCCAGCATTTTACAGGTTGTGGTATAGAGACCCCCCTAGAAGTTAAAGAACATATCCAAGTCATATACTCCAGCGTGCCATGGGTGCAATTAAAACCCTCAAATTCACAGCCGATCCTGACACTAGGTGGGATTTTAAAAAGCAGCACACTGTACATAAAGAAATGCATGAAAAGCCTTTCGCCCAGCTCTAATGGTAGCTCTCTTTGGATTCGGAGATTTCAGGTAACGTTTTCCTTCTTCAGTGTTGTTGTAGGTGCTGCTCACATTATCTAATATCACCAATATTGACTATTCAGTTTGAAGAAAGAGTGAGAGCCTTTTCCCTGAAAGACAGTGCGTAATAGCAGAGCCTTAACTGAATTGGCAGCATGCAAACTTGCAGGGTATAAATGATGACTGTGATGCTCCCCATTAGTCCATCCACACACATTTATTTTCAGGGTCCAGAGGCCCAAGTTATGGCAGGGAAAAGCTCATCTTCTTCCCCCTTTCCCCAATCCCTTCCTGAGCAGAAAATCTAAAAGTTCCCTAGGATTACAGCCGCCAGTGTGGGTGTGAAGAGAGAAGACAGAACAAAGAGTTCTTAATTCCACTCTTTTGAAAAACCCAGCGAGCCTTGTTCTCTTAAGCTTACAGAGGAATGTGGATTTTTTTCCCCTTGGCAATTTTAAACCTATTTATTGTGAGCAATTTAATGTTATGGTTGGGGTCTTAGTGGTTTGGAACCAGCTTCTGTAGGGCCAAGAATAGCCAAGAATAGAGAAGCAAACAGGCTGAGTCTCTCAAGTTTTGAGATAAAGTTTCAGTCACACTGGGGAATCAGAGGGTTCTAGAATCCTGAGGACAGAGAAGTGGACTTGGGGGACAGCACAGTAGTGGCCCCCGAGTCTCTGCGTGTGTGAGACCCTCACTTTCTTTGCTCTGTGTAGACATCGTCTCATGGAGGCCTAAGAGGGCGACTCCATCCCTTCCAGCTTCCACACAAGGAACTGAGCCTGGGGAGGGCAGGGAGATTGAACACAGAGGAAGCTGGGAGGACGGACTCTCCACCCTCAGCGCTTGGTCTTCTGCGGAGGGCGCTGGTGTAGAGCAAGAGATCAGAGACGCACAGACGAAACGCTCTCACATCCGGGAGCCGCGGACTGCGGAATCTGCCCTATGCCCGAGGCAACGGAGGACAACTCAAGGGAGAGCAACAAATGGTGTGGAATTCATAATCTGTGTCAAGAACAGGTGCTTTGTGGACCCCAAGATGTTCCTCACAGCGGTGGGACCCTGAAAAAGTAGTTTCCCCTTTCTGGGCCTCAGTTTCCCAATTAACACATCAGGATATGGTTCTTTGATCACCTGGGAAATCTTTCTAAAAATAGAAGTTCCAACCACAGAGTGAAAAATAGTGCCCGATCCCACTTCTGTAAAGCATTTGAAATGGACCTGCAGAAGCAGAACAGAGTAGCAATTGCCAGGGTGGGGTGAGCTGCGGAGATGGGGAAGTGCTGATCATTTCATAAAAGCCCAGAGTGATGTCCCAGTGAAGGGTGGAGCTTTCTGGGAAGGTGACAGCAAAGCTGAGACCTGAGAGCCACGGTGAGCCAAGTTTTCTAAAACTTGCAGATGGGAAGGATATTGCAAGCAGAGGACACAGCAGGGCAAAGGCCCCACCATCAGCATTTATTTATTTATTTGCCTAAGTATTGGGGAGGGTAATTAATCTATAAATATATATAAAGACATGCATGCATTAAGTGCAGAAGGTAATGGCTTTTCCAAAGGTGTTTATTTCCATCGCCATGGCCCAGATACAGATTTTGAGCATTTCTGTCTCCCCAGAAAGTTCTCTTGCCTCTGAATCCTGGTCCCTTGTCCTATAATACTGCTCTTTTATTGCCTTTGAGTAGTTTTTCTTCTCTTTCTCCTCCTTCCTCTTTCTCTTCTCCCTCATCTCCTTTTCCTCCTCTGCCCCCTCCTCCTCCTCCTCCTCCTCCTCTTCCTCCTCCTCTCTGCCATCCTTCTCTTTCTTTTTTCTGGACAAGGGATTGAATCTAGGGCTTTCACATGAAGCTACATCCCCAGCCCTTTTTATTTTGAGACAGTCTTGCTAAGTTGCTGAGTTGTCCAGGGTGGGCTTGAACTTGTGATTCTCGTGCCTCAGCCTCCCAGAGTGCTGGGGCTACAGGTATATTCTGATATGCCTGGCTTTGACTTCTCTTTGAGTGTCATAGAATTGCAATCAGGCAGCATGTACTTCTCAATGCCTGGTGTTTCTTACTCAACACCAGGTCTGCATGATTGATCTCTGGTTCCACACCATTCCTTTCTCTTTCTTGCTGAGTAGTATTCCATTGTATGGATGTACCACAGTGTGCTTATCCATTTTCCTGTTGGTGGATGTTTGCATTGTTTCCAATTGGGGCTACCATGAATGTTTGTATGCAAATCTTCCTGTGGACATGGGCATTTATTTTTCTCAGAGGTCAGTTTTGGGTTACAGGGTAGACACATCTTTAACATTATATTAGAAATCACTGAACAGTTTTTCAACTGATTTTCTTGGGAAGCTAGGCTGGGATATCACAAGATTAGGAGGTTTCTTGGAAATTCTGACACTGCACAGTTATTTCCCTCCACCACTCCCAGGCTTGCAAATACACAGTCCTGTCTCTTGACCTGTCAGAGGGTTAACCTTCAGTCTTCCCTGCAGGTACCAGGCACACCCAGGACAGCTGTGCCCACGGATAGGACATCCTTTTCCCTCCCACCTCAGCCTCCCTCCTCCTCCCAGAGCTCGTGTGTATGCAGTGGTGGTGCAGGGACTAATTCTTTGCAGCTTGCAAGTTGCTGTCTCCCTTGGAGCAGACAGGAGGGCGCCCTGGTACTGTTAAAGATCATAAGCTTTGATAACCTGCTCTCCTGATTTATGGTAGCCCAAGTCTCCACATTCCCCTAATGAGTGTCAACCTATTTATTAAATGCTCAGGACCATGTGTGAGCCGGACCGAGGTAAGAAGCCAATCATATTTTCATTTATCCTGTTCGGGCCCCTCCTGTTGGCTGAGGCCCTCTTTCCCCAAGACCGTCCGCCAGCCAAGGCCTTCCCTTTTCATCTCCCAAGCAGGGGACTGCAGGATAGATCGCTGGCTAAGACGGTGGGATGGGGGCTGCAGGGTTTTCACTTTCCTACTGACTTCGTAGGTGTTTAGAAGTTAATGATACTCAGCACCTCATGATTCTTTCCCAGATGTCAAACAAAGACTTGAAAGGGAAAGTGGCCCGAGTGGAGAGGCCAGAGGTCCAGAGTCAGGACAGAAACCCATGCAAGCCTCTCTCTTTCCATCACCCAGCCCGAGAGGTGGATGAAGCCTAATGCAGGAGAAGACAGATGACTATTTCTGAAGTCCTTGGGATCTAATGAAGTCTTAATTCATCTCCTTTAATTCCCTTTGAAAAACATTTTTTTTAAAGCACAAATCAAAATAACAAATGGCTGGGCTGCTTTAATCTCCAATTCTTCTCACCTTTTCCCCTTTGCAGCTTGGTCACTGTCATTTTCTTAATCTCCGGAGATTCCGCCCAGATTCCTTTCAAGAGGCATCAGCTGTGTCTCTTTGGCTTGGTCTTCTGGAAGTGGCATAAATATTTCTGCCTGCTGGAGGCCCCTGGCTGTATGCTGACCTTGGACGTGGTGGGGAGAGGGGAGGGGCGGGCCAGGCTACAGTTCTCCTGGCAAGGGACGCTCTAGACAGCTGGGACTGGAGATGCCGAGCCATTCTGGATGCTTGTGGGGCTGGGGAAGTTTGTGTCTTGAGCACTGTTAGTTTAAGAGCAGCTGTGTTTGCCCTGTGATCAACAGTTTCATTGATTGAATGGTTCCCTGGCTTCATTTACAAAAAAAAAAAAAAAACAACAACAAAAACCTCAGCAGTAAGCTTGCAAGCAGTGTGATCTTTTCTCCCCATCCTGATTCATTCTTAGATCTTGGAACTTGCCTAGACCCCTGCTTAGAACAGATGCCATATAAATGTTTGTTGAATGAATGAATGAGCAAACGAATGGATGAGGGATCAGGTGACAATGGTGAGAAACTTTGCCTTGAATAGTGTTTGTATAATGGGCACAGAGAGAGCCTGGGCTGTGGCAGCTTGGGCTTGCTGGACCCCTGTAGCAGACACTGGTGTTCATCTAGCCATGCTCGTTTCCTCTTTCTACCTTAGCAATGGAACCTCCATGTTTTTAGCTGGACTCTGGAGGTGTGGAATAGAGACCCCATTTCCCAGGCTTTGTAGCAACAAAGCATGGTTGGGTATGTCCTAGTCATTGAAACGGAAGTGGTGATGTGTGACTAATGGCTTTAAAAGACAGATGGGACAGACCCTTTTCTTCTTTTGTTTTGTTGTCCATATGGCTGGAATGCAGACATGAAGGCTGGAGATCAAGCAGCCATAGCGGACTTTGAGGCAGGAAGTTAAGAGTCTTAAAAAAAAAAAAAGGCTGCTTGGATCCCTGTGGCATGTTAAATGGGTATATCACCAGGACCTGCCTGCCTCTTAACTTCTTTGATGTGTGAGAGAAGTGGACTTCTCACTTATTTAAGCCAATATTTTGAGTTTTTCGTCACCTGCAGCCAACTTAATCCTAAAGCATTCAATATGATTTGGAAGGCCTGACCTTTCACTTACTAATATACTGGCTTAAAACACCTTAAAAATAAAATGCCCAGGATACATTAGCCAGAGGACAAATGACTCACAGTCTGCTGACTGAGAAGCAAGAATTGCAATGAATCAAAAAGAAATCAGTTTGAAACTTCAGTGATACAGATAAGGTTGACACTCTGTTTTTCTTTGGAAAGTATATCAAAAACAAGAAAAATATAAGCCCAAGACCTAGGCTTGATAGTTAAGCAATTGAAAGCAGACAGACCAGGCTTGGCAGAAGCAGGCAGTGCCTGGCGTGGGACTCAGTAAGATGCAGTCACGTGGCAAATGCCAGCTGTCTTCATGCCAATCTCCTGCACCTTCAGCATCCTCAGCTTTGCCAAGTGAGCACAAGGTAGGTCCTGCAGAGCTTACTGCAAGGCCCGATTGGAAAACAGAGCGAATATTTAGGTCAAAAAATAAAAAGATGGTATAAATGTGTTTGAAGAGAGAAAGTATGTTGAGCATTTTCAGGGGGATTAATGGGAATGTAACTTTTATTATAATAAATTGATTAAAACATTCACTGTATTTCATGATCACCCCTCAACCACATTTACAGCAATTTCTGTCAAATAATAACATCCCAGTGTGTCCTCACCGGCCTTATTCACAGATCTGGCACCATGCAGTTTCTGGCTCTTCCTCAAAGTCAAAATGGCCACGAAAGGTAAACGTTTTGGATCAATTCAGGGCACCAAGGCAGCCACAAGAAAGCATCTAAAGACATTCAGGAAAGAGGACTCCAAAGCTGCTTCAGAAAGTGGCAAGAACAATGGGACAAGTGTGTTCAGAGCGAGGAAGATTTTGAGGGGGATTCGTGGCCGTGTGTCTCTTACTGTAATAATCCTTTAAAAATGAAAACATTCACCATCAGTTTTGATCACTCCTCCTACATAATGCCAAGAAGATTGGGTGCTATCCTGAAGGCGCTAGGGCCACACAAAGGGAGTTCAGGCTCAAGGTCTGATGGGGATTTTAGGAGGCCCTCAGATTGTTCAGTAGGCAGAAGGTTGGGCGGTGATCTGTTGCTGGGGAGAGGAAGCCTCAGAAAGGCAGGGAGGTCGCCATGTAGGGACCCAGGAGGCAGAGGATGGTGGCAGGACAGGGACTTGGTGGTAGCAGAGGGAGGCAGGGAGAACAGGGTGGGAGAGACTCGGCGCATAGTCCAGGCAGTTGGCAGCTGGCTGCAGGTTTCCTGGGAGGGGGTTGGAGAGGTGAAGAGAGAGGAAGTCCCAGGAGCGGATGAGGATGCACGAGTGGCACCACTTGACAAAGAGCAGTGGGCTGGGTGTCCCTGCCCCAGGAAAGAGCCACACGTGCCTCCTGTTGCCGCCTGCAAAGTGCCAGGGGCTCCCACAGCAAACGGGGGACCCATCTGTGAGCAGCGGAGATCAGGGTTCTTGGGACAGAATCAAGGGCCTGCAGCAATGGAGAGAGAAGTGGGCAAATGGCTTCCGGCTGGCGCTGCTCAATCCCTGCGATGGGCACCTCAAGGAGGAGGCAGCTGCTGGCCAGCTGACTGCTGAATGGGAGGCTGTCAGCTCCTGATGGATCAAGGGAGCGGGGGACAGTGTCATCCCCGAAAGCTGCCAACCAGAGGCACTGAGGGCGGCAGGCCCTGCACAGTCTGGAGGCTCCCTCTATTTTTAGGGTAAAAACCAACCCTACTGTGAATTGCTAACCCTCTGCAGCTGGCTCATAGAATGGGGCTTGGAATCCTTGCATCTCCTTCGGCTGAAGCAGCTTGCATCCTTGGATTGCTGTACGGTCGATTATTATCCCCAAATGTAGGATCCACTGGCTGAGTCTTTTTTTCTCCATTCTTTCCTGCTAGTTATCTCATGGGGGAGAAGAAAAGCAGTGATGTTTTAGAATCGTGCACCTAGCCATCCACCTCCTGCTCATCAGGAGCCCGCAGTGCTCTCTGAGAAGCAGCTTACTCACCTGTCATGTGGTTAACAGAAAGTTAGCCTTCATCGATCCACTTCCTGGGCCTTCCCTGCTGGGCCGGACTCCTCAGCCCGGGGCTCTCTGCTCTCCTGGCTCATGGAAAAGGGTTAGCCAGGGAGAGAAGTGCTGGAAGATTGAAGGCAGGGAGGAAGAAAAAGCCAGGATGTGTGGACCTCAGTCCCTGTTTGCAGGGGTGTCTGCAGCAGCTGCCTCCTCCTCTTCCTGGTTCCATCTCCCTTAGGCTCCCTGCTCTGCCTGAGCTTGGCTTCTTAGGCAGCCCCTGGCAGGGCTTAAGCATGTTCTGGGTGTCCCAGCTTCTGGTTCCAGTGAAATCCCTTGCTCTTGTCCCATGAGTCCAAGAAAGGAAGGCACAGCATCTCTGCTCATGCCAGTCTCCTTCTCTGGGGGCCTCACCCTTTCCCGTTGGCTTCTGGACCCTCACAACACCAGGGTAGTTGATTCCCTCTATTAAACTCCTGCTGTTGAAAGGCCTTTAGTGGCTTCTCTTTTTTCTATGAATCCTGCAAAACACAGGTAGCACCTCACAGTTAAAATGTGTTCCCTGTTCCATGATGTTTTGATTTTCACACACACACACACACACACACACACACAGTCTCACAGAGGGCATCGAGGCAGATACCATAACACCAATATGCAAATGAAGTCAAATTCAGAGGGTAAAATCCATTGCCCCAAGCCAGGATTAAGGCAGCACAACTCTTGGAGCCAGGCATACCTTCTGTGAGTCTCAGCTCCACGGATCATCTGTGTGACCTCTGGGGATTCCTGTCCCTTTTCTAAGAACCTGTTTCTTATCTCTAAGTTGGAATTAAAAATGATGTAAGATTTTAACGATGTTGTTATGGAGAACACGCTGTCTGAAATGCTCCAGAAGCACACCATAGGTTAGAAACTCCAGGAGAAACTGCACTGTGCTCTGGTCAGTGGATTCAGCAAAGGGCTGGTTGTCTCCTTTCCCTGTGCAGACAGACTTAGTCTGTGCAAACCTGGTTGTCTGCTCCAGGCCTGAGATGGATCCACCTCTCTGCTTTCATCACTCAAAGTGCTTATTTACTACATGCTAGTCACAGTGATTCCAAGCCCTTTTTGACCCAGTCATTCTTGTTCTCAAAGTGCAGAACTAAAGACGCCTAAGCACAGATCCCTCCCAAGGCCCTGGGAGGAGCCCTGACAGTGTGATCACTAGGTCATGATGTTTGCATTTTTTTGGCTCACAGTAAAAGTTGGAGAAATGTGCAGAAATGAACCATGTGCCCCTTCCCCCATACATGCTCAGCCTGTACCCTCGCCGTCCTTTCCCGGACTGGGTGGTGCATTTGTTATGACAGATGATCCCACCTTCAAACCTCAGTAACCTCCAGAGTCCGTGGTTTGCATCAGGGTTCACTCTGAGTGTTACGCTTTCTGTGGGTTGGACCGTTGCACAATGACATGCATTTACCATTGTATTATAGTATAAAATAACTCTGATTCCCTGGGCTGCATCTCATTCATCCTTCCCTCTCCTAAATCCCTGGCAATTACTGGTCTTTCACTGTCTGTATAGATAGTTTTGCTCATTTCCAGGATGGCATGCAGCTGGAATACTACAGCATGTAGCCTCTTCAGATTGGGTTCTGTTATTTAGTCACATGAAGTTAAGCTTCCCCCGTCTTCTTAGGGATGTGTACTATTTCATTATCTGGAGGCATGACATTTTAAATCCACTTACCTGTGGGAGAACATCTTGGTTGCTTCCAAGTTTAAGTAATTATAAATAAAACTGCCATAAACATCTGCACACAGGTTTTCCTGTGGACACAAATTTTCAATTCATTTGGGCAAATATCAAAACATGATGACTGCCAGATCATATGGAAAGGTTATATTTAGTTTCTTAAGAAAATGTCAAACTTTCCTCTAAAGTGGCTGTACCTTTATGTGTTCCTACCAGCAAAGAAAGAGAATTCTTAGTGCTCCTTATCTTTGCCAGCATTTGGCATGGCAGTGCTGTGGATTCTGGTCACCTAACAGGCAGGCGGTGGTAACACATTGCTACTTTCATTTGCGTTTCACCCATGACGTACGACTCAGAACCTTTTCATACACCGTAGGTAGCCACCACAGACTTCCTTTGCTGAGGTGTCTGTTCAGGGTGTTTTGCCATTTTTTAAAAAGACATTTTTCTTATTAGTTTTATTTATTTTATTTTATTTATTTATTTTTTGGGGGGATACCGGGGATCAAACTCAGGACCTTGTGCCTTCGAGGCAGGTGGAGGAACACTGAACTAAATCCCCAGCCCCATCTTACTAGTTTTAATTTTCCCATTGATAAATTTAAGAGTTCTTTAGTTGAAGAGCTCGTTGTTGACTTAAGCATTTTAGATAACAGTCCTTTGTCAGATACGTCTTGTGATGTTTTAAAATATTTTTTCCAAGCGAAATTTTTCTACTGTCCTTGGTTGAAATGACTGTCTCTTTCTACTTCCCCTAAGTGTTCCCTGGGGAGACTGCTAAGGGGAGCTGACTTGGGGATCTATTTATCCTGGATTTAACGGGACGCATGGGTGTTGGTGGGATTCATTTCTGTGTGAAGTAATTTCTAGCCATCGCAGTGGACAGGTGGCTTCCAGAATGCTCCTTCCACCTTCCTTTCCTGCAGATGCAGAATCAGAAGGCATCTTACCATCCGGATGCAGGGGCGGTCTGTATATTCCAAATATTTAAGAAAATTGATCACCTATACCACGAACCATTGACTTACAGTCTAGTTTGAAGGCATTATTTTAAAGTACTGTCCTATAAGAAGTGATTAAGAGTATGTAGAATTGTAGGATAAAAATATTTTAGAGATCAAGAGGCTGTTTTCTCTCTCTCATTCTTTCTTTCTCTCTTTCCTTCCCTTCTTTTTTTGTTTTGTCATAATGGGAGTTGAACCTAGAGGCTCACACAAACTAGGCAAGCACTCTACCTCTGAGCTACATCTCCAGCCTCTTGTTATTTTGAGGCAGAGTCTTGCTAAATTGCCTTGAACTTGGGATTCTCCTGCCTCAGCCTCCCAAGTAGCTGGGATTCCAGGTGTGTGCCAACATGCCTGACTTTCTTGAATCTAATTTTATATTTATAATTTCTTTTCTTTTGAAAATACCTCCAAACTCTAAGAACTTCAGACCCCACAAAATAGGAATCTACCCCTTTCCTGTTACTGTCATTATGTAATTTAAGGAAATTTCTTACAACTATGAAAAACGAGCATGGACAGAAAGAATGACGTCAGTTAAAATGAAATTGCGGGCCTTGGCTGGATCTGCAGACCCTGTTGGATCTGAGTTGCTATAAACACGAGCAGCTGAGTTAGGCACGGTGAGGAGCTTTGGGGGATCAGGGGAGCCCATCTGGACTGTCACACTCTTTCCCTTAATGCTCTCCAGTGAATTTAGGGCCCAATTCCCGCTCACAAGAGCCACACTGGACCCTGCAGGCCAGAGGCGTGGGTGAGTTTATGGAACTCGGCAACGTAGAAGTCTAAAAGCCAGGCAAGGGGCTGGCTGGCGGGGCACTGGCCAATTTACTTCTCCATGGAACACTTGGGGCGGTCTCTACCCATTGGCCAGAAATGGCAGCTGAGAGAAAACCTATTTGCTACTTGTTTCTCATTTCCTTCCTCCACTCTACAGATGGGCAAACTGAGGCCCAGAGAAGCAACGTGGATTTCCCAGGGTTACACAGCCACCCAGGGCAGAGCTGGGACCCTGGTTTCCAGACCAGACTCCCTTCTGAGTCTCTGTACAACCCTGGGAGAGGAAGCCGGGGAAGGGACACAGGGCATGGATTGCAGCCACCACGGACTTGTTAGGGAACTCATGACGTCACAGGGGAGGAGGAAACAAGGGGGCACCTCAGAAACCCCAAGGCCCTCTGATTGCACGCCTGCCAAATCTGGTCCGTGAACGACCCCGTCACCCTACAGAGGCTGCGGTCCAAGCCTGAGGTAAAAGGTCACAGGAAGGGCACTGATGTGACTCCTCCTACCAGCGCCAATGTCCCCTCGGATAGATCCACAAACACGGGGACATAGAACACAGTCTAAACACAAACCCAACAGTTGCCATGGTAACCACCCCGGAGTCCTTTTCTAGAGCCACCGGCCAAAAAGGACTCAGGAAGATACACTGCGTTCTCAGAGGGAACGGCCAGCTGCCACCTGGCACCCTTGTTCAAGAGGAGCACAGCCCACCAGCCCGAGCAAACAGGCAAGGCATGCGTGGGGCTGCTGCCCAGGGCTGTGGGGTCCGGGCTGGGCCCAGTGTGAGCTGTGAACAGGATTTCTAAGCTTGGGTGGATTCTCTATTACTACCTTGTGAAGCAAGGCAACTGGGCAGTGTCTTCCTCTTCTCATCCCTCCCAGGTTGCACGAGGAGGCTGAGCAGGTCTGCCAGGGAAGCCACTGTTTTGTTTTTGGAGACTTTGGCTGCAGCGATCTGTGAGGCTGGTGTTCCAGCTGTCTCCCGTAGAATCCCAGGGAAATCCTGAGCCCCAGTAAAAGTGGAAAGGCTGGGTGCAGGGCAGGGGATCCCCAGGCTGTAATGAGGCCTGGCCAGGGGAGCAATCCCGGGGCTGTGGCTCCTTATGCTGCCCCACGCCCACTCTAATAAGCACACATGAAAGTGGGGTGTACACTAGCTGAGCCCCAGAGCATCTGAAGGCAAGGTCAAGCAGGGAGCCACATCGAACAGCCGCCCAGAGGAGGTGAGGACGGGGCTCTAAGGGCCCGTTTACAAGAGATGAAATTCCTAAGTCTTAGGTGAGTACGACATGAAGACATTGCATTTTAGAGGTTTCAGAAGAGAAGATAAAAAGTCAAAGAAGTAAGAGCGACTGCCTTCTGGCAGCTTCCCCGAAATATATGCAATTCAACAAAGTCCCTGGTGCATTATGGGGGTGCCAAAAAGTATCTGTGACATCAGTGGATGGGATGTGACTTCCCCTCGGCACTCATTTCTGGAGCCCAGGCTCTGATTTATTAGCCAATGTGTCCTGCAAGGGACGAGACAGACAGGCCTCGTGGTGGTGGGGGGATTCAGACCACATCCCAGAGCTGCCCTTTCCCCGCTCCCAAACTCCACCTGGGCAGAACATCCTTCAAAGCAGGGCTCGGAAACTCCAAGATTACAGCCTGGTGTGATCGGTGAAGGACATGGGGGTGGGAGTGACAGGGACTCTGGTGGTGTGGAAGGCTGTGTCCCCTCCTGAGGGAACGGCCACTGTTACCAGGCAAGGTTTTAGGGTCAGCTGCCAGATCTTCTGGTTTAAGAGTTACAGCACTCCACATTTTTCAAAGGTGAAATCTCCTACTTTTAAAATTATGGGCAATTCATTCAAATTGTTAGAAGCACCACATTAGTCCCAAAGTAGCTTCTGTGACCTGGTGACTTCATTTCCAGCACCCACCTTGTGCCCTCTGTGATTAGAGCTATCAAGCACATTGGCTTATGTAGCCAGCGCTGTGTCTTGTTCTTGCTCATGCAAGTCATCTCGTAATAGAGAACTTGATTGTGTTCAGCTCCAAACAAACAAGCAAACAAAACCCCCCACATGGCCAGACAAAGCTCCTTGGGGAGTCACCTCTGAACCACTTGAAGCCAAGTAGTGAACTTGGTCTTAACATTTTGCTTCCTCCACTCAGCTGGGCTTGGTTATGGGAGATGCTGGCCAACATGGGTTGGAAGGGCACAGACAGGGCAAGACCAGCATGCCAGGCAGGGGGCACAGCATGTGCAAAGGCCTGGGGAGGTACAGAAGGGTGGTGAAGGGCATAGCTGAGATCTAGGGAGTGATTTGGGAGGGTCTCAGAGTTGGGGACCTGTGAACACTGTGATGTGGGCCATTGGAAGGGACCACTGCGGGGCTGGTGGGGGAGCCATTGCTTGCAAAGGAACTGTTCTACATCCTGTTAATAAGAGGCTAAGAGCGGGGCGCATGGCTGAGAGCCACAGCAAAGACTCAGAGCCTGTGCTACAGTGTGACGCCAGTGGGAACTTCCTGAAGACCCTTTGTGGGAGCCTCACGTCCCGGGTTCCAATCCTGCTCCCCCACTTATGAATTGTGTGACCCAATTTACCCATCCTCTCTGATTCTCAGTTTCCTCATCAGATGGCAACAGTCACCCTCTCTTGGGTTGGAGGGTGGAGGGAGTTCAGCACCTCAGGAGCCCGGAGCCATGCTTGGTGTGTGGTGAGCACTCAACACACTTCCCCTCTGTGTGCTGGAATTTCTCTTTTGTCCTCCCTGAAAAGGGCCAGATGGGGTCACCACGCCTGGTCCTGGCCCAGAAAGACAGTGTGAAGCAGGGGTTGAAAAGCTCTTTTCCAGAGCTGAAGATTCTGGTTTCTTGGCTCCGCAGTGAGGAAATGGACTGTGAGGAGGGTGAAATTACAGGGTAGTTGCTGGGAGCTTTGTGCGGGGCTTTCACAGCGAGATCAACCATTAATCATGCACAATTATCCTGATCTTGGCTGGACCAGCCTCTTGGACATGCCGACTTCCCTCCTGGTCCAGAGAGGCAGGGGTGATCGAGCAGCATCGGGACACAGCGGGCCACACCAGGTCCAGCATGCAGGTATCTCAGCTCCCCTCTTTCAGACCAAGTGCCCTGCCCGAGGGCAGGTAGAGGTGGTTTGGGACGACAGCCCTGTTGGTCTCTACTACTTAATAATTTTAGGTATAACAGTGGGCAGGTGCTGAGTCCTGTCTCATAGCCTCAGGGACAGATATTTTAGTCCTCGGAGAGCCTGGCAGGCCAGCATGAACGCTGGCTTTTGTTAAGAGTAGGAGAAGCTGTTTTGAGCCCAAGAATTAGATGGACTAGGTTGAGACTTTTAAGGCTATCAATGGTTGTTGTGTTTTTTTATAGGCTGAGGGGGCATGAGGTGGGGTGGAAAGCGGGTGACCAGGTTAGAGACCACTGGGACAAGCAAGGTGGGACAAGAATGCCCCTCAATTCCTAGTAGGACCTTCATTTTTAATTAAAATTAATTAATTCATTTGTTTTTGGTTTTTTTAAAACAGAATCTTGCTATGTAGGTCAGGCTGGCCCCAAATTCACTATGTAGTCCAGGCTGGCCTTGAACTCATGGTGATCCTCCTGCCTCAGCCTCTCCCATGCTAGGATTACAGGCATGTGCCACCATGCTTGGCAGGACCTTCATTTCTAATATGGGTTTACTCTTCTGTCACACAGCCGTGTTGGAAATGGCTGTGTCACTCAGCCATTTCCCTAGAGTCAGACATTTGGCCCCTCCCTTCCAATCCGGATGCTGATCCCAGCTGTACTTATAGAACTTCCCAAATCATTTTCCTCAACTCCATTCCCAACCTGAACACCATATTATCTCTGAGGCAGTCAGGAGAGATTGTGAAGCGTGTTACTTGGAAAGGTTCAGAAGCAGGACGGAGCCCTTCCTAGTGGTGTAGACAGGATATGACATGGAGAGATCAGGCTGTACTGGGGTTCATCTCCCTGTGCCTTCTGGTGGACTTTGAAGTCTATTGGGATGCTGTCAGTGTTCTCCTCCATCCCTGGGGTCCCTTTTTCCAAGGAAGGGTGCCCACCTCCCACTGTTGTGCGGATTGCTTCTAAGGGTGCAATCCTTCTTCAGAAAATTGCTTGTGGCTGACACCATCTCACTCGGAGGTGCCAGGGCTCTACTTGTGCTGTAACACCAAAGCCATGTCTGTCTCAAAGTGGCACACCCTCCAGCGCACAACCCAGAGCTCCCTGTGGGATCAGGCTGAGGCTGGGATTCCCTGGAAAGCAACTTTTTCTCTTCTTTTCCCACATGGACATAGGTTAAGAGGACTTTCCATAAATCCCAGCAATGGAAGCACTACCTCTGGGCATCTGAGCTGGGCAAAGATATGTCTTATGCACACTCAGGCAACACAGATGAAGATGCTACCAATTTCTTTATTCTGTTTACTTGCCACGATGCCCATGATCTCTGATGTGACATTGACCCTGCCTGATGATTTCCAACTTGAAATGATGCCCAGAACCATAATGAAGAGTTTCCTAAATCCAGTGGACCGTTCAGTATCAGAAGACCTGGGTGTGAATTCTGGCTTCCCTAGATTGCTAATGATATGCCCTGGGCAGTTGGAGCCTCAGTTCCCTCAGCTGTGAAAGGAAGTGACTGTACTTCATATATCAGGGCAGATATGTGAAAAGCCGCCCACAGCTGTGCAGTTATACCCACAGTAAGTATGCAAGCTGGAGATCATAACTGGAAAGTATTATCTGAATTTTTATCAGATACCGAAAAGTGATCTTACCTGGTTTCTTTCTCCCTTTTGGCTTTATTTATGATGAATCTCTTTTTAATTCACAAGTTTCACTCACAATTTAGATTTGGAGCCACTTTTTTTTTTCCCCAGCAACTTCAACTGCAACATTATCATATGACCTAAGCAAAGATGTTTGTCCCTCACCGTCCAAAGCTATAAAATTTGATGATATATCCCTTCCATAAATTGCTATTCTCTGTAAAACCACAATGAAGTTATGCAGAATTTCTCAATGAAAACTGTGTACTCACCAAGATATTTTAAAAAATTTACCTGCAGAGTGACTTAGCAAAAGTGGACATTAGTAATCAGATTCTCTTAGAGCAAAAAACAATAAAATTCCCAAAGGATGGAAAGATTGGGAGGAAGTTTCCTATTTGGAAGATGGTTTGGCACAGGAAGTGGTTAAAATCCAGGCTGTTGTGTTGTGTAGCGGACGAACATTCTACTTGTCATTCTTTAAATTCCATTCTACAAGGAACAAGGCCTACAGTAGCTGCTCAACAAATGCTAACAGAGTCAATCTGTTAATCAATGGGCTCTTGCCTGCAGGGACAGATGATTAAGGACAGTCCTGGCAGAATGCTTCTCTATAGAGTAGTATGAAGAAACTCAGGCTAGAGATGTGTGCTTCAGCTTTTGTGGGAATTGGAATTGGGTGGGGTTGAACAAATCTTGTAAATAGGTTGTGATGCCTGCAGTCCTGTAAACTTCCTGTTATAGCTGAGATCATTGGGGAAGGAAGTTGTTTGGGAAACTTTGCTATAGCTCTTAGGGAATTTCCAGGGCCCTTGGTAAAATCAACCTCAACGCCACTGCCACCACAGTATCAGGGAAGGGAGAAAATCACAGGCCTTGGTTTCTTTTTCCCCAAGCCATTAATACCCTTGGCCAAGCCACATTCTCCATGCAGCAATCTCGCCCAGACAGAGTCATAGCTCCCCTTCTAACTCCAGGTAGCTGGTCTGAGCCAGGCCAGGATGTCAAATGCCACTTCGCTAAAGGCTCTGCTATGACATGAGGGAAATAAACTGAGAGCATAGAGAACAGATAGATCACCTGTCCCATTTGCCTATGTATGTGCATCTTTGGCAGAATGTCTTTCTGCCTATTTTCTGGCTATTTAGAAAGCAGAAGCCAAAACTGTGCCTCAAGCTGAAGTCCTCTCCATGACATCAATTCTGCTTGAAGTCAAGATCCCAGGAAGCAGGGAGGGCCTCACTGTTAGGAATGAAGATGATGGTGATCAGAGAAAACGTCGTGATAATGTCTTAAATCACCCACATCCTGAAAAGTCTGTGAGTAGGAGATTGTTGGTATTGACCCAATAAGCCAATAGGATTCTCCTGGAAGCTGATATAATTCTCCTGGGCCATTGCTCGTGGCCACAAAATGATCACTTCCTGCAATCCTAGAGGGGAAGGGAGAAAGGGCCAAGGGAGAGATCATGCAGTGACAGCTGTTTCTTTTTATCAAATTAGAATGCTTCCAAAATCCTTCCCCCGAGTAGACTCTCACTGATGCTCCCAGAACCAGGACTAGAGTCCATAGCTGCAAGGGAGGTTGACAATGTGGGTAGATAGCTTTCAAGCCAGGGAGATGGGAATAGGAATAACTTTTGGGTCTCTAGTCAATAGTGTTGGCTCATTTTCTATAGCCTGCTTTCCACATTCCTATTTCTCATCTGAGGACCTGGGTCTCACCCAGTAATTTACATCTGTAAGGATCACATGTATGAGAAGACACTATTTCCTTTCTGCCATAGGCAGTGACGTGACAATAAGATGCAGCTCTACCCACATATGAGATGCCCAAGACAGTAGCTAACATCTCTTGGGAATTACATGCCAAGCACTGTGCTTGGCACTTTGCATTTGTTAATTTCTAAAACTCCTTACAAAACTCCTTGCAGGGGTGACTAGTAAATCACTTCTATGTTACAGATGAAGGAGGGCTTGTCTAGCTGAAAGGGGGCAGGGTTGGGATTTGAACTTAGGCGATGGCATGTCCTGAGCTGCTACAGGCACGTGCTCAGATAGTTTCCTTTGAGGGTGGCCTCACTCTTTCCATCAGGGCCCGTGCTTTCCCTCTTAGTCACCGATGTGCCCGGGGTCCCTCCACCACCCCACATTCAGCGTCTGTTGATGCTATTCTTCTAGGCCGGCAGTAAAATGACATTTATGAGGACTTTTCCCTTTGAAGTGAGAGTGTTTGCGCATTTCACTTGCAAGTCAGAGGAAAAAACAAGAGCTCAAGCAGATAAATAACTGCAGCCTTGGGGAAAGTGTGACCTGGGTGAATGTACTGTCTCCACTCTGCTATCAGGTCATCTCGGAGGGAAAGATCTTTCTTTGTCTTCTTTCAAGCAACTCTGTATAAAGTCCTTGCCTCTGCCTCTATTCCTTTTGCTTATGAGGAAACTGGCTGGTTATATGTTTCTTTCCAGTCCTCCTCCTCCATTGTTTCCTTCTGTTGCCCAGTAGTTTTCTTTGGGGCTGAGCAACATTCTTCTGAATTCCCAGGCTGCAGTATTCATACTGAAGACTCGGAATGATGCAGAAGTTTGGGATACTTGTGCTGCTACTTAGCTAGCTAGCTGTTTGACCTCGAGGGAGTGCCAACTTCCTTGCATCTCAGTTTCCTCCTGTGAAAATAATTATCTGCCTTCAGAATTGTTGGGGGAGAGAAACAATCACTCTAAAATGGAAAATTTCATGAGGGAATGGAATTGCTGTATGTGTCCTGTCTAGATTAACTAACAGTCTCGTTGGCCTTTCCCAAATTCTGGTCTGCTCACTTATGCAATATGTATTATAATATTCATGCAGCATCTCCATCCATCCATCCATCCATCGGCCCACCCATCCATCCATGCATCAGTGTATTTATCTCTTACGTGTATCCAAAATATACCACTGACTCTTTTCACTACTGTGACCAGAGAAACCACCACCATTTGTCCCCTGGATCATTCCAGTGGCCTTCTAAGCAATCTTTCTGCTCCTATTTGTGTTTTTCATCACAGACATTTTTAGCACAAAAGCCAAATTTATTCTGTTAAAATATAAAGCCATGCCACTTTCCACTCTAAGCCTTCCAGTGGTTTCCAGCTCATCCACAGTCACAGCTGAGTCTCTCTTATGACCCCACATCCTCATTTCATCCTCATCACCTACTTCTGTTTCTGCTCTGGCCATGCTGGTCTCTTTGACGTTCCCCAAACCCTTCAGGCAACCACCTGGTTTGGAGATTTTGGACTTGCTGTTCCTTCTGTCTGGAACACTCTTCCAATAGATATTCTTGTAGACTCCTTGCTCTTCTTGTGCAAATATCCCCTTCTCAGTGAGGCCTTCTCTGATAGTTGCATTTAATATTACCACCTCTTCCATACTCCAACATTTTACATGCCTCTTTCTTGTCTTCTATATTTTCTCTTTTGCACTTATTATCACTTACCTTGCTACATATATCACTTATTGTCTCTTTCTTCTGCTAATAGAAACTTTATAAGGGAAGGTTTTCTTTACAAATGTCCTTTCTTACATTCCTAGCATCTAGAAAGTGCTAGGCATACAGTAGGTTGGCAAAAACTATTGAATAAATGAGTGTGTGTGTGTGTGTGTGTGTGTGTGTGTAACAGCCACTATCACACAGTGACAGAGAAAAGGGACTTCTCCAAGGCCGGATTCATGATAGAGATCAAAGGTCTTCACAATATGTATTCACTTGGGTCCGGCAATACTAGGTTTTGAAATGTTTCCTAAGAAAGTCTTTATAGATATGTGTAGTAATTTAGCTCTGGAGATACTGATCTATACATTACTAAAAAGGATTTTTTAAAACTATAAAACAGCTGAAATATCTTTGTAATTGGAGAATGGTTAAATAAAGAGTAAGTATTAATGATATGCTACAAAAGGCTACCGATGGACATACAACTGCACATCTTTCCACATTAGGTTAAAAAGGACACACATCCATAGAAAGCTACCTAAAGCAAAATAACAAAATAGCACTGGTACTCTATCTTGGGGAGTATGTGTAACTTTTTATCTCTTTATGTCTTTTTTATAATTTTTCTAAAATAAACTCATATGGATTTTGTGATTTCAAAAGTAATGTTTCCCAAAAAGAAGTGGAAATAATAGAAGCATTTTTAAAAAGTGATCTCAGGTGAACAAAGGCCAATGAGATCTACCAAGCTTAATATAGTGATAATGGACAGTGAGAGCCAAAGGATTTGTATTTTACAAACTTCCTATCCTGCCTATCAAGCTCATGTTTGTTCTGTCTGCTTGTTCATATCTCTGTATCCAGAAGTTAAAATGAAGTAGATAGTGAAGGTAACTTATGACAAATCAACTCTGGGAGGATAGTACACACTATGCTAGTTTAACCTTCAGTGACACAGGCTGGGGGTTTCCATGGATATAGTATACCCATGGCCACGCCTGCCTTCCCTGCACAGGTGCAGGCTGGGAGCAGACTCAGCGGCAGGGAATGATGGATAGAGCCAACACTGCTGCTCACCCTTCCAAGTACCTCAGCCCCAACAGCACTTCCTCTTTTAACTCCTTAGAGAGTTGCAGACTTTCTTCAAAGGGCCTGATAGTAAATATGTTAGGCTTTGCAGATCATAAAAGCTCTATCACAATGACTTGGTCTGTGATTATAGCATAAAAGCAGTCATGGATAATGCACACAAAAGTGAGCATACCCGAGTTCCCATCAAGTTTTATGTACGGATACTGAAATTTGAGTTTCATATAATTTGCACATATTACAAAATAGTCTTCTCTTGTTTGTAGCCATCCTGCTATTTAAAAATGAAAAACCCTTAGAGCCCGTGGGCCTAGAGCAATAAGTGGTGGGCTGAATGTGGCTGAAGTGTGCTGACTTCTGGTGCAAAGAATGAAAAGGAGATTTATATCATCAGAATTAGTATTTTTAATGATGTAGAAATATTGATTGTTTAACTTAAAATAAATAAGTATATGTTTTTTCTAACAGAGTACCAGATGTCATGAAAATATATATTTTTCTGATGTACAATATGTAATTTCTAAACTGGCTACGATATTGTGTCAGATCAATTGATAACTGCAATGTATAAAACATATGAAACTAATTCCAGTAAATACCTTATATTTATGTCTTTGGGTCTGAATTTCTGAGCGCTCTGTGTTTTGAGATGGAATTTGGTTTATTCAAAGAGTAACAGGTTATATATCTTGATGGCTACATTAGCTCAATATTTTCTTTCCTTTCTGGACCAGGTAAGCCTCACAGACTGTTTTAGTTTGCAGCAATTACATTTGCTTATCGCTATGAAACAGAATTTCATTTGAAGCCAGTTATTAATGTCTAAAATGCACTTCCAGGAAATAATTTTGAACATTTTATTTATTAGAAAAGAACTTGATATTTGTTCAAAGGCATTGATGTAATTTACAAAGTTCGATATTACGTATTTTATGAGGGAGTATAAAAATGCCATTTTGTGAGACCCCATTGCTTAATTATACCGTGTTATGTTCAATGTCAGAATAAGGTGCTATTTTCTATTCTGCTTTTGCAGCACTAATCCGGAAGTTTATTAAAGAAATAAAGAGAAAGAATAACTTCAACTTTCTTCAACCATGATTCTTCTGTGGATTTGTTTCTATGAAACATCTTCAAAAGGCCTACAGAAGAATCCACTTCAGTTAAACACTTTTCAAGGATTACTTTTATGGAAAAAGAAGATTCAGGAACATCTGGAAAATTGAGGGCATATACCACTGTGTCAGACCCAGTCCACACCTCACCAACATCCTCTTGGCTCTCACTGTCCAAATACAAATATAAGCACCTGAGATTTGAGGGCTTTCTCTTGGCCCCAGTGAAAGGCAGGAAAGAAACCCTGTGGAGTTAAAGTCCCGGGAAAAGCCCTCTGCAAATGAAGGGTGGATGCTGGAAAGTTGATACCCCAGCCTCTTCACCCCTCAGGGGCCATAACAGTGATGTTCTGTACAGTCTTCCAGAGTTCCCCATAAGAGTGAGTTCCCAGTTAGCCACCATGTCAGTCTGTTCCCTAAGGCAATGCATCAGTTATCTATTGCTGTGTAACAAGTTATCCCGAAACTTAACAACTTAAAGCAACACACATCTGTCGTTTTCTAGTAAGGCAGAATTCAGACATGGTTCAGATTGGTGGATCTTCCTTAGGTTTTCCTACAAGGCTGCGATGACGATGTTGGCCAGGGTTGTGCTCTCACCCAAAGGCTGGACTGGGATTGGAGAATCTGCTCCCTAGCTCACTCCCTGGTGGTTGGCTGGGGGCCTTGGTTGAGCAAGATGTTGTCTTTTCCACAGTGCTGTTTGAACATCAGACACACTTGCTGGGCTTCCTCAGAGTGAAAAGTCCCACAGTGGAAGCTGCAGTGTCTTCTAGTCTCAGAAGCCATGCACTACCATTTTTACTTCATTCTATTAGAAATGAGTCCCTAAATCCAGCCCGGACTCTAGGGGAAAAGAATTAGGCTTTCCTGTCAGCCTTCCATTGGCTTCTTCTCTGCCATGCTGTCCATACCTCCCCTCAGTGCTTCTTAAGATCAGCTCCCAGATTAACTGCCCTTATCCCAGAGTCTTCATGGAGATGCCTGACCCTCCACAGCTGACCTCAAACACAGTACCAGTAGCAGCCAGCATAGCTGAAACAGCAGCATCTACCACTCATCAAGCCCAACTCTGTGCCCAGCACCAAACACCACTGTTTCAAAACTTTATTTTTTGTTAATGGTAACGAAGCATTTTGTATTTATTTGATAAATTAAACTCAGAAGAGTTAGATAACATCTTACTGGGGGTCATTCAGCTGGTGAGTGTCAAAGGCTGGTCCTTGGTCATTCAATCGAGTGTTAGATATTAAGATGAAGGAAGAAGTCACTGCAGATAAAATATGTTATACAAATACCATTTCTGCCTTCCAGGCACTTGCAATCTGGAGACAGGGAGAGGCAATAAGCAAGCTATCAGGCTGATAAATATGACACTGTGTGCGGTGACAGGTGCTACTATGAAAGGAAAGGGCCACGACTGTCTGAGAGGCTCCTGGTGCATTGGTCCAGCAATGAGGTTCAGGAGGGCCTCCTGGACATGGGGCTATGGATTCTGATGCATGAAGGCTAGTAAGAAAAGTTGAACTTGGCAGGAAAGTTATTCCAGAGAGAAGGAACTGCTTGTTCTCCTAAAACCAGACTCGGTGGCCTCCTATGGCACCCAACTATGGACTTCCAGGTCCTGAGGATCCCTAGGAGACACTAGAAGCCAAAGTGGGCTCTGAGGCTGACCTGAGATGGTCCTTCAACACCTCATCGCCCAACCCTTCACGTGGCCCAGGGGACATCTTGGATGCAGAGGTTTGTCTGGGAGGTGGCTGAAGCTACTCCATTTATGGCAGCTGAAGTGTCACAAGGGTGGAGCAGCACATAAGAAGTACCTATGTGTGTCTACCAGGCGTTCAGTGGAGACTGTCACCAATGCACATGTTAAGTGATGTTTGACTTATCCCTTGAGCTAGATCTTGGGTGTCTCTTTCCAAGGGAAGAAACTGAAGCCCAGAGAGCTTATTCCATTTCCTGTGTGACCAAGATCATACAGGATATCAGTTAGCTAACTCTGGAGTACCTGCCATGTCCAATGTGGAATCTGATGCTCTTTCTAGAATGTGGCAAGAGCTGTCTACTAAAACTAGCAATCTGTCCTTCCTCCCGGTCTGGGACATTACGGGTCCTCTCCATGATTCAGGGTAGACTGGTTCCTAAAGTACAAACTCCAAGATAGCTGTGGTTTAACTCAAAACAAGCTTGCTTCTTGCTCATCTCAGCCTGGGCTGGTGGCAAGGGTGGGGTGGGGAGGACCCCTATTCCTGTAGTCACTCAGGGCCCTGGTGCCCCATGCTGGGTTCTGCCTCCCTTGATTCCTTAGCACCTCACCATACAGTGGGTAGACGGGGAAGGGGGACAGAGCATGCGCACCGGAGAAGGAGGCTTTTATTACTGGGGCAGCCATACTTCTGCCGCATGGGATCAGCCCCAGGGTTCAGTCACGTGGTGGTCGCTCCTAAGTGCAAGGGAGGCTGGGAAATGGATGTCCTTGGGATTCCAGAGGAGGAACCAAGGGGCCCAGGCAGCAGTCAGGGGGGCTCTGCTACATCTTCTAGCCACTCTAAGAGAAGGAGTGACAAATAAAAATACCAGGTTGTAGGGGATCTTCTGATTCAGGTCAAGCACTCCCTGTGCTCTGCTTTAATAATGTCTGGCTGGTAATCATAGGCGCAAAACACAGGCTACTGATCACAGGAGCGTTATCCTCACAACCGCCGTGTCTGCATTTTAAAAAAGAGGAAACTGAGGCACAGCGAGGGCCACTCACTTAGGCCACACAGCTCACTAGAGTTGGAACTGGACTTCAAACCCAGCCTGCCCAGCTTCCAGGACGACGCCTCCCTTCCTTCCACCAAATTTACTGGATGCACAGCGTGGAGCAGAGGGGGAAACCTGAAGCCCAGAGGCCCGAGCCTGGATCTGCGCTCAAATCCGGTGTCCTTTCTCAAGTCCGCGGGGCCAGGACAGGACTGGCCTTGTTTTGATATTCCGGGGGTGGGGTGGATGCAACTTGCTGTCTCCTCTGATAAAAATCTCCGCGGCCGCTGGAGCCAGAGAAGCCTCTTCCCAGGCCCCCCTCTTCCCCTTCCTAATGAGCCGGGAGACGCCGGCCGGCCGGCGGCAGCAGCCCCTGCACAATTAGCGGAGAGGGCTGTCCCTGCGCTGCGCCTCGCCGGCCGCTTCTGCTTATTAGATCACAGCGCCGGCCGCGGCCCGCCCACCTCCCCTGGGAGCCGCGCACCGCGCTGGGCCGGGCGGCCCGGTCCCTGGAAAACGCGGCACAGAAAGGCAGGAAGACGCTTGAAGGCCCGGCGTCAGCGGGGACGGGTGGGCACATTCCTCGCAGGGTGGGCGACAAGAGACAACTGCGCGGGGTGGGAGGCCAGGCCCCTTGCCTCGCTGGGCCTCAGCTTCGCCCTCTGTAGAGTGGGGTGGATCTGAGCCACCAGGATGTAGTAGAAGGACACGCGTTAGCTGTCATTTAGTAAAATGCAGATTCCTGAGCCCAGCTCCCCACCCACACAGTCAGTACAGGGTGGGGGTCGGGAGCTGAAGCCAAGGAATTGCTGAAGTTTTGCTTTGATTTTTGCAATACTGGGAGACTGAATGAATCCAGGACCTTCCCCCTAAGCTACATTCCCAGCCCTTTATCTTTTCTTTCTTTATTTTTATTTTGAGAGAGGGTCTTCCCAGGTTGGTCTTGAACTGGCATCCTCCTAGCTCAGCCTCCCAGACTGGTAGGATTACAGGTGTGCACCACCAAACACATGAATTGCGTGTTATAGGTTCTACATCTCAGGCAGGTGCATAGTAAAGGCAGAAAAATGATGTTTTCACCGAGGATTTAGCTCAGTGGTGCCACTGCCTGCCTCGCAAGCACAAGGTCCCAAGTTCGATCCCCAGTACCCCCCCCAAAAAAGAGGGGGGGTTTCTATCAAGAGTCAGCAAATGGTTTTCTAAAGTTCCAAACAGGATTTCCAGCTTTTTGGGCTGCATGACCCAAATGACTTGTTTCTGTTGTTACAAAATGAAAGAGCAACTAGAGACAGGGTGCCATGGAGTGGACCCCGAGCTGAGTTCCAAAGCAACTTCATTTGTGACCACCAAATTTTAAATTTCAAGGCACATTTTCACATGTCCTGAAACATTATTTTTAAAAGTTTGCTTCTCTCAGTCATTTAAATCAATGAAAACTCATCGGCTCATGGGAAACATAAAGAGATAATGTGACAGATTTGGCCTATGGTCACTCTGTCAACTCCCCGCCTAGAGCGGCCCTGTCGTTTAAAAATACAATGTGAGAGGTCTATGCAATTTTACATTTTCTTGCAGCTACATTTAAGAATAAAATAAAAGGCTCGGTGGTAGAGTGCTTAGCACTTGCCATATGATACCCTGGGTTCCATGCCCAGCACCACCAAAACAATAAAATAAAAAAGCAGAGAAAAAGATAATTTGAACTTTAGGAACATTACTATGTCATTCAAACCAATATATGCAAATATTGTTGTTTTAATATGCAACCGATATAGAAATATTAAAACGATGCGGTACACTCTGTGTGGAGGCAGCAAGCCTCTGAGACGTGACGTGTGTTTTTCACTTACAGCAGCTCTCCATTCAGCCCAGCCCGGTGCTGCACTTTCCAGCCACGTGAACGGGTGTCCTGCACTGGCCAGCGGCACTCTCGATGGCCTTGCTTCTCCCCAGTGTCAGCCAAGTCTTTATAGTGGCTCTCCGGCTCTCTGGGCCTGACCTTCCTCTGCTGATGCACCAGGACCCTGAAGGCCACGTGACAATGACACCAGCACCCTAGTGCTCCGTCCCCCAGCTTCCTCCCTTTCAAGGTCCCTCCTCCTTCCAACTGCCCACACGTGCATCTTATCATCCTCCCTGAACTCCAACTCCCAGCAGCCACTATCTTTCCAGCACCCCTCTGCATTCCTACCTCCAAGAGTCCCCCCTCCAGAGGATTCTGGTGGCTCTTCCTGTCTGTCCTTCACTTCCTCACTTCCCTCCTCCATCAGCAGTGTTTCCAAGACCAAGCCCCAGCTGGGTAGTTTTAATTGTCAACTTTACGGGATGAAGAGCCTCGAAGGGAGGAGCCCGGATCATGGAGGTGCTGTGCTCCTCAGTGGATTATCCACTGACGTTCACAGCTGAATGTGCTCTTAGGGGCTGGGGTCCAGTTGGAGGTGGGTCATGGGGCATCCTTAGGAGGGTGCATCTCTTGCCGGTGCTCTTCCCCTGTCTTCTGCTTCCAAGTCACCAGGAAATAAGCATCTTTGCTCTGCCATGCTATTCCGCCATGAAGTTCCTGCTTTGGAACCAGCAGACCATGGACTGAGACCACTGAAATTGTGAGCCAAACTAAGCCTCTTTTTCTTCTAAGTTGTGGGTGTTGGGAATTTTGTCCTAGCAAAGGGAAAGCTGGCTAACACATAGTCGTGTAAGTCGCCTGGTCTACAGCCTTGCTGGCCTTCCTCCGTCCCTCTCTTACACGTACTCACCAGACACCAGCTCTCCTTGCCTGTGGCTAGAGGCCCACTGTGTTGGTGAGTGCGCCGTGCCCTCTTGGCTGATATCGGTCACACTCTGATCGAGGTGCTGCTGTGAGACATCGTGAACTTCTATAGTCAGCTGACTTAAGTAAAGCAGAATATCCTCCATAATCTGGATGGGCCTTATCGAATCTATTGAAGACCTTAAGAGCAAAGACAGAGGTTTCCAGAGAAGAAGAAAATCTGTCCTTAAATGTCCTTAGCTCTTGCCTGGGTTTCTGCCTGCTGGCCTACCTTGTGGGTTTTGGACTTTGCCAATCACTACGGTTAGGAATCCAGTTCCTCAGAATAAACCTCTTGGTCCATTTTCTCTGGAGATCCCTGCCTGAAGCAATGGCCCACTGTTGCTGATTTTCTCTTGAACTTCAGGGCCAGTCACCTCCATCCAGAGAACCATCAATGTGGCCTAGTAGTCTGGCCTTTGCCGCCACCTCCTCCTCCTCCTCCTCCTCCTCCTCCTCCTCTTCCTTCTTCTCCTCTTCCTCCCTCTCCTCTTCCTCCCTGTCCTCCTTTTGCTTCCTGTTATTTCTTTCCTCTTCCTGCTCCTCCTTCTCTTCTTCCTCCTCCTCCACTACTGCTTCTTCTCCTCTTTCTCTTCCTTCTTCTTCCCCCTCCTCCTCTCCCTCCTGCTTCTTATTCTTTTTCCTTCATCTCCTTCTTCTCTTTCTCCTCCTTTTTTTTTTGCAATGCCAGGGGTTGATCCCAGAATCTTGTGCATGCCAGGCAAGCACCCTCCCACTGAGCTACATCCCCAGCCCAGTCCTGCTCCCTCCTAGGTCCTTCTGCTCCCTGACCATCTCTTCTCTATCTTCTGGCCTCAACATCCCTTTCTCATCCTTCCCTAACCACTTGTACAAAAGAAGCCCCCCGATCTCCATCAAGGGCAGGATCCCCTTAGGCCTAATCCATGCTCCTCCTTACCACCGAACTTGGTTACGTTAGCAGCCTAAAATAGCAATGGCACACAGTAGGCACTCAACCATGAATGAATTGCCAACTGTTCAGCTCATTTATGCTTCCCATCTTCCCTGTGGAGTGGGCATTCGTATTGCAGTAAGGAAAATGAGGCTTATATTTAACCACGCATCCACATCCACAGGGCGAGGAGGTGGCACAGCAGGGTGTGACCTCAGATCTGCCCGTCTGCCCGTCTGCCTGTCTGGCTGGCTGCCTGCCTGCCACCGTTGACCACATGGTGCCAGCTTGGCTTGCCTGGCATTCTGAATGACCAGTGGAAGGCGCTGTCCACCCCAGCAGATGGAGCCCCCTGAACCAAAACCTAGGGCTGCAGCCAATCACTTGCTTTGCTCAGCCTCAGTTTCCCAATATGCACTATGGTGAGCACCACATCTGCACTGCACGTTTCCGCTTTTACTGCACCTGCTAATGCCAGCCAGCTTCCTCACAGCTCATGTTCTCTGGAGACCCTTTCCCCTTCCTCCTGAGACCTCAGGGCTGGGGGTGGCTTCTGTATTCCTCCTTGAGCCTCCCAAGTCCCCTGTCTCTTTATACCCACCTCCTTCGGGCCAGGCCCTACTTACTGAGTGCCTTTTGGATCAGAGGTGTGGGTCCAGGCTCTGTCACGTGCCAGCTTGCTGAGTGACCATGGACACTCACATCCCTCTGAGCCTCGGTTTACCCATCTGTAAAGCATGGCTAACAGCACTTTCTCGCTCAGGGGGTTGGTGTGAAAACTGGAAAGAGAAGCCCAGCCCTACCTCCCATGATCCCTGTGGCCTTGTGTAGGTGGCATAATCTGCGTGCTTGCTTTCTCTTCTCTCCTGTCAAATGTGAGTAAAAATGTCACTTCCTTCATGAGGTGCCATGGGACTGTTAGAGATGGTGTCCCTGGCAGAGAAGGCTGCAGGGCTGACAGCCATGGGCTCCTCCTCTTCCCAGTTACACATGGAGTCTCCATGTCTCAGCCTTTTTGCAGTTCAGGGTCAGACACATGATAGGGTTCTGGGCACCGGATGTGGGCCTTGCCTCTTAAGAACGCTGATATGAACCTCCCTCTGTGCCCTCTCTGCCCTCCCAGTCAGTGGGATGCACACATCTTGTGATTCTCATGTCCTGGGGCCTTAATTCCCATGGGTGCTCTCTGAGCCAGTAACAACAACACCTCCGAAATACTTGTTAGAAACGCCAATCTGGGAGTCCACGCACGAACTACGCAATCAGAAAGCCCAGGAGTCGGGCCCAACAGCCTGTGTTTTAACAAATCCTCCAGAGGGTTATGCTGCATGTTTGAGGTCAAGCACCCCAGCTTTAGGAGAAAGCAAAGGTACCAGAGAGAAAGACTAGGTCCCCAAGGAGGCAGAGCGAACCCTGGCTGACCCCTCTGAGCACCTGCACTGTGTTTGGGAGGCTGCTCGTGTCTATACTGCATGCCACACCACAGTGCGACCAGGTGTGGAGAAACTGGGGCATCATCACAGTGGTCAGCACGGCTCCCCTGTTTAGGCTCAAGGCCCAGCTTGGGGGTTTGGGACGCACTGCAGCCCAATGGCAAAGACAGGGCTGGAAGCCGTTTACTGGGGACTCACAGCCTTCGCAGTGGGGAACACGCTCGTGCGCACTGCAGCAGCTGGGGTGGGTGACAGTGGGCTGTGACCTCCCCTGGCAAGGTGGCAGGAAGCCGGAGACAGGCATCAGCCCGGCATCCTCCAGTTAGCGGCCGTCGCTGACCCGTCAGGAAGGGAGGAAGTGCCGGGCTTCCGGCCCTCAGGCCCACCTGCCCGGAGAGAGGCTGGTGGGCTCAGCAGCTGGGTGGTGGCACCTGAAGGTCCTGGCCTAACAGAGCCCTGCTTATTCCGGAGATCTGCAAAGGGTTAGTGGGATCTGCAAAAGGCCAGCAGCAGGGCGGAAGCACCAAGGCGCAATCACATGGGGTCAGGCTGACCTCTCAGCCCAGCCCTGGGGGCAGACAAGCCATGTGCAGCAGTGGCCGGATCTCTTTCTGTTGGAGATGGGGAAGGAGCTGCACCAGCAGTCAGAGAATCTCACTTCTCTCTGCGTGGCTGGGAGGAAGGGTGGTCACCCTGGCCACCTTTTATCATGGTGGGAGGGCCAGGTGGTATCCACCATGCACAGCGATGCTCAGGGCCACCTGGACACTGGGGTCCTCGCTGCTCCTGACAGCATCATGGAACACACCCACTGATCACACACTGATCAGGCCATGAGCATTGCTACACTTACGACTTGGCACCTGTAATCCTGACTCCTCAGGAAGCTGAGGCAGGAGGATTTCAAGTTAGAGGCTAGCAGGGCAATTTAGTCTTGTCTCAAGATAAAAAATAGAAAAGGCCAGGTGTAGAAAGGTTAGAGCACCCCTGAGTCCAGTCCTCAGCCACTCCCCCACCCAGTAAAAGACGCTGGGCATCACTGTTCCCAATTCAGAGAAGGCAGCAAGGGACAGTCACAGTCGCCTGTCCTGGTTTACACTGGGTGAAAAGATCCCGTTGAGATTTGAGTTAAGCATGCTGACCTAGGGACCTGGAATTCTTTTGTTGTTGTTTTGTTTTTTAAATGGTGGTGTAAAATTTATATAATATGATATATCATTTTATTCCTTTCTAAGTGTCCGATCCAGTGGCAATAAGCATATTCAGCTGTTGTGCAACCGTGAACACTGACTCCTTCCAGAACGTTTTTGTCACCTTGATCTGACTGATATCACCACCCCTGAGACACTGACTCCCTAACCCCCTCCCCGCCCCAGCCCAGGTGGCCCTCTGTCTCCAGGAGTCTGACTTCTCTTCCTGTGCCCCGTGAGTGGAATCATGCAGCCTTTGCTCTTTTGTGACTGGCTTATTTCACATATGTCCTTGAGATTCATCCATGTCATAATATGTATAAGAACCTCTTGTTGAGGATGAATTCTCTTTCATTGTATGGAGATACCACATTTTGCCTATCCATTCATCTGTGGCTATTTCCACCTTTTTGGTTAATACAAAATAGGTTGCTGTCAATGCTGGTGTCCAAATATCTGTCCCTGCTGTCAGTTATTCCACATATGTACCTGGACATGAAATTATTTAATTATTGAGTCAAATGGCTATTCTGCTGTGTGTGTATGGGGGGGAGCGATTCTGGGGACTGAATTCCAGCCTTTGTACTGAGCTATAGCCCCAGCCCTTTTTATTTTTTATTTTGAGATAGGGCCTCAGTAAGTTGCTAAGTTTTCCAGGTTGGACTTGTGGTCCTCCTGCCTCAGCCTCCCAGAATGCTGGAATTAAAGGTGTGGGCCACCATGCCCTGCTAATCGTGTATTTTAAGTAGAAAGCTCCTCTGAGTCTCAGCTAAGCCTGGTGCTTTTGCGGGGCACAGGCTGGGAGGAGCCTTAGGGTAAAGGAGTCCTGTTCACAGGGGAAACCAGGGAGCCCACAGTAGGACAATCTGGGGACAATGGGGACCATGTGTTCCAGGAAGGGGGCCGGGCCAGAGCAAGGTCCCCATGCAGGAGTGAGCCATTGATGGCACTGGCAGTGGGGGACACGGGGCGCCCAGGAGGAGAGACAGCAGGTGGAGTGGGCCCTAGGGGTGGACCGGGGGAAAGGAGGAGCCCTGGGCAGTTCGGCACTTGGCGGTCCTCTGCCTTCACGGGGTGCAGCACCATCAGGCACCGAGGTCGGAAGCTGCTCGGGTCAGGGACTGCTGCGGGTGCCCCCATGAGACCTGGGAGACCCGAGGGGACAGGCAGACTGGGCTCACAAAGGACACAGACGACACCCTGCAAAACCAGCCACAGATCCACTGGTGGGAGGAGAGCAGAAGCAAAGGCGGATGTGTGTCCACGGCTTCTGGGCCCCTATGCTCACCCCAAATGGTGCGGGAGAATTTGCACTTCCTGCAGCCATGGTGTGTGTGGCAGGGAGGCTGAGGGAGAAGGTGATTCTTCCCAACAGTGCACAATTGGACTGGGCAACCAGGAAAGGGCCACCATTTACAAGAGAGGGCAATGAGTTTGACCCAAATGTCCTAAATACTAGGGATTTTGAAGCCAGAAGCTGTTTTGGTGCTTGTCATTCAAATGCCTGGGACTGAACCCAAGATTGGCTCCATATTTGCTGTGTGGCCTTCGGCAAGTCACTGTATCACTCTGGACCACGATTATCTCATTGTAACCGGAAGCAATAACACTTTCTTCTTGGAGATGGTGTGAGGGGGCATTAAAATATTTACTCTGGATAGAGCAGGAATTTGGTGATTAAAAATATCTGTGTAGTTTTGAGTATATTTATAATGATATATTATTTATAGCACGTTACGCATTTTAGATAAAATGCATAAAGAGCATTGTGATTCCACAGATGCTATTGCTCACAGTGAGGCTGAGGAATGGATACAGATAGAGGCTGGGTTGCCCATGAGTAGAGCGAGGCTAGAAGGCAGATCTGGGCTAAGGCAGGGCTGGGGGGCGGGCAGGCTGAGGACGGAAGTGTGCTCATGAACTCGGGGGCAGGAGGGTGCCCCAGAAATGTGGGTGGAGTGGGTGCCTGGGGGAATCCAGCGGCACCCGTGCTCCCCAGTACCTCCCCTTTGCTGCCTCCCCCTCCCTCCCCCCTTTACAGCTTCTAAAGACCATTCTGCCCCCTCCCAGTGCCCCGACCCTATGAAAGAAGATGAATATTTTATGACCTTGATTGGCAGCCGTGGAGGACCTGCTGGGCCTGTGGCGCCCACCTCTAGTGACAGAGGGTGGGGGAAAGGGAGGGGCGGGGGAAGCCCCCGACCCAGCATTGATCCTCTGGGTCCAATCTGCAGTGATGAAACACTCCGCTCCCAGCTCCCGAGCCCAGGGCAGCAAGTAATGGGCTTTAAGAGGTGCGTTGGCTGGTGACAGCCCAGTCCCCCCGCCCCCTTGGGGCCCACACAGGCACCACCAGGCCCCTGAAGACTCATTTCTCTGTCTCCAGCTGAGGCCCTTCTGTCCTCTTGGTGCCAGCCCTTATCCCCTTACAAGTGCTCTGCCGCCTTGGTCACCACCCCTCAAGGCCTGACACCATGCTCCCTGCCTCAGAGGACCAGGAAGACAGGGTGGCTTGGCGCCTATCAGCCTGCAGCCTCTCAGGAGGTGGTGAAGACCCCAGGCAGCCTCAGTGACCCCAGGGAGCTGGCGGTGACATCCTGGGGTCATCTCTGCCATCTGCCCTTGCATGCTGACCAGAGGTGGAAAGAGCCTCTCTGAAATACAGATTTGTTGCCCTTTTTATTCTGGCTGTTCCTGCATCCAGAGCCACAGAGGGGACTGGGTGGAAGAGGCCTTCCAGTGTCTCCCACTGTAGCAGCGACACAAGGAACTTGTTGGGCTTAAAAACCATTCGGCCATCATGGAAAGCAAGCAGAGGATCAGGATTTGGGTCATCAAGGGCGTGGCCAGGTGGATTGGTTTCCTAAGGTTGTTATTGACAACTAGGAGCTCAGTGGCTTAAAATAATACATGCCAATCACCTTCCAGTTCTGGGAGCCCGATGTCCAAAATGGGATTCATGGGGTGAAAATCTAGGTGTGTACAGGGCTGTGTTTCCTCTGCAGGCTCCTTGTTTTTCCAGCTTCTAGAAGCTTCCTGCATTCCTTGGCTTGTGACTCCTCCCTGCTTCTTCAAGGCCAGCAGTGTAGCATCTTCCAATCTCTCTCTGGATGAAGTTCCAACGTCTCAAGTCCTCCTTGGACTCTTAAAGACCTTGTGATTGGATTGGGACAATCTAAGTTCATTTCTCCATCCCAAGAGCCTTAATTTAAAAACATCTCTTTTGTCATAGAACCTATCTTACTCCTAGCATGCAAGGGCTGGGTTGTGGACATGGCAGGAAGAGAGGGGACCATGACTTGGCCATGGCCATCACCAAACTTTTTAGGTACCTACCTTGACTCTGCTTCTTGCTAACTCTGTGAGCTTGAGTAAGAAGCTCATCTCACTGAGCTGCAGCTTTGCAAAGTGGAGCTGAAAGAGGTGGCTTCTGGGTCACTGGCAGTTGAAATTTTCACCAGTAAAAGACCTGGCATCTCTAAGTGACTTGCCCCTGCGTGAATCTATTATTTGGTGGACACTGCTCAGCTGAGCAGACCAAGACAGCTGCTCTTTGTTCTGGGCTGGAGGTATTGGTTTAGGTCTGATTGGGTGAAGTTTCTAACTTTTAAAACTTTAGCCAGGTGGACACTGCCCAGACTGAAGGGTGGGTAGGGGTCTGTTGGCCTGGTACTGCCTCACATGCATGAAACGGGCATGTGGGTGCCACTGGTGCTGCTTCAAGGGTGCTACCCTCTGCTCTTATCTCTACTCTGCTCTTGGGAGTCTGTCTCAATCCTGTAGCCCGCCGATGGCCTCTGGACACTGTGAGCTGAGCACTGGGACCCCCAATCTGAGGTTTTCTTCCTGAACTCCAGCTGGGCTTCTTTTAAAGTCCCTCAGTGCCTGTCTTCTCTGGAAGCCACCTCAGATGGTGTCAGGATACCAGGGTGCCAATGCTCCACATGGCACAGACAGGCCTGGGGAGACCACGCGTCTTAAGAGCAGGTCTGGGGTTGGATGGCAGGAGGCACAGGGTTGGTCCTGCTTCCCTACAGCAGGGACAGAAGTGCAAAGGAGGGCCACAACTCTCCATCAGCCCCACCTCAAAGAGGTCCTGGGGTCACCATCGCCTGTCAGTGGGATTCCGAGGCTGCTGGTTGACCATTAGTCTGAGCTTCTCTGTACTTCCAGTGGGAGCCAGTGACAATCCGTGTGTCCTTGTCCTCTGGCCCTGGGCTCTCGCCCACACCTAGGTGACTCTTTACCTCCATGAGAACTCCCAGGCATAGAACACAATGAAAAAGGAAAAGAGGAAGAAAATATAGAATTGCTGCAGCCTGTAAGTTATCAGATAACACGACCTATTTAATATCAATTAGAGTTTTTAACAACCAACTACTGTGCCATTACCTTCCAAGAGCAACCTTGGGGGCATGCCAACATGTGCCAGCAGATGAGCTTGGGCAGTCAGTTGGTGCTGGTAGTGCAGAGCGGATTCAGATTGCAGACTGATTGTGAGTTGGCATCGTCCTGGGACTGGTGGGCGGGAGAGGGTACGGAGGAGCAAGGCATTTCACTAAGTGGATATTTATATCAGGGCTCTTGGAATAAATGAGCCATGGAGAGGGCAGGAGGGGTGAGGCTGCTGGAGGGGGGCCAAGCCTTGGGTGCCGGATGTTGCCAAGCTGAAATCTCAGTGGCTTGGTCCATTCCGGGATCCCGGCCACATCGTGCAAAGGAAGATGGGGGAAGCCTATTGGGGTATGAGTTAGGCTCAATTTTACCTCTCAGTCTTACAGTCCTGAATGTGGACCTTAAATCACTTGTTCGCTTTCTCTGGCCTTCATTTTCCTTAATGTTAGAATGGCACGATGTTCCAGCAGATAGTAGCACCAAGGCTGACATGCCTGTGTTTTTGTGTTCTGACTATGGTAGCCACCCTTTAAATGTCCCACAATGGGCCCATCTTCTGGTATCCACGTCCTTGTGGAGGCGCCTCCTACACAGAATAGGGCTGACTGGGATACCATAGAAATGATGCTGGTAACAATCAGCACTGGCTCATAGAAGACTGGCTTTGACCTTGCCCATTCTTGGGTCGACTGCTCTGGGGAAAGTCAGCTGCCAGTATGTGGAGACGCTCAAGGAGGCCTATGAACAGGTCAGCTTGGGAGGAGCTAAGGCCTTCTGCCATCAGCCAGCATTCGCTTGCCAACCATGGGAGTGAGTCACCTCGGAAGCCAGTCCTCCAGCTTCAATTGTGCCTTCAGGTGACAGCAGCCCTGGGTGGCATACTGACTGCTACCTCTCGGGAGACCCTGAGCTGGGACCACTCAGCTCAGCCACTGCTGAGCTTCTGCTCCACACAGATTGTGTGAGAGCAAAAAGTGATTCTATTTTAAGCTACCAAGTCTTGGCTATCTTTCGTGCAGCTGTGGATAACTAATCTCCAACACTATCAACTCCTGGCACATGGTGGGCGCCTAACAAATAGCTGTTTATGAATGAATGCATGCTACTACTTCAAAAGGCCAGTTTTGCGGACAAATGAGATCATCTGTGGGAGTTCAAGGTATAGTGCCTGACAGAGAGAGCTTAACAAATAACTCTTCCTGGCTTCATCAGTGTCTTTGTCGATATCAGCATTAGTAGTTTGGGCTGCTTTAGGGTTGGAGGTGGGTAGAATCTTTAGTGCCAGACTCTCAGAGGATATAACCCATGTCTGGGGAGGAAGAATAAAGGGAGAAGCATAAAATGAGAATGGAGGGCATTTGGAGAGAAAATGAGAAAGACTGATGGAGAAAAGAGGGATCTAAAATGAGCAGAATTCCCAAGGCAAACTGGTGTTTGCACATGGTAGTCCTGTGAGGAGCTTGAACATGTGGCAAGTAGAGCCAACTTTGGTAGAAGGAAGTCTCAACACCGTGCCTAGGAGGTGCTCAGGTCCCCAAACTCCTACTAGTGCCCTAAGACCACTATATTAGAGGCCACCAGGAGGATGCATTTCTAGAGATTTTGTCAGGCATGCTGCTGAGTGTACATGGCTAGATCTGGTTCCAATTCATTCATTCCCATGCAACACTGGTTGTTAAAGATTTTGCGTATTCTGCACAGAAATGAGAGTTGAGTAGAGATTTTCTGCTGTCCTCACTTCTGCCTGGCATCTCCATTCTTGCTGACCTCGCTGGCTCTATACATTTAGAATTTATGGAGTCAACAAGTGGCTGCTGAGTGTCTATTCTGGGCTGGAGCCTGGGAATTTGAAGGTGGCTGGAATACCCATAGCCAGCACTCAGGAGGCCTGGAGTTCTTAGGGACTGGTTTTCAGGTCTCCTGGGTGTTACCAGTGGTGGCCTTCAGGAAGTCTGGAGGTTTTGAGTCAGAGAAAATCTCCCCAAGGAGGAAATGTGGAATCTGAGACCTCCCCTGGTCCTGGAATTTGGAGGATGCTCTAAGCACCAAGACAGCCTCTCAGTATGGTCCAGGACAACAGAAAATTGTGTCACAGCTGGAAGCATCTTGAATGAGATATCTGAGTCTGGGAAATTCAAGACCAGAGTGCGCAGATGGCTCAGGGTCTGGATTATTTCAGATGCAAAGGACAAAACTTCCTCAAGTTGACCTGGGGCCCAAAAGGGATTTATGGACACATAGCTGAGAGTCCAGAGGTCCCATTAGCCTCCAAAGGTGCAAGGACTCAAGAGACAGCACAAGTTCCCCTCTCTCTCTCTGTGTGTGTGTTCCTTTGTCTCCTTCTCCCTATCTTAAACTCTAGGTGTGGCTTCTCTCCATGCCTGCCCTATACTGTCCAGCAAGAGGATGGGCATTCTGCCCCTGCAAGGGCCTGAAGCTGGGAAGAGAGGAGAGTGGCTGCCAGCAATGCCAGGCCTCCTACATCTCAGCCTGCAGGGCCACATGCATACAAAATCCCAGGGTAGAACTCCCATTGGTCCAGCTCGAGTCATCCTCCAATCATGAGCCAGGAGTGGCAGCAGCCTCATCAGTACCCCTGGGAAGAGTAACCCTAAGGAAAGTAGCCACTTTTTTTCCTACCAGAATAGCAGGAAAAGGGATACTGAGCTGGTAAAATGATCCCACCTATTCTGCACGAAACCACGGACTTGAATATGCACTCTAGTAACCATATCCAGCCATGTAACACGGTGACTTTCACGTTCCCCTCAATCATCCCAAACTCCTGCCATTTGGCTGGGTTAGAATGCCATTGAATTGGAAGTATGTGTTCATTTTCTGCTTTCAGTGGGTGCTCTAAGGAGGAAAAGCATTTTTGAAGCTGGGCGACAGGTTCGTGGGTGCGAATCAAATTGTAGTGTGTGAACCATTTATCTGAGTGTGTTGTTAGGATGCAGACCCTGGTTCAACACATCAGAAATGGGGACCGAGAATCTGCCCTTCTAGCAAGATTCCAAGCAGTGCTGATATCTACTGCCCACGGACCCTGCTTCGTGCAGCACAGCTTTATAGCAGTCTAACACTTGGCCTGGGAAGGAAGAATCGAAGGAACTATGTTTTGACAGAATCAAGTCAAGATACAATCTCAGACTTGATGAAAAATTTAGAGCCCACCTTTTCTCTCTAGAAGCTGCCGTCCACTTTCTGATGGGCAGCAGACACTTTCTCTGTCTGTGGTGCATCCTCTCCCAGACATGGACTTCTCATGGAACCTGGACACATTTGAGAGCAGGGCTGTAAAGCAACGGCCATTGCAGGGTCCCAAGAAAGAGTTAAACTCGCTGGGACACAGAGTCTGACAGTTCCAGGCAGACATGGAAGGGCTGACCTGGCTCCAAGGGTTAATACTATTTTGTTTTGCAGGACTATTTGTTATATTGGGTTAGAGCAGGCAGAAGGTCATGGGGGTCGGGGGCCCACCTCGAAGTCTCCTCCCTCCCCTTTCCCATCTCCTCCATTCGCAGCCTTGCTGCCTCCTTTAATCCGATGACCCCAGACACTGAGTTTTTCCTTGGGATCCTCCTGCCAGTGCCCTCAGACTCTGCAGCCGACGCCAGGCGTCTCTGGCCGGGCCCTCAGAGGCAGGCGTGCGAGCTAAAAGGCACTTTGTACTTGGGGAAGCCTTCCTCTGCAATTTGTGCTGTGGTTTCTCTGGACAGCAGCGGATCAAGAAAACGGCCCTTTGTCTTCTTTTGCTTTTTCTTTCCTTTATTTCTTTCAGTGTTTTGTTTCCTCCCTCTTCCTTCTTCTAGTCCCCATCCTTCTTTTCCTTTTTTATCTACCTTATTTGGTCATGTGAATATATTCTTTCCTTTCCTCTTTCTTTCCTCTCCTCCTTTTCCCTTTTTAAGAAAATTTTAAATTGGTAGCAAGAGGACAGATCTACAAGGCAGCTTGAGCAGGGTTCAAATACCAGCTCTGCCCCTGGACAATAGAAAATAGATTCTGGGAGAATTCTTTACCCTCACTGAGCCTCAGATTCCTTTTTAGAAAAGAAAGTGAAAAGTCTAGCCTTTTGGGTTCAGTGTCAAGTTGTCCAGAGAACATATGTGATGTACGAGGTCCAGTATGCAGAGTGCCCATAATATTACTCCAAGTCCTTAGCTTTTTCTCTTTCCTTTTCCCTCTTCTCTTTTTTTCCTTCTCTTAGCTATATGTCTTTGCATAACTGTCTTTCACATTTCTGGGTGATTCTCTGCAGGTGGGAAGCCTCTCTACAGAAAGTGTGATGGTGTCATATCAAGGAGCTGACCTGCCCCTTAGTAGCTATGCAGCCATGGGCAGATTCACTGCACCTTACCTTCCTCCTTTGCCAAGGGGAGTATGCACTCCTCCCTTATGGAGCAGTGCTGAGGAGAAAGAGAGGTAGCATGAGGTAGCACCGACCAGAGAGCCTGGTGGTCCTTACTTCATCTCTCTCCTGCCACTCATTTCCTCTCAGCTGGGTTCTATGTCCACTCCACAAGGTATGCTATCAGTGCTTGTATGGACAGCTTAACCTTCTTTGCTGAGCCATTTAGTCATCTCTCCACCTATCTTTCATCCATCTGATCATCCAACCATTCACCTAATTCATGTCCATTCATTCATCTATTCATTCACCTGTCCATCATCCATATATCCACCCATTCGTCTTCTATCCATCCATCCATCCATCCTTCCTTACATCCATCCATCCATCCTTCCATTCATCTGACCATCCATCCCTTTCACCCACCCATTATCCATCCATCCATTATCCATCCATCCATTATCCATCCATCCAATCTCCATCTATCCATTCACCCATACCTTCACTCATTATTTACCCACCCGTCCACCTATCCATCTACCCTCCACTCTCCCATTCATTTATATATTCCATTTGTTGTATAATAATGTTTGCCTAATCATGCCTCATAAAATTCTACCCAATAGTTCCAGAAACAGAAAGAAGCAGTCAAAACAACAACGATGACAGCAACAACATGATCTTGGAAACATAGGGTTCTTCCTGCCAGCTTCCTTGGGGAGCAGGTGGTTGATTCAGAGGGAGAAGCTTTGACCTTGAAGACAGGACATATGGAACTGAGTGGTTAAATGGGTTTTCAACTGGCTTTACTAGAATCCAAAGACTGGTTGTGCCGAGGGGGTTACTGAGGAGGAACTGTGACCGCACATGGAGGAACTGTCCATCTCATCTGCTTATTTATAGGGGTTTCTGTTTAAGATGTGATTTAGAAAAATAAGTGTCAATCTGCTAAGTAAAATTTTGCAGTATAGAAACAGCTTTATTTGAAAGATGGGGCGGGGTGGGGGGAGCTGAGCCCTCCTATCCCACAGTCCCAGTGGTGTCAGCCTGTGGCTCAGGGCATCTGGGTGTCCTCCCCCCAGAGGGGGGTACCCTGTGCCCCTGCTGAGCCCTGGTACAGTTACACATTTTAGATACGAAAGAAAAGTTGAGAAAAATTATTTTCCATCTCGCTAACCATAGAATAAAAATAAAATCACTCACCTGTAAAGAGCTTTTAGTACTTGGCATGCTACTTGCTAACAATTAAATGGATGCTCCCGTTTAACCCAACAAAACTTGTGTGGTGGGTACTGTTATTGTCTTCGCTCGTCAGAGGAAGGAGGTGTGACGAAGAGACATCAATGCACCGGTGCAAAGTCAGGCAGCAATTAGAGTGGTGGAGCTGGGATTTGACCCCAGGAATTATCACCAAGATACACCCTGCCTGCAGGAGGAGGGTACTCGATACACGATGGCCAAAGAAACACTGGAGAAGAAATATCAAAAGCGGCTCGTGTCCTCGTCTCTCGCTTAGTCCTTTCATTTTCTCTTTCAGATTTTACAGTGAGCACAAGGGAGATTATGGAGCTCAAACATCCAACAACCTAAAACTGGAGATTCTTAGACTGAGAAAGGACAGAGTTGAGTGGTTTTTCAGACTGGCTTCCTCAGGCCCTGAGGTGTCTCTGTCTCAAGTGTTCCGTGGAGAAGATGAGAGGTCACCGTTTCAACATGACGTTGCACAGAACTGGCTGCCTGTCAGAGCTGACCAGGTACTAACTGTGTGGCCTCGTGGAAGTGTCTGCCCTTCTTGGACTCTCACATTCCTCATTCAGAAAAGGGAAATAGAGATACTATGCTGCATTCCAAATGTAAATAAGAAAAGCATCTAGGGTGTTAGAGGGTCTGACATACAGCAGTCACACAAACATATTAGCTACCATCACCCCCCCTCCCCGATCTTTCTCCCCCTCCTCCTCTTCACCATCATTGCCATCTGTGGCTCCATGTCAAAATCTGTGTGACCAAACAGCGCTGAAGCTAGAGACACAGTTCGAAAGCCAGTGACTGTGCCAACCTGTATAAGTATCTTTGAGCTTGGAATGAAGGAAGAACATGATCTACATCCCTCATCTTGCCAGACAAGGGTGTTTTTTCCATGACTTCTTTACTGGCTTTACAGTGACCTCCAAGATCTCTGTGGTGCTCACCGAAGTCATTGCAATAGGACCGAGAACATGGGATGATGATGGCTGAATGTGGGTCGGAGTTTTGCTACTTTTTCTTGTAAAGATGATCTGAGTTCAGAAAATGTGAGCTTTCCCTTCGCAAGAAGGAAAGGTGCAATGTAATTTTAGAGAAGAAAAAGGAGGAGGAGGAGCAGGAGAGGAGGAAATGCGAACTTGCATCCTTACTTCCCCAACTAGGAACATTATGTGCATTCATGATCAAGAGGGAAGACAGGAACTTGGGCAGACTCTTAAACTACTATAAGCATCATTAGTTTGCCTGCAAAATGAGGCAAACACTACCAACTACAGGGGTGTAGAGAAGACAAACTAGAATAGGCAACTTTTGCTGAAGGACTTTTCTATCCCAGGCCAGCTGCTTCCACACACATTATCTGTCTCACTTCATTTGCATCACATTTCCATATATTATGACCCTAAATTTCCCAATGAAGAGCTTGAGGCCCATGCAGGTGCTGAAGGTTGCCCCACGATGGCCATTTGGAAAAAATCTTCATTCCACCATCTCTTTATTTAATACTAGACTCACTTTATTTATAAGACTAAAATTCACAGCCCTGTGTGTTTGCACTAGGTCCCCAAACAAGCACACGAGAAGCCCCCAAACCCTCCTTTGAGATGGACATAGACTCTTCCATTGGTGACTTTTTTTTTTTTTTTTTTTTTGATACTGGGGATCGAACTCAGAAACTTGCACTTGCCAGGCAAGTGCTGGGCCGCTGAGCTACATCCCCATTGGTGACTGTACTGTCACATGGGACATAGGATCAGCTGTACCAGTGGTGACAGTGGAAGTACTGATGTTATGGATAGAGATGGGGCAGATCTATCTGCTTAGGTTTGATCTCCGTATTAACTTATAACTATGCATAACCACCCTTGTTTATCAAGCACTAATCAGGTAGAAGTTCTTGATTTAATAACTCTTTGAGATCATCTCACTTTCACCTTTGGCAGAAAGCACTATTTTGTCTTCATTTCCAAATGGAGAACTCGAAACAGTTAATCATTATTTCTGTAGTACCTACTATGTGCTCTCTTTGGTCCTGGCACTGTGAGAACAGCAGAGACATTGACTTAGCCCCTGACCTCAATGAGCTGTGTTCTATCTGGTGGATGGTGGGTATGGATTAACAATGAATGAGACAATTTGCATCATGAGTGAGTGCTGAGGAAGAAGTAGGGTAATAAGATAGAGGGTAAGTATTAAAGGAAGTCAGGGAGGATGGTGGCTTTGTGGAGATGATATTTGGTTCAGATTTGAGTGGTGAGGAGACAACTGGAGACCAAAAAATTCCAAACAGAAACAGAGATGCATGTACAAAGGCCCTGGGGCAGGTATAGGATGGCTAGAAGTGGATTCAGGGGCCTATGTTCCACAAGCTAATCTCTACATTTAGACCCATCTCATTGTAGGGTGGTGACCAAAAAAGTCACATTTGTCCTCATCAAGAAATACAAATATGAGCTGTACATTTTCTATGCTGGGAGTGGGGGCCCCTGGGCGGTACAAGCCAGAGCTCCTCAGACTTCAGGGTCTACCTCAGACTCCTAGGCATCACACTACAATAGAGATTTCCACGAAGGTCTGTGGGAGGGCCTGAGACTGAATTTCTAGAAGCTGCTAGGTAAACTGAGGCCACTTCATTGAACAAACCTTGAGTAGCAAGAACATACAATGTGGAATATTCAAGAACAAAAGTCACAAAGCAGGATGACAAGAACCAAAGCTTCTGGAGTATTCGTTCCTCTTCCTCCCCAGATACCCTTTCATTGTGGCCTTACAGACCTTGCTTTGGCTCAGACACTGGTGTTGCCCTTGTTGGACAATGGGGCAAACTGGAGCACTGAGAGGCTGTTCTGTCTGAGGTCACTGGATGCGAGGTGCCACTCTGTGGAACTTTCAGAGCCCTGTGCCACATGAGTTTCCTGTGTCCCCCACTTCCTACCTGGAAGATGGGGAGTGGATGCAGGTGAGAAACTGCTCTCCCTAGCTGGACATGGTGGCTCAGGCCTGTTAATCCCAGCTCTCCAGGAGGCTGAGGCAGGAGGGTTATAGGTTTGAGTTCAGCCTGAGCAATTAAGCAACTTTGGCAGACCCTGTCTCAAAATAAAAAATAAAAGGGCTGGGGATGAGGCTTAGTGAGAAGGCCCTGGGTTTAATCCCCAGTACTGCAAAGAAACAGAAACTGCTCTCTGACCCCCACTGAATTCCACGGCTGAATTATTCAATCCTGTGCGGTTTCCATCTAAGCAGGCACACACCCAGAACTGTCACCTGCCAGGCGAGACGGTTTTGGGGACCTTAACCGCCAAGACTAAGATTCTATCCCTCCCAAGGACGTACCCAGATTGCCTTTGGAGAGATTATGGTGTCAATGAGGTCACACCTGCGGTGTGTGTCTCCTGGTCATCTGGACATGCTCACCCCCTTCTCACCTACTTCCTGGTCTGGATGGATGAGAAAAAATGCCTGGGGGTCGCATCGCTGGGTCCTGGGGATCCAGCCAGGGTGGGCTCAGGCTCAGGGATGCTCCCCACCTTCCTGGTGGGGCCCGGAGCAGGGTGACTCAGTGCCACTCCTGTAGGTGACGGTGCCGGGGTGAGGGGCGCACAGGGCTGCTGAAAGGCTGAGGTGGAGGAGGCGAGCCCCTCTCCCCGGGCTGTCAGGGCCTCCATTCCTTTTCCTCCTACTGCATCCGGGGCCAGCGTTTCTCCAACACCTGCAGAGAACCCCTTGCTACCCCGCATAGCAGACACGATGAATAGCACACAATAATAAAACATCGATGGAGGTTGCCTCGCCCAGATGGAGAGGAGGGAGGCGGGGGCCGGAAGCGCCAGGGTTCCCCTCCCGCCCCGGCCCCGGAGGCCAGGGACTTGGCAAGACATCTCCTGGCCAATCAATCTGTGGTGTAACAATTAGCACTTAGGCACCACTCCTGCTAAACACACGCGTAGAAAACACTTTAAAAAGCGGGGGGGGGGGGCGGTCATCAGAGTGGGGAGCCGGGCTGCATGGCGGGGCGGGCGGGGGGCTGTCAGGGAGCGGAGCCAGGAGGAGCCGGGAGGAAACAGATCAATGCGCTGCCGAGTGGAAGGCATCTAATACCCCGTTATTGACGAGGCCGGAGCACTCTGAGGCGTGTTTGCACCGCGAGCAATTAGTCCGTGCGACCGCAGGAGTTAAGCTAGCTGGGAGCCCTGTCCCCGCTCGCTGGATGACACCCTCGCTGGGTAGCGACCCCCAGGCAGTGGCGCCAGCCTGCGCCTAATGGGCCTCGCGGAAGGCCCAGCGCCCAGCCTCCCCGGGGCCCCGCGCCCCGCCCCGTAACAGAAGCCAGTCGACGCCGAATCTGTCTGCGCCCCGCGCGGCCCAAATTGATTGTAATGGTTTTCCAGCGCGCAGAAAGAGGTGGCTGTTTTCTCGCCTGTGCTGTGGGCTTCCATAAACGCGGGCAGGGGGAAGCGACTCCTCTTCGGGGCCCTGGATCAGATGAAAGGCGGCTTTTGTTGGTCAGCCAGGGGCTTCGCAGCCTCCCTCCAGTCCTCTGGGCTTCCTCACTGGGGCACAGACGGGGGGCTCAGAAGGTGCTCCCCTCAATCAGCAAGGACATCTCCACTGGCTTGGGTGTTTGGGGAAGAGGTTTCCCGGGAGGGAGGAAGGGAGGGAGAGGAGTTAATGCAGATGACAATGATGCCCATCTCCGTAGTAGACTGAAGGCTCACTTGGGGTTTCTTCTTTACCTTCCGACTCACCCTGCACATAGTAGGGCCTGAGGGCCGTCAGTTGCATGAAGGCTAAGTAAGATCGTGGCCAGCCTCATGCTTTTGTAAATAAAGTTTTATTGGCCCAGGGCCACATTCATCCATGTATGTATCAACTTTCCTACTTCAGTGACAGAGACTGTCTCAGAAGTCTAAAAGTACACGACCCAGCTCTACTTAAAAGTTGGCTGTTGTGTGTTTGGGGAATGACTGGAGATGCGATGTAGTCTATTCTTACACCCACCCCTTCTTCCTCCTTTGGGAAGCCTTTTCCACTGGAGAAAAGTGGGCAGAATCAAGGGAAGGAGATGCCAAGGAGATGGAAGTTTTCTCACAATGTCAGAAGTGGTCCCACCTCTTGGAGGATGGACTCAGTCAAAGCAGCTGGGATTGTCTGGGTGTCTCTTAACCACATTATCTCAAATAACCAAACTGGGGTGTGACCATGAAATGATGTATCTGCTGTGCTTACCTAGGACACAGCAGACCAGGAGTCTGTAAAAAACTGCAGGAACATGTCACACAATTATTTATTTCAAAGCCCGCGACAAAACCAGCAGATAAGTAGAGATTTCTATGTGTTCGTTGTGATTTCTTTTTTTTACTTCCTTTTCCTCCCCTGTTCTCTCCTGGGTCCACCTGACACACCAGAAGGAACTGTGGGAAAGGCAGCTGGAGACAAGGGCACCTCAACTAGAGGTGCTGGCTCCTTGTTTTTCACAAGCAAATATGATGGGTCTCACTGGCCCCTTGGCATTGGTGGGAATTTCTTACCCACATCCTGGGGAAAATCTTGCAGGCAGAGGACTTGCATGTGGTCCTCTGTCATGGCGGAAGGGGAAGCTGGAAAGCAGGAGCACAGATGCTGTCCTAGCTCCTGGCAGGAGACATCCTCAGGCTTTCACACGATTGCCTGCGTGGGTCCACACCTCCCTCTCAGGCAGCTGGAGCATAGCTATCCTAGGGACAGGGCTGGGATGGAGGGGATTGGGCTTGGGTGAGCTGCATCTCGAGTTGGAGAGGAGGACATTTCCAACCCAGATTTCCCCTGAACACTGCCATGGGGAGCGGGGTTTGCTTTGAACCACAAAGGGAGTCAGAGGCTGGTTAAATGCACCTGTGAGCTCCTCCCATTTCATGAAGCACACGCAGGGATTGTTGGGATGAACTAATGAACAGATTTATTCATGCATTTCTTGTCTTTCTCTTAGCATCTACTGGCTGCTGGCAATTCTTGGTGTTCCTTGGCATTCCTAGATGTATCACTTCTATCTCTGTCCCACTGTTGCATGGGCTCTGTCCTGTGTGTCTTCACAGGGTCTTCCCTCTGCATGTATCCAGTCCCTCCCTTTCTCCTCCTCATATATGGACACTCATCGTGTTGAGTTAGGCCCATGTTAATGGCCTCATCTTGCTTGATTCCATCTGCAAAGACTCTGTTTCCAAATAAGTCACACTCACAGGTATGTGGGTTAGGACTTTGGCTTTTTTTCCTCGTGTCTTTCTCCTTTTGCCATTTCTTTTTTGCATATAACTGGTATAGAAAATATGCAGCATGCTGCTGTCTTTCCCCATGGCTTCACCCATGGCAGACATCACTAATGGATCACAACACTCTTTCACTCTGCATCCTTCCCTGATCCTAAATCCTCCTTAACATGAACCAGTCACAATCAATCAATCAGAGGTGGCCCTAAAAATAAAACCAGTTTGCTGTGATAGTAAGAAGAAGAAAATAGAAACAAAAATAGTGACAAAGAAGTTTGAGAACAAATGAGTCCAAAGCCACAATCAAACTGTGCTTCCCAACTCCTTTGTCTCCCCCGGCTTCACCTTGCTGTAGTCGACTGCAGTGGGCAGACCCGAGGGCACTCCCTGCCAAGCCGTTAATCATTTGCCTTGTTTCTGCAGATGTTCTTACTCTTGCTGTTTTCGGGGACCATTGGAATCACTTCCCGGGGGGCCTCGTGTGGAGTCTGACCGATCTTTCCAGCTCAGCAGGGATGAATATTTCAGCACAGACATTGGTAGCCTTCATGGCCCCAGGGTTGAGAGCCAGATTCAGCAGTATATCCAGTTCTCCAGTGTAGATGGCTGACTTTTGCCTGCTGTTGGAGCCGCCTCTGCAGTCGGCCGCCCCATGGTCCTGGCACCTGGAAAAACATAGCCTCTTAATGTTTCCCCTCCGGTCACCACCTTCCAACTCTCACTGCTAAGAGGAGGAGAAATCAGCTTTTAACACCCTCCGGGCGGCCTTTCTTCTGCATTTGATCTGGCAAAGTGGGGAGAGGTCAGCCAGGCCCGCGGTGCGAGCGGGAGGCCTTGTCAGCAGGCCAAGTGTGAACCGGGTGATCAGAGGCACGTCTGGCCGGGCAGCCTGGAACTCACCTGGAAAATATTCTGGGAGGGCTGTCAAGGGCACGCTGAGTGCGAGTGCCGACAGGGCGCGTCGGGGAAATCAGCGAGTGCTTTTGGGCAGCTGTCGTACTCTCAAGCAGATTCCTGCTGGTTCTCTAGTTAGGGGCTCAGAGGGAGTTGGTTGGCATTGAAGAATTAGCCAGAAGATTTGGAGCAGCAACTCTGGGGGTTCAGCACTGCTGGGGCTGGAACAAGGGCTTTTCTTAAATCATATTTGCTCCCGTCGGCCCCTCTTGAACCAGGATGCTGCCTGAGGCAAAGATTTGCCATCTGCGTTCCCCATTTGCACTTCTGGGGTTTGAGCCCCACGTCTCCCACTTGTCAGCTGGGTGACCTGCAGCAGGTAACTCGACCTCTCTACATCTCTGTGTCCTCATCTGTACAGCAGGGAGGATACCAGCACGTGCCCGGGCAGAGGGTTGTTAGGAGTTATGAGGGTGGAAAGATGAGCCCAGTTCATCCTCCCAGCACTGGCTCTCCACTTCCCAGAGGAGGAGGGTGAGGTTCAGGGAGAGAAAGTGACTCTCCTAAAGGCACACAGTTGGCAGAAGGCAGAGCAGGGATTGAAGCTCAAGTCCTGTGACCCTAAGGATCTGGCCTTACCCATTTTGCATGTGAAAACAATATCCAGCCAAAGCATAAGCAGCCAGTTGAATATGCAAAGCCAGGTCTGTCCAGCTCATGTTGCAAGGACACCGAAGAGGGAGAGAAAGGGCAGCCCTCCTCCTATCAGTGCTTCTCCTCGGGTGTCAAATCCGAAGTCCACGCCCCTGCAGCCCTGTCTTCTTGGAATTGCAGAGCAAGCCAAGGCAGGGGAGTAACCCAAGGCTCAGAAGAGTCCACTGGCTTGGCCAAGGTCAGAACTTGCCTATTTCTGCTTCCAGATGAGCAGCCGGGCACTCAGCCCCAGGGCTTCGAAGAAAAGGCTGCTGGACCCAGATGCCCCGGTTGGACAAGGTCTTGGCCAAACATCCATCCCCAAGGGCTGGGGAGTGGAGCTGGTAGGCAGAGGTGCCCTCATTCAATCCAGTTCCGCTTCCATCTTGCCTCTTGCAAGGACTCAGGGCTCAAGGGCAAAACACTGGTGAACTCCAGAAGCGGGCAAAGACAAAGGAGAACTAATTAAGACTGAAAGCAAGACAAGGACCCCAAGCGCTGCCTCCTTTCCCCATAGAGACCTTGGGAGCCCTGCATTTTGCTTCTTTGCTGACAGCCCCAATGCATTCTCAGAGCCCTGTATGCACTAAAGGGAGATTCCTTGTCTGGGTGGAAGAGAGGGCCGCCTGAGGAGAAGCCAGCCTTGAATCTGCAGATGCCCAGATTACAATCAGACACCCCCATCCCACACAGGGTTCTGCCTGGTGGCCCTAGTTGCCCTGGCTCCATGTTCTTTCTACGGGGGTCTGGAAAACACGGCATCGAGGCAAAGTGATGAGCTGGACAAATAGACTGTGGTTCATCCAGATACCGAGTGGTTCCTTCATTCATCCTGGTAATAATCTCCAATTCCTTTCTCCTTTCCTTCATTTTCAAGACTTACTTCCCCTCTTCCATGGGCTTCCTGTACAAGGTTGATTTTTTTTTTGTCTCTATACAGTTTAATCATGATTCCTATGAACAATCTTTTTGAACAGCCATGTGGACAGAGTAGCCAGTGTTTCTACTTTTTTCTTTTTTATGATTTTATAAAAAATGATAATACTGACCCCCTCAGCCCTTCTTTCAGCTATGCTAACTTTATGGCTCCATTCTGGGAAATGATGAATAAACAGTCAAGAGGAGAAGATTTTAGAAAAGCACTTTTTTCTTGATAAAAATGTGGATGGGCATGGCTACTCAAGGTCTTTGTATACCTCCCTTCTCTATCTAATCTGGAAAGTTGATGCAATACCCTCAAGGCACTGCAGCCATCTTGTGATTATGAGGTATTTCTGGCGAAGTAAATCAAGCTAAGAATATCACAGGGATATATGTGAAATGCTACACTAATTTCAGTATCCATCTTCAGAAATTCTTATATGTAAGAAGAACAAGCCTCTGTGTGAGTCATCTAAGAGTTAGGTTTTCTGTTACCAAATGTATGAACCAGACAGGCACAGAGCCTTCCCCTCAGGGAGTTCTAAAACTAGTGAGGAGGAGCAAGAAAAAATAAGAGAAAATAAAAATATGTGCCATGTTCCAAAGGCTCACCTGCCACCATCGGAGGAATATAGGCAAGTGCATTCTCTCCCCAAGCCATGCTCACTTCCTGTCCCAATTCCTGGCTCTACAGGGCATGGACCTGTGTGCCCAGCCTGTGCCCCTGCTGTGTAGGGGAAGTCCGAGAGGAAAAGGAAGTTGCCTGGGGCCAAGCTACCAGCCAGTGGTTGGCTGCTATGGGGCACGTTCAACATAATTCAGGTGTGAAGAAGTAGAGGGACTTCATTTGTTTCCACTCTGCAGAAAAACTAAAGCTCACTGTGGTGCTACAGGTTGTTCCTGGTAAATAGCACCTCTCAAGCTATACCAGGCGTACACCCCTGAGAAGCAGATGTTGGGGAACTGACTTTTTCAGAGCATTAGTTGAAAATAACATTTTTTTCTGCTGATTATCAAAAAAAATCCTGGGTCTGGGGCTCTAGCTCAGTGGTAGAGCACTTGCCTAGCATACACAAGGCCCTGAGTTTGATTCCCAGCCATTCAAGCAAAAAGTTCAAAAAGAAAAAAAAAAAAAAGTCCTTTACAAAGAATTCTGGGTAAGTCTTCATTAAATAGCATATTCCCTTCCTCTTGTCTCTCAAAATCATTCTCTAATTCATTCATTCAGCATGCATTTATCAATTCTCTGGTACATGAAAGTGTTACAGCCAATGAGACCTTACCTGTGAATAATACAGGCAAAATTTCTCCCTCCTGGGGCTCATATGCTAAGTCAAGGAGACACAGATGATGTGGCAGGCTGAGAAATGGTTCCCCCCACACAAGCATATTCATGTTTTGAGTCCCCATTACCTCTGACTGCTACTTTACCTGGTTAAAGGAAAAAGAAATGTCTCTGCAGGTGTGACTGAGGGTATCGCAGGGCACAGATGGTCCTGGCTTGTCCAAGTCCCCCCCATTACTGATAGGAGGAACAAAGAAGGCAATTTGCCCCACCCAGGAGAGGGCGCTGTGCAGTGGGGGCAGAGAGAGGATGACATTCGCTGCGATGGAATAAAGAGCTGCTGTTTTATGCCACAAGGTTGTAGTAATTTATTACAGTAGCCATAGAAAACAAACGGGGACAATTTTTAAAATGTAAGGCAAACTTAGCATAATCCTTATGCTCTGAGAGACTGAGGCAGGAAGATTGCAAGTTTGAGCCCACCCTCAGCAACTTAGGATGACCCTGTCTCAAAGTAAAAATATATAAATAAATAAATAATGGGCTAGGGTTATAACTCAGTGCTAAGGCCTTGTGTTCAATCCCCAGTATTACAAAGACAAAACAAAAACTCCAATGCATACACAGCATCTCTGGGGGATGCACTGATAGGGCTCCGTGTCTCCAGTGTCCAGTGCGCTCTGCTCTGAAACGTCTTGTGCCAGGAAAACCTTCACTTGCGGCTCCACTTTCCTTCGCTTTCTGCAAGCACAGCCTCAAAATCATCCTGGACCCCTCCGGGGCTCCTGCCTACATCCTGTTTGAGCCAGTGACTTCCCTGCTAACAACAGGCTTCCCCCTCAGCTGGCCCTGCTGCCCCACACCTGCCCAGGGAAGCAAGTGGGTCATCAGCCCCTATTCATGCCACCGTTCCGGGTCACTGCATTGTTCCCGAGTTGGCAGCTCCTCTGCAGAAATGACCCCATTTGGAAATGTTTGGGGGAGACTGAGCAAAAGACCTTACACAGTGGGGTCCCAGGGAAATAAAGCACGGGGATCACAGCTACTGTTCTCATGTGTCTGCTCTGTGCCCAAGTCCTGAACATTCTCGTGGGTGTGGCCCGAGCACAGCTGCATCTGACCTGCCCACCTTGCAGGATCTCAGGTGACTCCTGTGCTCGTAGGAGTCAGAGCAGCCACGGAGGTAAGGACGGAGACCTCGGGCCCTACCCCGGTTCATGGATCCCCACAGTTAATAGTTTTGATCTGTGGGCCAAGTGTGCTTAGAGCAGCACTGGCAAAGCCAAAGATACCAGGTTCTGCTCGTTTTCATTGTCCTGGGTCATTGGTGGTCTTCACTGGTCCCTGATCCACTTCCTGCTTCTCCAGCCGCTGCCCCTGGATGAAGGTGTGTCTGTCCCTAACATCTGGGTTGCAGAGTGTGGAGGTGTTGACAGTGCAGCTGGCAGACGTCTAACCACAGGAGGGGAAAGTGGCCAGGGATCCAGCGTTAGCGAACATGGCAGGAACACTGAGGCAGGGGACTTTGTGGATGGCTGACTTAGGCTCCAGGGTCCACACCTTCCCCTGTGGCTTTGCTGAGCTTCCAGGGCCACAGAGTGGTCTAACTTCTGCCCAAATGCTCTGACCTCCTCTTCCCGCTAGGTCAGATTTGCATCACTGACATCTGATGCACCAAACCCAGCCTCCTCCAGGCCCCTGCCCATGTCTTCCCCTAGGTATTTCTCTTGCCAGAGTAAAATGCTTGCATATTAAGATGCATTATATACATGTTCCAACTTCCTACAAGGAACGTAAACATGCACTACACACATACACTGATAAACTGAATTAAAATTTAAAAAAATAAAAAGTCGACATTGAAAAAACATAAAATGCTTGCACATTTATCCCGCCTTGGTGTTGTCTTCACATGACCCCAGACTCATGCACAGAGCAGGAGCAGGAGCTGGAGCTGCCGGACTCCACACTCAAATTCCATCTATAACCCACCAGGCCCTAACAACCAGCCCTTGAGTCTCAGGGGAACAGGGACTATTGTACATTAGGAATGAATAGATCCTTGTGTCAAGAACCCACCACTGGGGACCTGGGGTGAGGGACGTCTGTGTGGACCCTGGGATAAATAGTGTGTGGAGTTTAGGAGCTCCTGGTACTGAGACAAGCCTTCCTTTTGGTCCCATGGACATCTCTTCCTGTGAGAAGGGGCACAACCCAAACTGCACAAAAGAACCGTACCACATGGCCAGGCTACACGATGTTATTGGATCCAGCTGTCCCCACCCTCAGTCCCATGCACCCAGCATGGGCCCCCACCCCTAGCTCCAGACAGACAGTGTAACCTAGGCAACAGTTGCTCCATCCCTGCCATTGGCTGCCATGATGGCTTCTTGCATGGGCAAATGACCTACTCACTCATCAATGCCCAACTCCTCTGTGGGAAGGGAAGGAAAGAAACAGGCAGAACACCAGAGACCTGGCCTGAAAGTGTGCTTTCTGGAGCCTGGACACCATCTTTCCTCCATGGAAGAGGGCTCAGGAGCCCAGAGGCTGCCCTATAAATCCCAGTCATGAAGCCAGTCTAGTAGAAAGCAGGGCCATGAGATGGAAAGCAACAGAAGCGATGAAGGCAGCATTGGCCTGGACTCTTCAGGTTCCTGTGATGGCATGGTGTCTTCTGACACTCAAGACAGAATGAGTCCAGACAATATGGCCCCCACCTTGAGCCTAGTCTTAGAATAATTAAGAACAAAAGAGCAAGTATCTTCCTACAAACTCTGTTCTCACATCTGAAAAACTCAAAGGGTCACCAAAGAAGAGCTTACCCTTACCACGCTACCCAGTGATACAATCCCAAGGGGTTGACCCAAGAGCAATGAAGACCTGAATATCAGTGTCCCCACCAGCAGCATTCATAATCATTGAAAACTGGGAACAGTCCAAATGTCCATCCACCCCCATGATGAAATATTACTTGGCAGTTAAAAGAGCAAACTATGAACACATACAGCAATGTGACTGACTCTCAAAAGCATAATGCAAACTCAGAGAAGCAGGCATGTAAGGCTCTGACATGCTAAGTGATTCCTTTTACAGGAGATTGTGGAAAGGACAAAACCACAGAGACAGCAATCAGGTCCATGGTGGCCAGGGGTTGGGGTAGGTGAAGGAAGGAAATTTTCAGAGTGATGGAAATGTTTTATGTCTTGATTATGGGTATGAATGTAACCATAAATATTTCTCAGATCTATCTGGACATAAATTACACTCAATAAAGCTGATTTAAATACACACCACCACCACATGAATCTCACAGTGCTTATTATGATTTTGTTTAATGGTTTTGTTCTTTTTTTTGGTGGGGGACAGGGTCTCCCTCTGGAGTTCAGGCTGGCCTTGAACTCAAGATGTAGCCAAGGCTGGCTTTGAATTTGCAGCAATCCTCCTGCCTCAGCCTCCTGAGTGTTGGAAATGTTGGCCCTCTCCAAGGGCTGAATTACACAGCATTGGGATTAATGGGAGACAGAATTAGCTCTTTGTCTAAGGGCTTCCATTCACTTGGCCTTTCACTCATATGCTTCATTAGTGTGTGTGTGTGTGTGTGTGTGTGTGTGTGTGTGTAGTACTAGGGATTGAATCCAGACCCTTTGCACTGAGGTATATCACCAGCCCTTTTAACATTTTTTAAAAATTTATTTTGAGACATAGTCTTGTTAAGTCACTAAGCTCCAACCTGTGATCTTCCTGCCTCAGTTTCCCGAGTGCTGGGGTTATAAGCGTGTGCCTCCATGCCCAGCTTCAACTGCTGCTTTTTAACACTGAACCTACTGTGAACACCTGACACAGTAACTGTGGATATGCAATAAAATGAAGGGAAAAAATAAACAAAACAATTCCTGGCACTTGCTTAAACCTTCAGTATAAGATAGTTCTGTTAATAATAGAATATCATGCAATGATTAAAACTATATATTTACATTTATTGACTGATAAGCAATTCATAAATTGTTGTCATGAGAGGCACATATTAAAAATCAAATGTATGTCATAATTCTATTCTTATAAAATAAAAATGTGTATATATACATATAGACAGAAATTTAGAGAAATATACAGAGAAATCTTAATGAATTAAGCCCAAGTAATGAAAGTATGGGTGGCTTTTTATTTTCTGTATCTGAAAATCAATTTTTCACTCATCTATCATGAAAACAGGTGAATTTTGTAAAATAATGTAAAAGTCTATTTTTTTTTATTAAGTTTATTGGTACATTTAGGTATACAATACAGTTACATTCATCACTGGGATCTTGTACTTTTTTTTTTTTTTTTGATACCGGGGATCGAACTTGGGACCTTGCGCTTTCGAGGCAGGCACCGGAACCACTGAGCTAAATCCCCAGCCCCTGGGATCTTGTACCTTTACATGATATATCTTGATTCTTATCTTTTCCCCATTTCCCTGGACTCCTGTCACCCCCTCCACCCTTCCCTATTTACAAAGACTTTCTTTCCATTTTTTCCATTTCTCATACTTTTTCTTTTCCCTTCTTTCCTTTCCCCTACCCCTCCCACTTCCCCTGCTCCTTTAGACCTTTTCTTCCTATTTTTGACATATAGTTAGTATCTTCTATTGCTCAGTTTTATGTGTGGAAATGTATTTTCCTAAGAAGATTTTTTAAAAAAATTATTCTATTGGTACATTTTAGGTATACAATATGTTTACATTTATCCTCGGGTGCTTGTACCTGAACATGATGTACCTTAGTTCTTATTTTTTTCCCCATTACGTGTGCACCCTTCACCCCACCACCCTTCCCTATTTACATAGCCTTTCTTTCCATTTTTTTTCTTTTTTCGTAATTTTTCCTTTCCCTTCTTCCCCTCCCACCACCCCTACACCTTTGGACCTTTTCCTATTTCACATTATCAATTATTCATTTTAATCATTTTCATCCTTATTTACACTTTCAGTTTTTCATACTAGATAAACTATTCGGTATTTACACATGTGTGTCCTATTTATTAAGTTTTTAAACATTAAAAAAATTGAACATGATCATCCCTGGCTGCCTTGTTAATAACAGAGGAAGGGGAATAGGATGGGAGCAAAGGCCAGGTAAGAGGTGACAGCCACAAGTGCTTCCTGGGACACCTGGCTGCTCTGAGGAGTGGGGCCCCTGCAGTGAAACACTCTAATTGCCCGGAGACAATGACCCTGTTGCCTTCAGGGAAAAAACTTCCATCTTGGAATCTATCTTTCACATTCTCCTGCCCCTTGCTAATATCTTTTTTAAAATAAAATGAAAGCAGTCACAGGCGAAGCATTCAGACAGGCAACTAAGATTTAATAATGCATCTGTCTCCATAGCACTCATTTCTTAATGGCTTTATTAAAATACAATTCACACGCCATACAACCCACCCATAGAAGGTGTGCAAGTCAATTGTTTTGAGTGTCCCTATACAGTTGTACATCTATCACTGCAAAGGATGTTGGGATATTCTCACTTTTCCCCAGAGAAACCTGAGCTCTGTCATCATCTTTGCCTGCCCTGGGCCACCACCAATCTACTTTCTGACTCACAGGTTTGCCCTTTCTGGACATTTCGGGTACATGAAATAATACCCTATAATACCAGGCCCCTTTTAGGGCCGGCTTTTTTCTCCCAGCGTAATGTCTTCAAGGTCACTCCATGCTGGGAATGTATCACTGCTTCCTTCCTTTTTATGGCCTGACAATATTCCTTTGCATGGCTACAGCACATTTTGTTTATTCATTTGTCAGTTGAGAACATTTAGATCTCCACTCTTTTGCCACAGCAAACAATGCTTCTGTGAACATTCGTGTGCTGGTTTTGGGTGGATGTGGTTTTGATTTCTCATGGCTTGATGCTAGGAGTGGAATTCCCAGGTCCTAAACTTCCGAGAAGCTGCCTGGCCATATCTCATGGTGGCTGCAGCACTGGCTTTCCCACCAGAGGGTACTTGGACCCTGGCCCTACTGCAGCCTCCTGACACTTTTTATTTTCTGTCCCTTTTTATCACGGCTATCCTGCTGAGTGTGTTGTCATCTCACTGGGGTCTTGGCTCGCATTTCCTTCAGGACTGATAATGGTGAGCTTCTTTTTAGGTGATCATTGCCTATTTTTATATTTTCTTTGGAAAAAATGTCTGTTCAAATCCTGTATGCATTTTAACTAGGAGATATATATATATATATATATATATATATATATATATATGTATATATTAATATATATTAATCTATACCAGGAACTGAACTCAGGACCTTGTGCTTGCCAGGCAGGTACAGGCCACGGTGCTACATCCCCAACCTGGGTTATTTATCTTTTAATTATTAAGTTGTAAGAGTTCTTTATATATTCTAGACACAAGTCTCTCACCAAATATATGCTCTGCAAACATTTTCTCTCATTCTGAGGGTCCTGTTTTCATGTTTCTGATTCATTGCTTTTATTTTTAGTTAGTTTCTTATCTTTGGCAAGAGTAGTGGTTTTCCAGGAAGAATAAGAATGCAGATTTCACATTTAAACGAATGTACTTATGTCAAAATGGTGAAGCGGTATCTGACCCTTCCATGAAGTTTGATTGAAAAATATGGTGTATGTTTAATTTTTAAAAATGTGTTAGAGTGGGCTGGGGATTTAGCTCAGTGGTGCCGCCGCCTGCCTCGCAAGCAAGCACAAGGTCCTGAGTTCAATCCCCAGGACCAAAAAAACAAAACACCACAACAACAGCAAAAATAAAATGTATCGCAGTGAAAGACAGATTACCGTGAGTGTCCTTCAAAATTCTCCCCCTTGCTTCAAGCACACTCACCCCATCATTCTTGCCACGTTCTATAGCAGCCCAGCTTTGTGAGTCCCGTGGTCTCTGTCACTTCTCAACTCTGCCTCAGCTTGTAAAAGAAAGGGCTGGGCTGTTCTCCAACACTGCTCTCTTTACAAAGGCAGGTGATCGGTCTTATTTGCCCCCCAAGTTGTTATTTGCTGACCTGCTGTTAAAGTATCTTATTTCCTTTCTTAGCTCTGTCATTTAGTAGCTGTGTGACCCTGGGCAAGTTACTGAACCTCTTTGAGCCTCAGTTTCCTCACCTGCAAAATGGAGATAATAATTGCTCCCACGTCATAGGCTGTGGTGAGGGCTGGAGGAGATATTTCACAGGAAAGCCCCAGCATGGTGCCTGGCATGTAGCAAACATTTAATACTTGTGAACTACTGTAGCAACGTGGTCATGTGTGTGCATGCATGTGCCTTGTGTGTTCACTCTGTGTGCTCAGTAGGTGAGTGTGGCCTCGGCATGGATGGCAAGTGTGGGTGACCATAGGGCTGTGCTCACAGTGCCTGTGATGTGCAAGTGTGCAATGGGTGTACATGCATGTGAGCTGACATTGGTACTGAGAAGATTCATACATGGTGTGTGTGTATGAAAGAGAGAGGGAGGGAGAGAGGGCTTTGCATAATTAAATACAGGGCAGAGGATGAGTTCAACGAAGACATAACAGGAAGATACAAGCTGAGAGGAGCCTGAGGTCCTGGGGGCTCTGCCAGGCAGGTCTCTGCCAGATAGGGTCAGAGGCCGTGGCATCCGTGGGCCCTTCCCAGGGAGAAGGAGGTGCCTGTCCAGCCTGCCCTGCCCTTGGTTAATCCAGAGCTCAGAGATCAGGCCCCACAGTTGAGAACAGAGAGCACCACGGAAAGGAGGCTAGCAGGAAGCCAGCGTGTGTGTCCCCAGGAGCCGCCCAAAATTTGAGAAGTTCGTGGGCACAGGCTCTGGCCACAGGGACCTGGCTTCCTGTCCTTCCTTGCCTGTTTGTCTTCAGACTGTTTCCTCAGTCCCTTCAGCCTCCAGTTGCCCACCCAAAACAGTAACCATTTCTAAATGCTCACAGCTACTGTTTCCCCAGTGAGTTACAATGTATCAGAGCTCTGAGCTCCAGCTGTGCTAACCCACTTAACCCTGCCACCGCTCGTGAGGCCAAGCCTGCTGTTCTCTTCCTTTGGCAGAGAAAGAAACTGAGGCTCTGCGCAGTTGTATCACAGCTAGGCTACCAGCTCAGGCAGGAGGACACTCGAAGCCCAAATCTTCACCTTGTGATCCTTAACAAACAATTGCGCAAATAATCGACTCCTAGCAATGAGCATGCAGTCTAAGAAATGTGAGCAGTGACCCAAGGAGGGTGGGGCAGAGGCACACAGGGTGCATACTTGCCTTTAGGCACTCACATTTATGAATTAAGGTGCAGTGCAGGCTGGCCTTGACCTCATTAGGTAGCCCAGGCTGTCCTGGAACTTGCGGGGATCCTCCTGCCTCAGCTTCTGGAGTACTGGAGTTACAGGTGTGCAGCACCGTGCCTGCCTAAGGTCCTTTTCCCACTAGGAGCACTGAGGGGAGGGCTGGCAGTGGGTGGGGAGCAGCACATCGGCTGGGTGGTGGGTCCACCCTGGGTTTGGGAAGGCTGCTCTCTGACAAGGGGTCAGGAAGGACCAACTGTGGCTTTGCCGGTGCCTCTACCTTGCTGGTGTGTTGAAGCTTTCTCTGATTTAATTTTATGAATGCAACTTGTGGCCCCCACCACAGCCACCACTTTGATGTCCACAGCCATATGGATGTGGTGGTGCGCACTTGTAATCATGGCACTGGGAGGCTGAGGTGGGAAGATCATCGCTAGTTTGAGGCCAGCCTGCACTACACAGCGAGACCTTGTCTCAAATCAAACAAGCAAAAATCTCCTTGCACATTTAATCTCTTTGAGCACCTTGGAGAAGCCAACCAATTAAGGGAAACAATTGGCCTGATTGTGTGGGTTCCTCTCTGCTCTCAGTTCACCCAGGAACAAACAGAAGGTTGGGTGACTTTCCCAAAAGGCCACACCCCTACCTGCAGCAGTAAAAGCAGGATGCATGGTGACATCAGTCAGGATGAAGGCTTTGTTGCCAGGGCATGAGCAGCCTTGCCCAAAGGACTTTGTGAAGAGTCGAGTGTTTTTGCAGGCTCTGTACATCAGGCTGCAGCCCTTGAGAGCTGAGCCAGTAACTTGGCAAAGTGCTTACCAAGCTGAGACTCAGTTTCTCCATCTGCCAAATGGGGCTTCCAGGCAAGGGACCTGGGAGAAGTCAACAAGACGGCTCAGGGCAAACACAGCAAAGTGTCTGGTACACAGTAGGCGCTCACTAAATGTGAGCTCTTCTGCCATGTTTGCTGTTACTCTCCTTTGTCCCATGTCATCCTATTTCCTCTCTCCTCCACGACTCTTGTGGCATAGGGATTCTCATTGCCGTTTGGGGGGGAATTCAAGACTCACCCCTGGGTGCCAGAGAAGAGGAGGCCAATTTCTAGGCATGGCAATGAACAGGACTGGGGACCCCATTCTCGTAGACCATCCAGTCTCCTTTCACCTTCCTGCCTGTCCCTCTGCCTCCACCCACAGAAGACGCCCTGGTATTGATGGTTCTCTTAACCAGTTCCAGCAGAGTCCAGTTTCATTGCGGGCTATCAGGGTTTCTTTGGGACAGGAATTAACCACTGTCTCTCCACCAGGCTTCCTAAGAATGGGCAGACTCCTACCCAGACTCTCCAGCTGGGCCAAGTGCCTGAGACAGTGCCCAGGGCATGGACACATCCCAGCCAAAGAACTGGAAAAAGAAGAAAGCCAGTGTGGAGCTGCACACTAGAATCCTAGAACTCTGGCAGGCTGAGGCAAGAGGATTGCAGCCTGGACAACTCACTTAGTAATACCTTGCCTCAAAACAGGGTTGGGGTGTAGCTCATTATGAAGGCCCTGGTTCAATCCTCCAGAAGGAAGGAAGGAAGGAAGGAAGGAAGGAAGGAAGGAAGGAAAGAAAGAAGGAAGGAAGGGAGTCCAAACCAAGCCCAAACCCAAGGCCTCTCTCTGGGAAGACGCTGGTCCATATATCACACAGACTTCTCCAGGCAGAAAGTGCCAGGCCTGCAGATACCTCGCCACCTCCAGTGTCCGGCACAGAGTGGTGGCACTTGCTGCTTGGCTGCAGGCACTGGGCCACCCAAGAGCACCTCCTGGAAGCTGATTCTCTTCTCTGTGTTGTTCTTTCATCCCACAGCCAGACTGTGCCCCTGGAGAGTGGGTGCTGTGATGTCCATAGTCAGCCATTTCTCCACTTGGCCAGGTGCATTCTGGGTGCTGGGCACTGCTCAACTCCTGTTAGGCAGGAGCCAGGGGCAGGGGCGTGAGGCTGCTGGGGTGGCACAGGAGGGACACATGTGCCCCAGACGCCTGGACCTCTGCCCTGCCTGGGGTTAGCCTCTGTGGCCCAAATGCACTCGAAGACGTAAAGCTCCCATCCGATCACACCCGGGAAGGTCACAGAGCACTGACTGTCCCTCAGAGCTGGGTCATCTTGACGTCCCCAGATGTTACATCAAAGAAGAACCCAGGGAAGGCCTCAGTGCGGGAGCCACCTTGGAAACACAGGGAGACTGAGGCACAGAGTCAGAGAGAGGCTTGACTACACTAATACTCCTGAGCCAGTACTGCAGAGAAAGCCAAACCCACCATGTGAACCAACCCCGAGAGGCTTCTACTTGATGCGCTCAGGTTTTCGGTAGCAAGTAAAATTTTTCTAGCAGCGTGGGTTGGGTAACAGTGTAGAGCCCCTGCTCCCGAGTGGAAAGGACCCGGCTCTGCGGTTTACCTCCTGTGCCCTTGGATAAATGCCTTACTCCTTTGACGCAGTTTCCACATCTGTGAAATGGGCTGATATAAGTGGAGTCCACCAGTACCAAAAGAAAAAAAAAGTGGAGCCCAAGGGAAGTGATGTTTATGTAAGTAGTCAGTGAAGGACATTCCTGGGATCCTGCCATAGTAAATGGCCAGGTCAAGATGCCGAGGAGAGTTCCCTTATCATCCTGCCCCTACCCCTGTCCCAAGCCCCAAGCTAGGCCCTCCTGCTACCTTCTGTCTCTGGGTGGATCTTGAATCTGTCTTGGTCATTTGGGCCTATAACCCTGGAGCCCTCTTTGATCTTCCCCCGCCCCCGCTCATAGCCTGGTAGACTCTTCCTGAGACCCCAGAAGCAGAGCAACTGTCCAAATGCCAGCCAACAAAGCAGTCTCCAAGCTCCGCCCTCTTCCACTTCTTTCTTCCAATTTCCCCCTTCCTTTCTCTTCCTTTCTTTACCTCAGCCACCCTGGCTTCTTTGGCACTTTGAACGTAGCAAATAGGTGTCTGCCCCAGGGCCTTTGCACTGCTTCTATCTGCACCTGCAGGCCTCTTTTCCCAGAAGAATAGGACTCACGTCCTCACTTCCTTCCAATCTCTACCTAAACCTTACATCTCGATGAGACCCATTCCAACCACCTGGTGGAATCCTGGACCCTGCTTATACCTCTTTGGTCCTCTGATCCTTCCTACTCTGCTCCTTTTTTCTTTCTTTTTCCTGTAGTACTCACTGCTCTCTTGCAAACTAGCCAATTTACTGATCCATTTTATTTACCATTACATTGACTCTCCCCTTCCATTAAAATGCCAAATACCCCAAGTCAGGCCTGTTCATTCAGGTTTGACCATTCCTATTCCCAAAGCCCTGAATGAGTACACTACCTGTGCAACTACACAGGGCCCCCATGCTCAGTATGACCCTGCCCTTTGGCTCAGTGCTCTGGGACTACCCCTTTGAACTTTATCATTCTCTAGCAGTGAGTCTGGCATTTTCACTTGCAAGGAGCCCTGCAGATTGCAGACCCTGCCCTGGCTATACAAGCATGCTGGGCCCACAGTGTGTGTTTGTGGAATGACTGCCTGGTCCACCTTGCGATTTAGCTCCCTGCCTCTCTGGACGCTGCAGCCTCTTCTCCCCGGGCCCCTCCACCCTTGCTATTTGAAAGAGTCTATATTGATGTAAGTGGGCAAGGAGAGGAGTCAGTCTGGGCATCGGAGAGCCGGGAGAAGATCGCCTGCAGCAATGGAGAAGACACAATTACTCCAGCAACTGTCCGCCTGCCCAGCCACAGCTCGGAGCCGCCACTTAATGTAATTGAGTGTGAAGGCCGGCTGGAGACACAGGCGCCCGCCGCCCCGCTCCATAACATAGACACTATTGGCTGCTAATTGGCGCCAGTGGGTTAGTGCTAATTGTCCTAATGCACTCGCTTGATGGAGGACGGGGCTTGGGCTGGGGGCTCCTTGGGAGATGGAGGAGGCGGTGGGCGACCAGCACCGGCAGACGCTGCTCATAAAAGTTGGAACGAGCTTTAATTTTGCATCAAATATTTAAGCGGGTTTGGGGCGGGGCTGGAGGGGGAGGAGGAAGATCAGCTTTGCTTGCGGTAACCCACAGGGGCCTGGGGAATAGGCCCCCTGCCATCCTTATCAATGGGTTATGCAGATGGCTGTGTCCCCGGCATGGTCTAATTAATTGTGTGAATTTCTAATGACCCTTTTAGCCCCCACTCCGGCCCTGCCCTCCCGTGCTAGCTCTTTCTGGGCACAGAGGGAGGTAGCCTTGCTCTGAGAGGCAGGGATGGCCTTGAACCCTCCTCATGGCCTCCATAAACTCACAGACCTCCTCTGGGCCTCAGGCCCCCTAAGCAAGGCCTGCCGGGCAAGGGAGTGTAGAAGAGCTGTTCATCCTCACAAGAGGCTGCTAGCTTTGTCCTCTCGAAGCGGGAAACACATTGCTATTGCATAGGATTCCACACACGTAATATTTGTTTGTTTGTTTGTGGGTTTTTTGGTACCGGGGATCGAACTCCTATCCTTGTGCTTGCGAGGCAGGCGGCGGAACCACTGAGCTAAATCCCCGGCCTTTGCACATGTAATATTGAATGAAGACACAAAGATGCAGCAGGCTGGTATATGTTTATTAAATAACTATTTCTCCAGGGTAGCGGGGACCCTGAACTACAGCATCTGCCAATTTCCATGGTGTAAGTAATGCTGGCATGGTTGACTTCCAGATGACACGATGACATTACCAAGCACTGTTGGAAAAAAAAATTCTGTGGAGTGCTATTATGTAATATTTCTACCACACAGATAAAACTAATGGAATGACCTCAAAAGTACAGATAATAGTAAAGTGCTGTAAAATAATCAGGGTACAATGGGTTTGGGGGTATATATGATCCCTTCTTTACACTAGTTTAAGTATAAGTCTGCATAGTTTAACCTTTTAAAATGACTATCTAATAGCTGATGAGCAGAATTTCTGAGAATTTAACAACTGGGGATGTTGGGGGCTTCCAAAGGCCACTTCCAGCACACTTGTGTACATGCAAGCGCATGTGTGTGTGAGTGTGCAATGCGGCACGTCACCCATAAACCTCATGATTTCTCCGAGTGTCCTGCCTAGGACAAAATAAGTTTCAAAAGTATTCAGCTTAAAGTCAATTTAAAGAAAAATAGTAAATTAATAATGCCCAAAGGGTCAGTACTGAAATGACTGCAGAAGCTGAGCATCCCTGATCCAAAATGCGTGGCACCAGGACTCTTTAAAACTGGGATTTTCTCACAGATTTTGGACTATTTGCCTATATGTAATGAGACATCTTGGGGATGAGACGGAATTCCTTTATGTTTCGTGTACACTTTGTGCAGGTAGCCTGAAGGTAACTGTAGCTGGTAGTTTTAGTGGGCCTGTGTTTTGACTGAGGAGGTCAGGAGGTCCGGTGTGGAGTTTCCCACTTCGTGACAGCTTGTCAGTGGTACTCAAAAAGTTCCCCATTTGGGAGCATTTCGGATTTTGGGTGTTTGGGTTATGGACGCTCAACCTGAAGTAGCCTGGGGATCTTCTGGTTGTCTGGAGCGCACTTTTGCAAGCAACTGACCAGTGGGTGTGAGGGGGTGGTCAGGATGGCCAGGGTTCCCTGCCCTCCACTGTGTTTGCCAGAAGGCACGAAATGGCCATTTCACACCCTTCCCATTAACTGATGGCTTTGTTTCTTTCCAGACTCAAGGCACCTTGTCTGGTGACAGCATCTCCACCTCTTTGACTCACATTTCCGGCTCCTCCCTGGGCTGTTTATCCTTTCCTAGCCACTCCTTTCTTGGCACTTGGCTGCATGGCTGTGACACTTGGTGGCCCTGTAGTCCATGATGTCCTCCCTCTGATGAACCTTAGAGACTCTGATGAGTGAGAAGGGAGAAGAACGGCGTATTCTACATGCAAGGCAGCATTCTCTGAGGACAGATCATCCCAGTGTGCTTTGCTTGGATGTATGAAGCTTATCATACCATCATTGCTTATCAGCTATACACCTGGGTTGGGGGATTGCAAGCTCAAATGCCCATGGGGGCAGGCAGGGATCAGAAATGCAAAAGGCAGGCCAGCTGGGGGCTGGAGCAAACTGGGAGGTCCACACCCTCCAAAGAGACCAGGGACCAGCACTCCTCTAGTGCAGTGGTGACCAGAATTCTTCCCAGAAGCTGGAGAAGTTTATTTGAAAGTGAACTCTCCTATGCTTAAAAATCGGTCTGGGGATTTAGCTCAGTGGTTCCACCGCCTGCCTCACAAGCTCAAGGTCCCGAGTTTGATCCCCAGTACCAAAAAAAAAAAAAAAAAAAATCACACAGCATGTTTAGGGGCTGGACATGGCCTGGGAAAATATTAGAAAACACAGAAAACAGAAGAAAATAAAACAACTCACCTTCCTAGCAATGAGAGACGGTATTTTAGCATTTACAACAAGCTGTTTATTACATTTTCTAAAAACCTCGATTTAGCATGAACATTCTACCATGTCTGTAAAAGACTCTTCATCAACATCGGCGTGATGTCATGACGCTGTGTCTCGTGGTGACAGCAAAGCCAGCCGCAGAGGGTTACAGGTGACTGTGAGCTCTTCGATTTCTCTCCCATCAAGCGGTGGCAGGAACTCTGGCATCTGTGCCTTTGATTGATCAAAACATCAGACAGAGTGCTGTGTTCCCTTTCCAACCATAAACTTCAAGAAACTGACACGTTCTACTTCTGTTTCCTTGGGACACTACATCTTAGAGGCCTGAGGCACTATGGACCAACTCAGATGCTCAGAGGCTGCCAGATTGGGAATCCATGATGCCAACGACCCCAGCTCAAGCTGGCACTGTGCCTTGGGAGTCCACCCACCTGAGGACCGCCTCTGACAGCCAGAAGAATACATCCCCATCAAACCCTACACACAGGGCTGATTCTCACATAAAATACAGAATTGTGGCTCTTTTAAGTCACTACATTTGAGGAAATAACCAGAACATTGACTCTGCAAGCTCCTGATGCTAACAATTCACACATTTCCAATATTCTTGACTCTTAGACTTAACACTACAGTGAACACTCATTGTAGCATCACTGTTGCCTGTATTTCAGGTTGTTTGCTTAGGTGAGAGTTCTGAAGGCAGAATGGTAGGATGGAGGGGTCTGGAATTTGCTGAGGCCTTTAAGAACTACTCTGCGGGGTTGTTGTTGTCTCAGCTATTTGTGGTAGTTCCTCTGCTGAATTACTCCCCCCGCAAATGGAACCAATTCATATTCCAACCAGTAGTGAATGAGTCTACCCTGGAGGCCATAGATCAATGATACTAAATTTAAAGCTGGAGCCATAGATTTCCACATCTTGATGGAAGCTGTAGTTTTGCTGGGAATGTAGCTCAGAGACACACACCTGCCTGGCAAGCTCAAGGTCCTGAGTTCAATCCTGGTACTGGAAAAAAGAAAAAAGAAAGAAGGAAAGAAAGAAAGAAAGAAAGAAAGAAAGAAGAAAGAAAGAAAGAAAGAAAGAAAAAAGAAAGAAAGAGAAAGAAAGAAAGAAAGAAAAGAACTCACAGCCATCTTTAATTTCCTGCAATAGGTTTTCCTATTGTCATATAATGCAATGCTATGGCATCATTAGAAATGTTGCCTTTATAACGATATTCATATTTATATATAGTTATGTGAATGTAGCTCCTTCTGTGTTGTAGAGAAAAGAAGAAATAGATTGGAGAACCTTAAGTTTGCTGGTCCTCTGATGAGACAAATGTCAAGTGACCATGAAAATTCATTCCAAGCTGCAAATTTCCTGCAGTTGGAACTGAGTTGAGCCTGTGAAAAATATTGGCTGAGTTAATTTCTTGCACACACAAGAACTCAGCGTCCATCCTGGTGTCTGTCCCCTGCCTCCCTCCGTAAATCCAGCTACATTCTCGTTACATCTTTTGTTGCTGTAGTGATCACATAAACACAACATAAAACACAGCCAATGTTCTATGTGAGGGATTGAGGCAAATGTGGGCTCTGCGAGTGTTGCTGTTATTAGAAGCCAGGATTGGACTGGGGCAGCCTGGGAGAGAAATGCCCAGACTCAAGGGGGCCAGGAAGCTCCCATGCTGCCCCTCGGGTGGGATGGCTGGAGAGCAACAGCAGCAATAAAAAAGATATGAAAGAAAATAAGGAAGCCTTTGCATCTGCCACCAGCAGAAGAACCAATTCCCAAGTGGAGAAAACAATTATGATCTTGTTTTAGGACTTGTCTCTACAGTTAATGGGACTAGATCTCCTCCTTCCTCCGTGTCCTTCTCTTCTTCCTCCTTCTTCTCCTTATTCAGATAATATCCTTATGGCATTGCAATAGACATCAAGTACACAGCCCTTCACACCAGGAACCACAGTGAGTTGATTTTCTCCCTCACTCATTGCTTTCTCTTATTTGTATTTTCTTTCTTCAAACACAGAAAGTAGGGATAGAAATTCTGTTACAAAATTAGGTCACGGTGTGTGTAGGATCAGGTCTAAAGTCTGTGGGGCTCAGGGCAAAGCAAGGATGCAGCGACCCTTCCAAGCGCAGGGCAGTGGCCTTCAGTGTCCACAGAGAAAGCTGTCTTCTCTCCTCCATGGTCTCTCTCCCCTCGACATGATGCTCTCCTGTGCTCATTGTAGCCAAAGAAGATGAGAGTATTGACTCACTGGAAATACTGTGCAGCTCATTTTAGGAGCGTGCAATCCTAGGGTTAAATGTAGACACCACAGCATTCAAGCTGCCTGCTGAATCCTCAAAATAGCATAATTTGTGTTTTGTGGCGTCTTCCTGGAAGGTACCTCAAGCATCTTTGGACAATTAATCTAATCTATTAATTAACCCTTCCCACCTGGCCGGAAGAGACCAACATAAGCCAGAATCAGGAAGGTTGAAAGGAGGAAAATGTTCCCCGGGCATAGGCCAGGGCAAGGGGTGCTTTCCAGGCTCAGGGATTTCCAGGGGGTCACGCAGACTTTGAGGCCCCCTGGAGCCCTGCCCCCCATGAGGTCTTATGCCTGTGAGTTTCCCTTTCTGCCCTCAGCCCTCCCTTCCCACAGCCCACGGCCCGACCCTTGGTGGCCCAGTGACCCCCAGGGTGCGGCAAGTTCTGCAGCAGGAAGTGCTGGATTCTAGACGAGCCCTGGTGAGGGGCAGCCTCTGCACACCTCTCACTGGCACTCGGGGGCAGTCTGCATGCTCCCTGTGCCCTGGGCTTCTCTCATGTACCCGTCCTTGCAATGGGGACCACAGAGCACGAGCCCCCTTGAGCCCGCAGGTCCTTATGAATCTGCTTGGGTTGCCCGCCCTCGAAGCTGCCTAGCTCCAGGAGGGTGGCATTAGCATGAGAAGTCTGGGGTTGCACCATCCTCTGCAGTCTCCATTGTTTTCTCTGTCCTGAGGACTGAACTCAGGGCCTTTCTAGTGAGCTACATCCCAGCCCTCTTTATCTTAGTGCTACTTTTCCTCCTGCCAGCCATTGAACCCGGGATTTTACACAATACTATTCCACGTGAGGGTAATTGTGATCCCATTTGCAGAAACAAACACAGAAGTACAGGAGAGCTAGCAAACTGGATACCCATCCAGGCCAGGCAGCAGGAAAGTAGTAAAGCTGCTGCTCTGATCGTGAATGCTCTGGAGCCAGAGCATACACTGGGCTTTCTTAAATGTTTGTTGAATGACTGGCCGAGAGCCTTTACGGGGCTGGAATCAGAAGTAGCACAGGAGGTGGCGAAAGGCAGAGTGCACTTCCGACACCAGCCTGGTTAGTGATGGAAGGTAGAGATGGGGAGGGTTCTCCACCCTGGGGTTCTGGGAGGCGGTGGGACAAGCAGAGGGTCCATGGGTTTCACATCCTGATTCCTGCTGTTCAGGAAGAGAGTGTGCATGGAAATCTCTGCCTCATCCCTTGTCCTAAAACAGCATGGGGGCTACAAATAGCAGAGGGAAGGGGAAGGGAGCTGGCCTGGCCCCACCAAGATATGTCAGCCCCTGGGACGAGGTGACGCGGGGTCCCCCTCCCCTGCTCTGGTGATGCTCAGATGAATTCTTCCTCCACACTCCTTCCTTTCTGTCCCATGCTGCCTCCTCTGGAGCTTTTATTACTGTCCAGGGATGGGGACACTGGACTAGCTGACCACTGCTGGGCAGTGTCCCTGCGTCCACCTCTGGGCTCAGCTTGGCAGGGGTGACTTTGCCTAGAGTCTTTGGAATAACAAAATGAAGCGATCTACTTTTCTCACTTTACACACAGGAATCACTAAGCCTGAGAGACTCTGTGTTAATACAAAGGCTGGATTTGAACTTGGGTTTTGTCCTGTCTTTGCAACCCAAGCTCCTACATCACACCATGCTGATCCCCAGGGTCTGGAGTTGGTTAAGGGCATGCCCGGTGAGCCACATTGGCTAAGGTGACCAACTGTCATCTGCCTATGACCAAGGGACTTCGGTTTTCAGTAAAACTGAGACCTTCCTGAGCAGGTTGGGACAACTGATCACCCAGCTCCTGGGTCTGTTAATACTTGGCTGACTTGGGTTGGGTAATGAACTTCTCTGTGCCTCAGTTTCCTCTCCTGCAGAAAGGGATAGTGACTGTGATTCCAATGTAAAACATCTCAGAACGGCGCATGACCTGCAGGTTGGAGGGTTGTGTTGATTCTGTGGTGGGTGCAGAGTGGCCGGTTCTGAGACTCAGAGGTAGTTTGGGCGCCTTTGCTGAAAGCTGAGCATTTGCAGACAGGCAGAGCCAGGGCACTGCCAGCTCCTCCTTGGGCTGGCAGTGTGACCTTGAGCAGAGTTGCCCAAGGGCTTGGCTCTGCCCTCTCAGGACTAATGGTCCTGGCGAGATGGTGCAGGTTAAAGTCCTGGGCACAGAGCCTGGGACAGGTGAGGCCTCAGCAAATAGCAGCAGCTTGTTTGTCACCAGCTCTCTCCCTGGGCAAGTGTCCCCTGTCCCCCGCCCTTATGTGAAGGTCATAAGGGGGAACAGGAAGGACAGTCCATGTCTTATTTGTGTGTGCTTCTCCCAAGGAGAAAGGGCGTCAAGAGCCCTGACAACGTGCTCCACCTGCCCCCCACCCCCACACTGTCTTCCTTTGCCAGGCAGGTGGGGGTGCAGCTGGCTTTGTGCTTCCCTAGAGGAGTCAAGAAACAGAGGCTCTGGGGCCCATGGTCCTGCTGGCTTTCTCCTGGCTGTTTGAGAAAGGGATTAGGATCCTAAATTCTGGGAGAGGCAAGACCTGTGGGAGAAGATTAATTTGACCCCCCCTTTTCTGGCCAAATGGATGTGGGTGTCCTTCAAGGCCAGTGTCTGAGACTCACTGAGATGTGGTTGTTTTATGGGGTGTGGTACATTATTAATACATTCCCTCATCCATGCATTCACTCACCCACTCTTTTATTCACTCCTGACCCACTGTGGCCAGCCCAGCATAGGCTCTGGAAATGAGACAGACAAGACCATTTCTGCCTGACCATAATGCACACATCTATTTTTTCCCCATGAGAAATTACAGCTTTTTTTTTCTTTTTTTGGAGGACTAAGGATTGAACTCAGGGCCTTCACACCAAGCTATAGCCCCAGCTCCTTTTCTTATTTTGTATTTTGGGACAGGTTTTCACGAATCACTCAGTTTCCAAGGCTGGGCTTGAACTTTTGATCTCTTGCCTCATCCTCACAGAAGGCTGGGATTTCAGGTGTGAACAACTACTTCTGGCAAGATATTACAATTTTCTGAACAGCTCAAATGTCCCAGCTTTTCAGGATGTGGAGGAGAAATATTCAAATGTCTCATTGTGATATTTGATGCATTAACTTAATCACATAAATGATATTTTAAATCACTTTCTTTGAATTGTCATTTCTTCTGCCCTACATTCCAGAAATCTGAATGTCTCTCCATTCATCCCCTGCTGCCTCCAACCTGTATCTTTTTGTCATTTTTCCTGGCATTGCACAAGTGGCTCTGACAGATCACCTTTCTTTTCGTCTCCACAATTGAAGACACAGACCCTTTCTCTTCCCTCTTGGGATGACACCATCATGGGAAAGCTTATCCTGAGCTGATGTATCCACTCATCCACTCACTTCCACCATGACAGATTTTTCATTCGTCCTATTGCTGCATATTTACTAAGCCTGATCTATGAGGCTTCCTAACAACAACATCTAACCTTGCCATTCATAGACCATATTCTTACACCTATTGAATCGATATGGAGATCTTTGCTTCCTTCTCTTTTTAAAAGTGATGCCACTGGGTGACTGACAGGAACACTAATTTAGGTCATTGAGACTAAAATGTTCTTCAAAACAAGTGATGGGGAGTGTGGCACCTTCTGTGGATCCTCCGTGAACAAGGTGTGAACGACAGGGCCATGTGGAGCAGGGTCCAGGATCTCTGTCACTGTCCCCACCAGCATTAGCATTAGCCATCCTAACCTGCAAGCTCAGCCACGCCGGGGCACTAATGACACAGAGCTGCTTTGGTGGCGTCACCAGCAGGAGACATCGTAGGAAGAAGAGAGCGACACAGCCAGTCTCTGTAGGAAGTTCACGTCTGCCGGGAAAGGCCTCTTTGGCAGGCTTTGAAATTCCGAAGGGCTCCACCTGCCTCCATGTTCAGGCTGTGGGGTTCTTTGTGCACTAGGGTTCTTCAGGGTCACATGGCTCCCTAGGGCCTCTGTGGACCCCCTGGGGATCCCCAGGCCTTTCTGCCTCCCTCCCCTGTTTGTCTCCAGCACAGCACTGTCTCTCCATTGCCAGAAACATGAGACATCAGTATGGTCTTAAAAACCAAACCAGACAAAACCCAGGCCTTCTCCAGCCTCTGCTCCTTTGCCTCTCAGCTCCTCCACCACGGCCTTGGTCCATCTGTGCTTGGTGAACAGCCAGGGAGGCTTAGGATTTTGGCATCCAGTTGCAATCTGATGGCGGTATGTTGCAGGGGACAGTGGATCCCTGACACCCTTTATGTTCCAGCCCACAACCCCTGACAGCTAGGCAGAGGCCAACCCAGAAGAAATGTCCCAGCCTCTTGGCAGTGAGCTGACTTCCTCCTCCGCTGCTTGAGCTCAGAGGAAGGTCTTCACCTGATGGTGTGGAAGGGACGCCCCCCAGAAGGCAGGCTCCACCTCGACCTTCTCTTCCTGTGCTTCTGGTCCAGCGAGCCTGGTAAGCACCACAAGAAGGTGCAGGTGGCCTGGGGGAAGGGATGCGTCACCCTCGAGGAGACACAGGAGCCCAGAGACAGAATCATAGCTTGTGGTCAGGCCCTGAAATCAGGGCTTTATAGCCGTTACTGCCAAACCTCCCAGCAACACTGCCAGTGTGCATTCTGACCCCTTCTTAGGTATGAAGAGGAGAGGAAATAAAAGCTCAGAGATGTTAAGCAGCTAATTCAGAGTCATACAGCCAGAGAGAGGTGCACCAAGGATTAGAAGCGAGATGGTTCAGTTCTGAAGCCTGCCATCTTGAATTGCTGGGCCCCTTCTGCCAAGTGTAAACAGGAAGTGGGAAATTGATCTGCTCAGGATGAGGAGCCCAGTAGAGCTGAGGGGAGGGCTCAACAGGGTTAATATTAACCCATGTGACCTGGAAATGAAAACCCTCTGACTCTACAATTGCACTACTAGGAAATTATCCCACAACTCATACATAGGGCGAGATTGGATGTATAGGATTCTCATGAAGCATCTTAGAGCAAACACTGGACATAACTAAGTGTCCAGCAAAAGGGGAAGGGCCAAAGCTTCCACAGCAGCCAATGGCAGGATAACGGAGTGACTAATTCCCTGCGGCATCCAGTGCAAGCTCAAATGGTGATGATGTCACTTTCCTACACATGATGTACGATATCATCTCTTTGATAAGAACTAAAAATGAGAAACAAAGAGTCCTGGTCATGACATATCTACAAGGAAATCATAGGGGGTTGAATTGTGGTCCTCCCAAATTTGCATCTTTCTGAACCTCAGCATATGACCCTTTTGGAAATGGGGTCTTTGGGAGTGAATGTAAGTAGTGATGATGAAATACCCAGAATTTAGGATGGGTCCTATATTCTTGGACAAGTGTTTTTATAAGAGAAAAGAGAGAGAGAGAGAGAGAGAGAGAGAGAGAGAGAGAGAGAGAGAGACAGAGAGATGCACAGGAAAGGTTAAGGGAACAGAGGCAGAGCTCAGGGTGGTGCAGCTGCAGGCCAAGGCTGCCCGGAGACACCCAGGCTGGGGGACCCCAGGAAGCACCTGGCCTTAGACCTGTGGCCTCCAGAACTGTGATCGAATATGCGCGTCATTTTAAGCCAGGCTTGGAAGTCACAGAAAATTAGCACAGATCCTGAAAAACTGCCCAGTGCTCTGATGGTTGTAGGTTTCTAGTTCTTAGTGGTTCTCATGTTGGGATGTTTTCAAACCATAAAACTATATTAATTTTGGAATTGAACATAAAGTTTGAAAAGGGACTCAGGGTCTCATGCAGGCTTAGAGAAAAGAGACAGAGACAGAGCTGTCTTGTGGTCCGAGCGATCGTGGCCTGGCGGCTGGCTCTCTGCCTACACAAGTGTCCCCTGACCCCGAGCCTTCCCAGGAAGCCTCAGGCTCACCAGACCACTCCAGTCCTGCTCTTCTCCCTCTGTCATAGCCTCGGCTCAGATTCTCAGCCTAGGACACTCACGGGGAAGGTAAAGCACTTGCAAAAAACCTTGTTTGGAGAAAGCGAAAGTCTACCATTTTATTTTAAGACACCCAGGTCTCATCTGCAAAGAAGTGAGTCGCAGAAACAACGTATTTGCTGGTCACCGCTCGAATCTTGGAACAACTCCAGACCCACGTAACTGGTTGAAATGCTAGTTGTGCGTCCGCACCAGCCCATGGAAATCTAATTTGGCTTTAGTGTAAAAATGAGTCAAATATAGTTAAACAAGTTGGTATGAACACTTGAATCGCCTTCACACTCCCCAAGTTCATTTAGTTTCCAGCTTCCACCACTGATGTGGGAATCATTTTACTTTATTTTTTCACTCTACTGGGGACAGAACCCAGGGCCTTGCACATGCTAAACAAGATGTCTATCACTGAGCTGCAGCCCAAACCCTTTTTATTTAGAGTCAGGGTCTCACTAAGTTGCTCAGGCTGGCCTAGAACTTGTGATCCTCCTGCCTTAGCCTCCCAAGTAGCAGGGGTTACAGGTGTGTGCCATCAAAACTGTCCATGTGAGTATTCTTATCAGTTAAAGTTCACTGCTTGGCCCAGAGAGCCATAGAGGTGGCCAACAGGATTGGTGGTCTTCACTTGACAGTCAAAACAAGAGCCACACAGGGTTGGGGGTGTAGGACAGTGTACAACGCTTGCCCAGCATTAGCAAGGCCCTGGCTTCCCTCCGCACTACTACAAAAAAGAAAAGAAAAAGGGGCAACAAAGGCTTCCGCTTAAAATGTGAGCTTGCAGTCAGCAGTAATCTTTAGATCCAGACACAGTAATGAAGATAGCTAGGAGACCGGCAGGGACCCCCAGAGGGGACATGGATGAGGAGGCAGCATGGCCAGCTCTCCCTGTGCTGGTCTGCAGCCCCAGCGGGTAGGTGTTTCCCTATGTACTTGGATGGATGCTGTTTCCCTTCAGAGAAGTCTCCCCAAACTTTGCATTTTGTTGTGCCTAGTGACTTTGAAAGAATTTAAAAATTTAAAGATTCCTCCAAATTATCACATTTTTAGAAGAAATATTATATACTGAGTGACTGATCTTTTTTTTCCTCCTTGGAAATTTTCCTCCTGTTTATTTTTCTCTTGTGCTGGTCTTGGCAGTCTAGGCCTAGACTGTGGGAGTCCACCTCTGGGAAGGCCCCAGTAGTATTATTGGATTCTCTAAAGGTCCATCTCTAAGTTTCCCCAAAAGGATAACAAACGTGGCCCTAGTGGCCTTAAAGACCACAGGCCATAGATATCATCAAGCATGTTTGCCTCAGCAATTCTTTTATTTTGTACACTAAAAATGTCTGGCTGGTTTCTCTGTCCTAGGAAATTTCTGTTCACCCTTTGGGATCCTCATTCAGTTTGAAGGAATCAGCATATTCCAAGCTCTGGCCAGGGATGGGAAACACAATGGTCTAAATAAAGTTCATGGTCCTGAGTATCCTATTACATAGGTTTAATTGCCAGAGTCCATTTCAGAGCTGAGATTCAGAGAGGCTAACTCACTTGGCCAAGACACACAGCTGGAAAGTCTCAGTGTGCCAAGATGGTACGCAACAGGGATGCTCAGCTGCTGCAGCATTTTTTTCCATATGGGACCAACTCAAGATTATGAGCATCCCAAGTTTTCTGCAAGAGTTTGCTGAGGGTCTAACCATCTTGTTTAGGAGGGGAGAAAGTGCAGTAATATTTATTGTACATCAACTGAAACCCTGTGAGCTGATAACACTTCTCACTGTATCCTCACAATAACCCAAGGAGTATTATTGCCCCTACTGAACAAACTGAGAGAGTGTGATTCAGAGAGGTGAAGCAACTTCTTCAAGGACACACAGCACAACTGTGGCAGAGCAGGGGTGGGGACAAGCTTCTGTATGCCTGGGCCCCTCTGCCTCTCACCCTGCCCATATCTCCTTGTGTCCGAAGGGTGAACTGAAGTCTGGGAAACATGCTTTGCTCTTGCCCATCTCTGAGGTGGGAGGAGCCAGAGAAAATCGAGAATCTTTGTTCTATCTTGAAGGCAAACAAGGCTGAGTCCTCAAGTTCAGACTAATTCCACTTCAGACGAGGTGTAGCCATTGGTTGGGGGCGGGGTGCAATGAGGGTGAACTCCTAGAATGTCTGAGAGGATGCACAATTATTGTTCTACAGTGGATTCACACTGTTTTGAAAGGCCAAGAGGCATGGAGAGGAAACCGACAGAGGAGCATTACAAATTCATTACAGGAACTAACTGCTTCCATTTGTGCTGGTGGCTGAGGGCTGGGAGGCCGAGTCAAGTGCTTAATTCCCTTGTACATAACTGCCCTCCGGAGTCAGGTCCTGGGAGGGTCATACCTCATGGGACTGAGAGGTGAATTGCTTAAGACCAAGGACTCCGTTTGGAGAGGGGTGGCTGGTCCCGCGTGAGGTGGGAGCATGTCACTAGAATCGTCCTGGGAAGACATATTTTGTGCCCTTTGATTCCTCCTTCTTATGAGAACAGGGCCTTAGGCGCTGTCATTTGTAGAATGACAGCAACCAAGACCAGCAGTCGGTTAGGCAGATTTCAATAGATTATGCCAGTCCGAGTCCTGTTTGGGCAAATTGAATTTGGGAAAATAAAACACTGAGACAGGGAAGCTGTGAGTTGAATTGAAAGACCAGGAAACAGATACCAGACCAAAGTGGCCATTTTAGGTCACTTCCAACTGACATTCAGAAGAAATTGATTTTAGAAGAAAATATAGCAAAGCAACAGAGAAGCAGAGGCCACGATTAAAGGGTTAGGAATGGAGCATTAGAAAAAAGAGAGAGAGATTATTCTTGGTACCATTTTCTTGCCAAAAAAAAATCACTTTTTTCTAAAGGTCACTTGAATCTCTGTATCAACCAATGGAATTTTAAAGAAATGGCGGCCACCTCTTGTGAGCATGGGAATCTCAACCCCATGCTAATAGGGACGAGGAGAACACTGCAAATGCCATAAACAGGGTGGACATAGAAAAAATAGGAAGCACTGAAAACTGAGGAAATGGAGACCGTGTGCCTGGATAAAGAGGAAGCTTCTCCAGAGCTCTGGTCAACTTTGCCATCTGAGAATGTGGGTTCACATTCTGGTCATCTGCATTTTATGTGAACTACCCTCTAATATTTAAGTATGGAAAACTAATTCCAAACTCTAGTGAGAGCCAACCAAGCACACACTTCCATGTTTGCTGCACCCTGTGGTCCACTCCTTGTAACTTTTTGGTGTAGATTTTAGAACCTTCTCCACAACCGAATGGCATTCAGTATAAGGCAAATGTGTCACAGGTATTTTGTTACTAAAGACGCAAAAGTCACTGGTTATAAAGCATTTTCTAGCTACAAAGCCTCTGAAACTGGTGGTATAGTGATTTTTTTCCCCACTGAATTTTATTTAATTCAGAACTTTGTGGTTTAGAGGTGTTACACAAGGTCAGGATTCCTGAGGAGTTAAAAAAAAATCTTGCAATTACTCATGCGACATAAAACTCGGCCTAGAATCGCATATTTGATCTACTGGTCTGCAATGTAGGCTGCTATGGATCTAACCTACTTTGTTTATTTCTATTGTATTTTCCCTAACAATTTATAAGCTTCTGTGGTGTATTTGAAAGCATTGAAATATATTTCTTTCCAAACTCTTTACTTTTTTCAAAAAATAATTTCCTTTTTTGTGAATCTGATTTAATTAGGTTTTGCTTTATTTCCTTGAATCTGGTGTCTTTCCCCCTAGAGATAAAAATTCCATATTGTAGTTTATTTTCTTAGTTAGATGCCTGGGTGATGAAGTATGGCCATCAGTCACATATGTCTAGGAGACTGCATGATTTTTAGAATGATTATGCGGTCTTTCAGGGGGATGTTCATCAGCTCTCCTACCCTGAAAGCAGCTCCAGGCTGAGTGTGGAGATTTGAGTCTTGCACTCAGGTTGTCAATGAAACTTCAGTCTCATTTTTCTTATGCATCGAAAGAGGATAATACCCACCCCCTACACACATACACACAGTTACAGTGAAAGTGAAAACAGAGTGAATGAGCAGGATGCTAAAGCTCAGGGAAAAGATCAGATTTGTGTTCAGTATTTTAACTATGTAAACTATAAGCATGATCTCTAGAAACTCAGGACACAGTCAGTGTTAGGAAAGGCTTCCTGGAGGAAGACGGTTCATCCAAAGAGAGACCTGAGAATGGGAAGAACAATCCAAAGGTAGGAACATCATGTGTAGTAGCTAAGAAACAGGAGCATCTTTGCCGTTTTATTAGTCATCCGCTGTTGCGTAAGAAAATGCTGCACTCTGAAGTAGAGCAGCTCAGAACGACAAAAACTTAGGAAGTCAGGGACTATGAGTTAGGAATCCAGGGTGGCTTTGGCTGAGATCCTCACTGACTGTTGTTTTTTCTTTTTTTTGGTACTGCGGATTGAACTCGGATCCTTGTGCTTTCAAGGCAAACGGAGGAACCACTGAGCTAAATCCCCGGCCCAGATCCTCACTGACTGTTGAGCTGGAGGCATCAATTTGTTGCTGCTAGGGCCTCTCCATAAAGCTTCAAGAAACATAGCAGCTTGCTTTGAGAGAGAGAGAGAGAGAGAGAGAGAGAGAGAGAGAGAGAGAGAGAGAGAGAGAGAGAAAGAGAAAGAGAGAGAGAGAGAGAATATGAATGAATGTTATGAATTCCAGTCTTTTGGTAACCTAAGCTTGGAGCTGGCATCTTAACACTTTTGCCATAATCCACATGTGTGTGAGTCCTGGAGGTGGAGTCTCAAGGTCCCTTTTTAGGGCCTGCCTGGCAGAGCCACATGCCCAAGGATGGACGGTTCTGTTAACAGGCACACACTGTGTGAAAGGGAGGGCCTGTGGGATAAGACTGGAAAGGTGAACAGCACCAAGCTCTGAGGCATACTGGCCCTTGTAAGGATTTGGGATCAGAGCCCACCTTACAGGGAAACTTTGAAGGGATTTGAGGAAGGCTGGGACATGATCAGATTCAGACTTTAGAATGGCTACTCTGGTAGCAGCATGAGAAATAGATGGAAGGGAGGTGGTAGCTGTGACCAGAAGACTAGCTCAGTCATCCATGCAAGCAAGACAGGGGTCAGAAGTGGGGAAGTGGTGGAAAGGATGAATGGAAGTGGATGGGTTCCAGGGATATAAGCAGAACTAAGTGAATAGGTGAAGAAAAGGGAAATGAGGGAGAAGAAGGGGTCAAGAATGAGCCCCATAAAGCTGAATTGGGCGTTTGGATACATGATGGTACTTTCTTGGGGTGGAGACCAGGAGAGAAAGGGTGAATCTGGGCAAAGTGATGACGGGGTTGACTTTGGACCCATTGTACTCGATGGGTCTGCAGTGCACCCAGAAGACATGGCCAGTGGGCAGTTGGCTCTTGATCCTTAAGCAGGTGGGGGATGTGGGTTGGAAAAAGATTTGAGAGTTACCAGCATCTGGTAATTAATCGAAGCCATGAGGCTAATGTGAGGTCTCCCAAGGAGAAGCCTGGTTTGGCTCAAAGAGGTGTCCAGAGTAGACCAGGGGCCCCAGGCCTGAAACACATGGGACTTGATACAAAGATGTCACATGGATCTGCTTTCTTGTCACCTATTGGAAGGCAGCGCTGGCTCTTGGGCATTTTCTTGACCTTGTAGTTTGCTATGGTGCTTTGTTTTCTGAATTATACCATTACTAATTATTTGCAGATGGTGATGATTATGATTTGTTCCCACTTTCATTCCTGCCCTCTGAAGCAATGGTCAAAAGTGAGAGGTTGGGGAAGGGATGAGTGGGTTGGAATGACCAGTTCATCTGGCACTGTAGGCCTGTAGCTTACTCTGGACTTGTTACAAAAATTTTAGGATTTTGAGGGCTTAAGCTTAAAGCTTGAAATGAGTTGAAGAACTCATGGATAAAGATCATTGTTTTCCTCTAGTTAAATTTGAAAAATAATAGAACATAGAGATTGAAAGCACAAATCCTGGAGTCACACTGTGTTGGTTCAAATCCCAACTTTGTTGTTTACCAGAAACTGGAAAACTACTTAACACCTTTCTTTCCAAATTTCCTCACCTATAAAAAGGGCTAATGATAGAGTGTCTCACAGGTCTGCTGTATGTAAAGGAAAGACTTAGACTAGTGCCTGATGAATAAAAAGTGCTATATAAAGTGTTTTATAACAAAAATAGACCAGTTGCAATAACGGATACCCTTGAAAGCAGCTGTCTGGCCCTTAAACCTCCATTTATGAGAAGGTGCCTCTCATCCACTGGGATAATCCTTAGCAGCCATGTTGAAATCATGTGACCTTGCTGGCTGAACCTGATTGGATCAGTCATAAGCTCTAAAATCAAGCTGGGCCAATCAGGTTCTTTCTCACTAGACAAAGAAAAGTGGCTAGTTTGGATGGGTTGCTAACTTCTCTTATTTTATGAAGAGAAAGATAGCATAGCAGCCATGGTGAAAGGAAAGAAAGCAGAGCCCAGGTGGTCACTGAGAAGCTTGGAGAAAGATTTTCTGGGCTTGTGAGGTCTTTTTATTTCTCCCCAGGGCTATTCTGCACTTCCTGCCACTGGCTTCTAAGGACACTGTTCTTTCCTTACCCTGATTCCTCTTTAGAGTTTGTGCTACTTTGGAGTTTTGGGCTACCAGATACATATGATAATTTTCTCGAAGACACTTGAAATCACCACATCTCAGGGGTTAACTAGACCTCTTTGGGATCTCTTCCTTCTGGCCCTTCTGGTCTTCTGTTTTCTCTTCTCGGTCCTGCTTGTTGTCCCCGAGGGCTGCAGCTGTGGTTCACACTGTCCACACAGCCTGTGGCTGCAAAGTGAGCTCACCAAGGGGAAGGGTGAAGGAGCAGAGCATGGATGGGGTGTTTAGTTCCCTGCACTGTTTCCTGAAGAGGCTGTCAGGCCGCCACCCTCCTACAGAGGTACAGTCCAACATGAGTCCCTCCTTCCTGCTTCTGTAAGTGCCCCATGGGCCCAGAGATGGTAACTGTTGTAAGGCCACTAGCTCCCTGCCTTTGGTTTTCCTTACCCCTGCACCTTTGCACTTTTAACTATAGTTCAGTCAGCCCTCTGTATTTGTGGGTTGCGCTTCAGCGGAGTCAACCAACCACAGATGGAAAATATTTGGAGGAAAAAAGCCCTTTTGTTTGTACTGAAAGTGCATGGACTCTTTTCTTTTATTGTATCCCAAACAATATAGCAAATTGCTATTTCCGCAGCATTCACACTGTATTGAGTATGATAAGCAGTCTAGAGATGATTTGAAATATGCAAGAGGATGTGCGTGGGATATATGCAAACACCATGCCATTCTATTTAAGCAGCATCAGATTTGGGGAAGCACAGGGGATCCTGCTGCAGATATTGACAGGCAACCATGCTTTCAGAAGGAAACCTCCCTGGATGACCCTGATCTGGATGTGCTCCTGCTTTCCTATCGGGACTCAGAGGGAGTATCTTAAACACTGAAGGTCCAAGTGTTCAGGAACGTGGTCTCATCCCTGCTCAGCCATGTGGGATCACGTGACTCTACAAGCTGAACCCTGCAGAACAATGCTGATGTATGCAGGAAAAGTACAATTGTTCTGTGGCCTTTAACAAGTATTGGTTAATATATTAAAGGCTCTTTTACTATTGGGTGTAAATGTATAGGGATGTGTGAAATAAAACCCCACTAAAACTATTACTTTGTGCCTTGTATACTAGAGGCTAAAATATTGAGATTTCTCGTGTTGTATTTCTGTGTTAAAATCTTGTCCTGAGTGGTTTGAGCAGCGCCTGCCCTCAACCTAGCTGTAGCATCTTTTCAGTGCCCTGAGAATGAGCCATCTGCCTTTCTATGTTTGAAGTAGCTTCCAACATTTTACTCTTGGTACTTTCAGTGCTGTGCGTTGGCTCCGAGAGTCCCCCTCATGTGACATGTTTTACTGGTGCCACGTTTCCTAGGACACTTTCATCCTCTTTGTCACTTTCCTCATTTATGTTGATTGGTTCCCCTTGCTGTCTGTCTTGAGTCTCGAACCTATGGCAGTGCTGTCCACATTTCCATAGGCAGCTATTGATCCTCTCGCTCTGTTGACATTTGATGACAACATCCCTTGCAGCATTACTGGCTTTCTCTGCAGCAGGTTCACCTTTGTCAGCCACTTCCTCCTTTGGATTGTCCAGTTGTGTATAATGGCATGTGGGTTTATCCCTGTGAGACAAGGAGGTGACCCAGTTACTTGGTTTGTGTCCATCTGTGAACTGAATAACAGATCCACAGTGGCCAGCCACCCACAGACCTTGAAAAAGAACGAGGAGCTCAGTCATTGTCACAATGCGCATCTGTTATTTCCATAGTGACCCGTGAGTGAGCCGAAAGATTTGGACTTTATGGAATTACATGCAATTAATATACTGCGGTAACTGAAATTGGAACCATGTCATTGGGGACTGGTATTATTTAAAATTCGAAATAAGTAAAATCTGTGCTTATTGGAATTATGCATGTGGAACTGTGCACACTGGAACTAACCACCGACTTCCTGTGCTCTAATTGCCTGCTTGCTTAGGTTGTTCCAGTAAATTAGAGTCTCTGTGAAGGCCTTGCCTTTTGGGGTCTGTATATTCAGCATCCAACCCAGAAGGCAGCAGAGAGTTGGTACCTAGAAAGAGTTCACTGAGTGAATGACCAAAGTTCCTCCCCATCATCTCAGATGTCACGAGAGACGTGTGGCGACGTCAGGCCAGACCAGGAGAGCTGGCTTCCGCTAACCAGTGCTCTATTGAGGGTGAACCCTTCTGTTCTTGGGCCTTAGTCTTCTCATCTGTGTCACGGGTGAGAAGAGTTAGATTGCTTTAGTTGTCCCCCTCGCACCCCCGATATTTTCCAGGACAGCTGTCCTAAAAGACACTTCTGGGAAAAGATTCTGAGCTCCAGTCAGCTTGGAAAACTTTGCTGAGTCTGTCTCCCTTTTGAAATGCACAAAGGACTTCAGACCCTGAAAGCTCTGCAAAGTCCTGTGAGAAGGAAATAGATTTCATGTTATTGAATTTAGAATTTCCCACCTCCCTGCTCCCCAGTTTTAGACCATTTTGTTATTCTAGAGAGACTATTTGGGGCTCACTCTTGTGCTTTTCAGTTGTAGCATTTCACAGGTCTGGAAATCAATGGGGCGCTGCCCTGTCCTACCTGACCCCTGGGCCGAGCTCATTGCTGTGTGGGCTGCTGGAAGTGCATCTTCCCTGTCATCCTTCCAGGGAGCGCATGTGTAGTTGTGCGAACAGTAGCTGAGGACACCCAGCATCCTGGCCTCCTGGGCCCGAATCTCTGCTCCAGCACAGGGCGCGGCACACATGTCAGGCACATGAGCAAGCCCCTGTCCTTCTTCCTGTTGCAGACAGGACTTTCCAATTTAAAACATGTAAGTGTGCATCTCTGGGCTTCCATCTCTAACCACCGTGACATCTGCCTTGCCTCTGATACAGCTCAATGTTTAGGATGTGGACATTAAAAAGACAGGCGTAGGATGTTCCATTTTTATTGCTATTCTCTGAATGGGCTGAGGTTGTTCTGATGTGTGTGTGTGTGCGTGTGTTTGTGTGTGTGTGTGTGTGTGTGCTTTCCATAGCTAGATCTTAAATCTTTTCCCTCCATCCATTTGACCCTCAAAGCTACTTTGAAGGTGACTTTACTTGAAAGAGATATAGAAATTGTCGTGCCATTGCTGAGATTCACTTACTAATTGTCACACTAGGGAGGAAGATGAACGATGGCTGTGGAGGTGAGACTGGAACAGGGAAGTGACCAGAGAAAAGGGGATTGCAGACGCAAGTAGTAGTGAAAGGTCAGGTTGGGCTGATACATCAAGATCTGGTGAGCGAGCAGGAGGGTCGCGGTGACTGCTGCCAATTGCTGGTCCTCTTATGGCGTCCTGTAGGAAGGCAGCAGACACATCTGTGAGGCTGTACCCTGCTTGGAGAAAAGTAGCGCAGCGTGTGCATCGGCTTTTCCATGGTCTATGTGGGTCTCACGTGTGTGCACAGAATAGTTCACATTTTGATATACTGTCTCCCAGTGTGTGCACGTGTGCAGATTCACACATTTGGTCTGTAATTCTTTGATGCTCCAGCATACGTTTGAGCTTTTACGATGAGCATCTTTCAGGCATAAATTCTTACCAGGCTTCTCTAACAAGCCTTATTGTCAGATGGACACAAGTTGCCCAAATCACAAGACCTTCTCAAAGATTCATAGCCAGGAATAAAAGTTAGCATGGGAATAATGTTCCCTCACTTTCTCCAAGAGGATGGCTTTGAAAGTCTCGTGGATGAAGAGGAAAGGTTTCACTGGGTCCTTGGACAGAGGCATCAAGCAGAAGTGACCAAGGGTCATGTTGATGGCCAGCCCAGGAGGGGAAGGTTAGTGGGACTAGCTCGGGTATCACATAAGCCACCAGGAAGTCAGCGCAAACAAGCAGATCAGTGCATCAAGAGCCACAAAAGCCTTCTGTATGTGGTTGTGCAGCCAGCTTGGATAATTCAGATACCCAGGGCCCACTTGTGCTTTCTGATCATAGCTTCCGGGGCTGGACCCTTGAACCTGACCTCGAATGATCTACCTCCTCAGGGTCTTGGTAAAGCCAGCCTGGAATCCTTATAGGATGACTCTGTAGGTGTCTCCACACCAGCTAATCAATCGGTGTTAAAAGTTTAACTGCTCCTCCCTACTTCTCTGCCTTAGTCAGAATGGAGAGCAAAAAGCCACACCTCCCATCCCCAGGGATTATCTGGATCGTTTTAGTGACCTTTGAGGACTTTGGGTTTCATTTTCTAGGGCTGGCCTTTGCTGGGCAGGGCATAATAGTCCTCTGTCTCTCTGTCTGACTTTCTTTCTCTTTCCTGTCTTTTACGTTTTTCTGGCTAGGTGGCCCAGGGATGTAGCCCGGCCCCTTAGAAGCTGGCTCCCACCTTGTAAATGTCTTCTGTCAGTTTCCAGCAGAGGCCACATGGGGTGATGGGGGAGAAGAACTCAAGGTTGAGTCTGGCCTGAAGCTATTTAGATGGCAAGCATTGGAAAAGGAACCTTCTGAGCCACGTGACCCAGCCCAGGTGACTCGGCCCCACCTTGGGATTTGGCACCAAAGCCTCCGTTGATTGCACAATGCTATTTTGCTTTCTATTCCTCTGGCATTTCATGTGGTGACACCTTCTTGGGAAAGGGCAACTGTCTGGACATGGTATTTCTGGCTCCCTGTCCAGAATACTTGCTAAATTTACTGCAGATTCAATTGGACTTTCTCATGCATGTATCCAATACTTAGAACAAAGAGGGAAACATTTACTTGAAGACCTACTGTGTGCCACATACTTTAAACCCATCATCTGCTCTGACTCTCATAGCCTTGTAGGTTTAGCATTTTAGCCCTTTTTGGTAGAGGTGGAATCTAAAAGAAGAATGGCCTTTTCTTTTTCTGGTGGGTTGGTACATGGTACATGGTGGGGGATGGATTTGAGCCTGGATTTAGGCCTCTTAAATATATATTTTCTCCTGGTCATGGCCCATCCTTGGCAGCTTAGTCCCAGCAGCCTCAAGTTGGCGCCCAGTTGAGAGTGATGAAAGATGAATAAAGGGTAAGACTCGTGTGCTGTGGTAAATATTGCCTCGGTGGTTATGCCGCTTTGGTGGAGAACCATTTTTAATTCCCCTACCTCTCTATGTCTGCAAGCTGGATTAACCAGACCACAAACTGAGTCATGGGCTCAGGCCATTGAGGGTGGGACAATGAGAGTATTTGTTTTTTTGTTTTTTGTTTTTAATCAGGTGGTGTACCTTGTACCACCATGTCACCTGATCCTGACACAATATCTTCTTGTCATGAGTCGGGAAATAAATGTGCTGTGAAGTGGCAGTTTGGGTGAGAATGAGGAGGAGCTTGGGAATGTGGGTTTGGCAGGAGTTTGGCTGAATTGGGGTGTGGGGAAACAGGATAACCACAGTGCTCCTTTGAATGCTTCTGAGTTCAAAGGGATACCACCGTATTGTTGCTTTTCTAGTTCTTTCTTCTCTAGGTCACTCCCAAGATCTAAGAGATGCCTTTCCATTTCTTCCTTCCCCAGTTAGCTGGGTGTTTAGAAGTTTCTCAGAAGAGAGTTGAAAGGCTCCTGCTGTGACAGAGCTTTCTTTTTGGGAGTGGGGTGGAAGAGGTGGGGATAGTCCTGCCTTTAGAGGCACCACCTTGGAAACTACAAGAAAATTCACCAGTCCACCAGATGGAAGTCATTTTTATGGAACAGTTAAGAACTCCGATTCTAAAAGAGTGCTGCTTGCTAGAACTTTCTGTGCTGATGAGTCTGTGCTTCCTACATCTGCACTCTGCAATATGGTAGCTACCACCTTGCATACTGCTACCAAGCAGTGAAAGTGCAGTAGTACAACTGGACAACTTGGTTTTCATTTTAAGTACTTTAAAATTAGGGAGTCACACGTGGCCAGTGACACCTCTTTTAAGCCTCACAGTCCAAGTGTGTCCATTTCAAGAGTCCCGACTCTAATGCTTGTCTGGTGCTACCTTAGGGAGTTTGCTTCACCTTTCTGAACCACAGTTTCATTATCCTTAAATGAGAATAAAGGTAGTTTTTACCTCCTATTTATGTGAAGAGCCAGTGAGAGAATGTAGTGAAATGTTTAGCATGACGTTGAGCATCCAAGATTCCAATGTTAGAGCACAGAATCTGGGAGGGGAGGAGACCATGAGAGTGGAGATAAGAGATATTCTTGGGAGCCTACTCGGCAGTCAGTCTGTCCATTGTAACTTGAAATGAGAAAGGTACAGTGGTCTCTAGAGTTAGTCAGTTGGGTTCCTGACTCATGCTTAGGCCGGGCCAGTCATGGTGGTGGCTTCCTGCTCTTCAGCCCAGAACTCATGCTGACAGCCACTGTCCTGAACCATCTCCAAGTCTCCACTACTCCTTGGAAGTCTCCAGAATGTTGTGTTAACTTTCTTTCCCACTAGCCACACTTGAAAACCAAGAGTGTGGATGTTCTCAGGCCAGAGAGGAGAGTGTCTTTCCATCCTTTTCTGGTTTCCCTCTTTGCCTAGACTTTGGTCTGCACATCCACCTCCTTCATCTGTCTTCTCCTGAGATTTCCCTTCATTTCCCACCAGATGACAATATTGGAAATCATTGTGCTAGACAGCTGCTGAGTCTTGGGCTCTTTGAATTTCAGGTTGTTAGTTCTGGTGGCTGAAAGCAACTCATGTCAAGAAGTTACTGGAGGCACCTAGGTTTCTTCTGGGTTTTGTCTGGAGAATGTGCAGGCCTTGAGGTGAGGAAGTGGCTGAAGCATGGCCGAGTCTGTCCTCACTATGGCACTACCTACTCATGGTCAAGACTGCTTGATGGGTCTATCCAGGCAGTACTTGAGAGAGACATGCTATTAGGAGTTTTCCTGCCTCGCTGGGTCTTTGGAGCCCAGGTGGTATGTGTGAATGGAAGAAATGAGTACAAGAAACAAGAATTCTTGGGAAAGCTGATAGCTCACGAAATCTGTTTTACCCATGGCTGTTTATCTCTAGGTTTGTTTACTTTATGTCTCAAAACTACTATTCTTCTTCCTATATGTCAAAGGTTTCTAAACATTCATGAGCTCACATTTATTTTAGTATACAGATCATAAGTCTTCAGATTAGGGGGAGGGATGGTAAATGGCGCCCGGCTCCAAACTCTTCAACTTATTGAAGGCTTACTCCATGTCACATGGCAGATATGGAGGCTGAATCCATGGCTGCAGATTCCCAACTTAGTATTATTTCTACCAAAAAACTTTTGACCTGCTCTACACACTTCTAGCACTTCTTCTAATGAAGACCAATGCATTCTTCCTCTGAGGAATAGTTTCCTGAGCTTGCTGTCCCTGCCCAGGCTAGGAACTCAGTTCCACATTCCTGCAATCCCCTGTACTTTGTTGCCTTACAAAAATGGCCAGTGTCCAGGCACTTTCTGTTAGCTATTTACTCCCTACCACTGTGATTATTCTTTTAGTATAGAAGCTACTTTGGTTGACTGTTGCCAATGGCATAAATGTTTAGCAAGTGGGCCTCTTCTTCAAGAACGGATTAAAAAAAGATCTTGATTTATATTGTTTGCTAATTTCTGTGGTATAGCTGGTCCCACCATGACCAATTTCAAGCTACTGATGTGACCACAGTGGGCACAGAGTTGAGAAGATATGCATAGTAGCTCAGTGCTCAATCATATTTCTACCACACAAATGCAATAGACAAAAATAACCCAAAGAGCACAGGTAAAAGGAGAACATAAAATAAGCAGGAAGTGGTAAGTTCTGAGTACTAATTACCTTGACTTCAATATGATTTATTTCAATGTTAGTGTATATAATTTAATTTTTACTAATGGTCATATTTAACAACTAGCTGGCAAATTTCCTGAATATAAAACAATGGACTCTTTGGAACCTCTCCAGGAGGGTTCAAGCGCACTCCTGGACATTTCCAATTCAAAGTATAATACTAGGTCCTCCCAACATGCTTCCATTTTCTTACTGTCCTCTCTTCCTGTCTCTCTACTCTAGCTTCTTATCCTTTCACCCACTTTCAAGCAAAAGTCAAATTTGGTGCAGAAAATGTATCTATACTGTGTGTGGGTGCATGTGTGTGTACGTGTGTGTGAGTGGACAGCTACTTCCTTGGTCCCTTGCCTAGTGGCCACCTTAGCATCTCCCTGAGGACTTTCTGACCACACACTGACCCAGTATCTCTGGTGCCTTTCAAATACCTGTGTCTGGTTTGATTCCTGAAGTCAGAGCCCGGTTGGTCACTGTATCAGCTATCTCTTGCTGTGTAACAAATTCTCCCATAAATCAGTGCCTCCAAACCACAGACATTGATGATCTCACAGATACTGTGGGTCAGGAGCCTGGGCAGTGTGTGCTTCACCTGTCTGTCTCAGGCTCCCTCACAAGAGTGCGATCACTGAATCACCCAACCAGTCTCCTCTGAAGGCTGACAGGGGGAAGCTCTGCTGTCAGGCTCGCACAATTGTGGGCTGATTCAGTCCTTTGTGGGCCATGGGGCAGAGTCTTTCTGGCTGTTGACTGGGGCTCTGTTCAGTGCCTGGTCACATGAATCTCTCTAAATTGTCATCTGGCTGCAACAAAAGGTAGAAATTGAGACGGTGTGCACTTTGAGAGCTAGTCTGCTACCATGACAGAAGCCAAACCTATTACAAGCTAATCATGAAGCTAACACTCCTGGGCTGAGGTCTGTGAGTTAGTAAGGGTTTACCCAAGGGGAGGGGGTTCCGCCAGGCCATGAGCAGCAGGAGTGGGGGTGATCAGGGACTCTTGTAGAAACCTACTTGCTGCATTGTCAAGTGACTCTGACATCACCCTCATGGCTTGCTTCAGACTCCATTAAGGCAGGTGTCAGGCTGCATGTATACTCGTATTTCTTGTTCCTCATAGCTGGCACATGGTACGTGCTCTACAACACTGCTTCCTTCTCACTGCTCCCGTTCTTCTGTCCCATTTCCCATTCCCCTTGCACTTCACAAGACAGATCCGTGTACAGGCAAATGTCTTTCTATGCAATCATTGTTGTGATAAAAACATAGTGAATGTTTAAATTTTACAAATTTATTACAGTAGAAGGCACACTGCCATTAACCCTCCTCAACATACCCACTCCCTTCGCTTTGAACACACCTATTCCATCACTGCCTATCCAACACTACCTTCTGAAGAAATTCTGGACATCTTCTTTCATGTCTTTAGTTACATTGCCCTGGCTGCCCTGATGTCTTAAATTGATTCAAAATGTTTACCTTTCATGGTCATTTTGACTTGGGGGAAGAGCCAAAAGTTCTGTCTACCAGATCCAGTGAATAAGGTGCATGACCACATTATAAGGTATTTTATAAGCCTGTCTTGCACTGGAAGGCACTAGGTAGCAGCATTCACTGTATGTATCACAGCTCCTAACAACACTCATGAAAGAGAACTTCCAGAACTGCTTCAGAAAGTAGCAAGAGTGCTGGGATAAATGTGTTGGAAGGGAGTGGGAGTATTTTGAGAAAGATTAATGGCAATGTGTCTTTTGCTGTAACTTTTTGTTTAAATATGCATTATATGTTTGATCGGCTGATGTATTTTTTTGAGTCAATCAGAATCAGCTGTAGAGTCACCTTGAGTTCTGTGGGATCATTTGCTGCTCTTCCTCCTATGATTAACAGGGTGAAACAAGCAGACTTGTCCCCTGCTATCAGGTCTCCAGGACTGCAATTCCCTAAAATATCCCTGACACAGAGAAGCTCCCCAAACACTTCACACCACAAAATAATTACTCAGCTGGCTCCTCACTCCCGAAAAGGCCCCTGTAACTGAAATGTAATTTTCCGTAAGGACTCGGGTGGGAAGGACCCCAACCCTCAAACCCCAATGACCCAGGAACATCTATTTCCCATCACACCTTTCACCAAATCTATTTGTGTATTCAAATAAAACAGCCTTGAATATCTATTAAATAGTACAAGAGATCATAGTCTAATATTGCCACACAATTTCTCCAGGTACCTTGAGGGGAAATAATTTCTTATTATTTTTCTATATAACTCATAAAATGGGGAAATGATTTAATACACAGAGTAGAACTAAATTGTTTCCAAAGTGGCCAACTTTCACCATGTTGCACACAGTGCTGTGTTCCCTCACGTGGTTCCAATATCCTCTGACACTTGGAAAAGATTCTGGGCAATGTCACCGAGTGCAGGTTGGGCTCCAACTTCTCTGGGTCCCTGCAGGGTTTCCGATCATCTGGGCCCCGTGGAGGGCAGCCAGCCACCACCTGGAGTCCCACCTGAAACACAGGCTCTGGTGGTTTTGTGCCCTGCAATCGCCCATCCAGGAAATCGTCTTGCCTCCATGTAAGGACTAAACTTCACTGAAACCCTTTCAAAGTCACAAGCATTAAGTTTGGTTCTGTTTAGCATTTTCAGCCAATTTCAAGTAGTTCTTGTGGGAATAAAGGGGAGATGTATAAAACACCCAACATGCAGCAGTAGATAACACTTACAGACTACTTTATGAGTGCCCGTGTCAAGTGTTTTGCATTTAACGTTTCCTTTTATTCTTACAGTGATCTCACAAGGAAGGAGCTATTGCTCTCCTCATTTTGCAGATAGGGAAACAGAGGCAAGGGGGCGTGGTCTCCTAGTCTGCTCTGAACAATGATGGAATCCTGCTTCTCTCAAAGATTCTGGAAGATTGGTAGTGATTCTTATTTTCCGAAGATTCCTCAAGAATGCGGCTGACCCATGAAACAGACAACTGGGAAGGTTTCCACAAATTCACCAGCAACCAGTCATTTCCTACCGTGTCAGTGTCCTGAGGTGCTGGATAAAAACTCGAAGAGCTTCGTGCACACTAAGTTTGGGAATTTCTCATAATTTGGGACCAAAGGCTTGGGGAAGATCTGCAGAATAGAAATTTATTTAACTTTTTTTAACAAAATATTTCTTCAACCAAGCTGGCACAGGATACTTTCTGAGGCATTTTCTCTCCTCCCTTACCCTCCTGTGGACAAGGGCTGCACAAACACCATGAACAGCACTGCCCTGCGGCAGGGGCTCACACCTCTCTCTCCTCCAGGGTCTTGCAGAATGAGGATGGACTTCATTCTTAAGGATCCTAAAAGAACAAAAATAGGTAGAGAACTTTCTCTCTGCTGCCAAATATGCCTAAGGCTTGATGCTTCTTATACCAGTCTTAAGACACTGGCAGGTGCTTTCCATGTGCCCTGGGGACAGTGGGTGTCATTTCTGATGATGTCTTTGAGTGGTAACCTCATGAGCCTGACAGATGTCCTTCTTTGGGAGGTGTCATGGCTTAGATCTGAGGAGTTCCCCCAAAGCCTCCTGTGTTTGGAAGTGATTGGACCACAGTGGCCCTATACTCATTAGTGGATTAATCCACTGGTGAATCATAGCTGATGGTGTTGTTGGAAAGTAGGGTTTGGTTGGAAGAGGCAGGTCACTGGGTGTACTCCCCTCCCTGGCTCTTCCCTTCACTTTGTTTCCTGGTCACCATGAGGTAAACAGCTGGCCTCCACAGCAGGCCTTTCCACCATGCCATTTCTGCATTTGAGCCTGCTAACCATGGACTGGACCTTCTGAGACTGTGAGCTAAAGTAGACCTCTCCTCCTTTAAACTGTGGATGTTGGGGTTTTTTGTCCCAGTGATGGGAAAGTAACTAAGACAGGCATTACTGGCTGAAATTGCTGCCTTTCTGGTTCCTTCACTGCATTCCTTCTCAGACAGGCTTCTCCTGAGCTGCTTCCAGCCAGTGACAGAGCTGGGGAGATATTATCTCAGGCTGTTTCTGCAGGCCACAGTCGGATGAGGTTAACTTGCACTCCATAAGTCTGTTGAGAGTTAGAATACACTGTGGTCAACAGCTCTTCCCTCCCTGACCTCTCTCCTCCCCGCTTCTCCTTTGGAGGTATCAGACTGGAACTATGGGCTACAGTCTTCTGCCATGGAGATTATGTGGTCTCCAAAGCCTAGTATAGCTGCTCTCTGGCTGCGGACAGTAAAGGCTTGCCACCTCCCACCAGCTAGAAGGGCATAGCATAGCTGCCTTTCAGTAGAATTTGGATAAATAACTTGTTCCTGCCCTTGGTGTCCATTAATTTCTTTAAGAAGTAAGACATCCAGGCATTGGCAACTGATTAAAGTTCATTTGATGGATGATTATTGAGCAACCTTGTTGCTATTCAGGGCACTGGAATAGGCACAGTCACATATTCTACTAATATTTGCTGAGTACCTGCTAGGTACCAGGTGTTACACTAGATGCCAGGGTGGATGTATTCATCCATTCTTTTGACAACAATTTGCAGAGACCCAACTCTGTGCCATGAGAGGCAGGATGGACAAAGAGGAAAGTCCGTTGTGATATCTGAAGAGCATCTTTGGGGACAGATGCTATCACTGACCTCCTCACCATATTTTTTTTCTCTCCTCTTTGGATTTTACCTTAGGAAGGCTTGATGTCAAAGGGGCTGCAGCCACTTTGTGACCAAGAGGTGAAGTCCAGGGGAATGTAGGCACTGCCCTTCCCCTTTGACATCTTTGGCCACTCCAATGACCCTGGAGCTGCCTCTGACAGGATTCTTGCTACATGAGAAAAATAATCTCCTATTTTATTAATCTCTTATCCATAAACTAGATATTTTTTCCCTGGAATCACACAAATACTCTCTCTGATGCCTTCCCTGGAAGAGAACATATTTAACTCAAATCCCATTCATCAAGCAAATTGGACTCACCCTTGCCACTCCTGAGATCAGCCTGCTGAGGTGGAACTTTTCTCTCTCCATGTGCTCATTCTAGAATATCCTTTTGTCAGCCAAAACATGGGCCAATAATTCAGAAAATAAGTAGCCTGAAACCTCACGATTTGGCAAACGAGGGAGATCTTGTTCCTATCTGTGGCTCTGCACCTCTGCTCACAGCTGGTTGGGGAACTCAGCAGCTGCCAGGGAAGTGTGGCCAGGGACCCTTCATAGAGTGAAGGTCACAAAGGCAGCACAATGGCAGCTTTCAGAGGGGAGACAGGATGGGCTGGGAAGATGGCTTCAGATCCCTGGCACCACAGCTGTGGTAGGCATGGGCAACAGCCAGGGTGAGACCAGACAAGAGATGAATTCTGGTGTCCGGAGCAGCCAGAGGAGGTACAGTGACTCATTCACCCTTTTAATAAATCACATCACTCAGAGTCTCAAGAAAGACTGTGATGTGTAGAAGTTTTTCAGTTTCAATCTGTGTCTTACAATCTCTGCAACAATCGAGAAAGGACGATGTTGTGGTCATTGCTTTGCAGATGAAGAACCTGCAGCTTAGAGAGGTGAGACATTAGTTACTCAGACTGCCACAGCAAAGGGGCTCAGGTGGCTGGAACTAGGACATAAAAGCCCACACTGACTCCGCCTTTCCCTAGCTTCCTAATAAGATTTCTCTCTTTCATCTTGTCATTTGGATCAGGAGGAGCCTTGAGGATGAAAACACCCTCCAAACCATGAACTTGATGCTACAACAATAATGGTAAAAGCTAATCATGGTAATAACAACATGGCTATTATTTATTGAGTGCTGGGCTTGTACCAAATGGTGCTAAAATCTTTCCTTCCATTCTCTGGTTCAATTTTCATTAACAATCCAAGGAAGTGACAGTAGTATGTTACAGGAGGAAACTGGAGTTTGGAGATTAAGGGACTCACCCAAGGTCCCAGGACTCGTAAATGGAAGATTTCAGGTGCAACTGAGGCTCAGCCCAGAGCTTGTTGCCTCCTCGGGGTTTTGCCTCTCTAAAGAAAGCCTTTCCTTTGTCTCCATCTCTGCTATCAACTTAGCCACCTTTCTGTGGTTTGTTTCCTTTTCTAGCCCAAGTGCACCTCCTCCACTGAAGTTCATGCCCATATCCACCTTCTTTGCCCTTGGCATAGATCCCAATGGTATGTGTTTGGGCAGCATCTGCCCACTCTGTCTTCCTGGTGTTCCGGGCCTGACAGGCCTTGGGGCATTGCAAACAGGAGTGGAGGAAGCAGGGGTTCCCTTGGGGCTGGAGGAGGGGATGTTATTAACTACAGGCTTTTCCAGGGAGCCCGTGTTAACTATTATGAGCCAGCAGGTCAACTGCTCTGAGGTTGCCACATCTGCTCAGCAGCTCAGCTCCCTGCTTGCAATTTGTGGCTGGGGATTTTCCCCCCACTTCCTTGGAAAAGCCATATGATGGCTGAATAGAGTTTCAAAGGGCAAATGACAGAGCAGCACAAGTAGTTGTGACAAGCAAAGGCACAACCTTCATGGGCACTGTTGCAGCTGCATCTGGAGGGACATTGGCTCATCTTCAATGTCTTCCTGTCCTGCCACCTGGAAGGAGAAGGGTCAGGGTGGAACTTGCAGCCTCCAAGTTCTAGTTCCACCCAAGGCAAGTCAGGGATGCATGATCACAAACTGGGCTCTAGGGTCCGAACAATCAATGCTAGAATTCTAATTCCTTTATTATATGCTTTTGAAAAAGTAGCTTTATGTCACTGAGCCTCCATTCAGCCATGGCAGTTCCCTTACAAGAGAGCTGTGAAGTTTGTATGAGCTCCAGGAGGTAAAGAAGTCTGTATAATTTGGGCACATAGGAGGTACTCAATTAATGATAGCAGTCTTGTGATTGTGAATTTTGGAGGAAGGGGATAGTTTTATTGGTCTCCTTTGGAAGCCCTACTTCTCATCCCTGTTCCAGAAGAGTGTTTTCTACCTTCAAGAGTTTCTTGTTTGCAAGATTTTAAGCAAATATGTTTCGATTAGCATAAAACTCAGTACAATTAACAAGTACAGCCAGTGCAGATGGGTAGAAGGAATAACTTCTACTATTCTACAGCACAATAGGGTAACCATGGCTGACAACAATTAATTGTATATTTTAAAATAGTTTGCAGAGAGGATTTTGAATATCCTCAACACAAAGAAATTATAAACATTTTGATAGCTGTAAGTGCTAATTATCCTCATCTTATCATTATGCATTATATGCATTTACTGATTATACTCGGTTGGCAGTGATGGTGCACACCTGTAATTCCAGCATTCTGAGACAGGAGGATTGCAAGTTTGAGCCCAGCTTTGGTAACTTAGCAACTTTGTAAGACCCTGTCAAGAAAGAAAGAAAGAAAGAAAGTAAGAAAGAACAGTGCCCCATCAATATGTACACTTATTATGTGTCAGTTAAAAAAAAAGCTTATCTAATAGTTGTTATTAGGAAAAGTAGAATTTACAAAATACTTTTGAGAATAAAATAGAGTCTATCCAATCCCACCATTCCCACAACAAGGCCTTTGGTACATTTCCTCCCCAACAGTCCTTTGGTACAGTACACAGGCCTGCATATTTTTTTCTGTAAAGGGCCAGCTAAAGACCCCTGCTAGAGCCACCTGCTCAGCTGCCACCAGTCAGCTGCCATGGTCATCTGAGGCATCCACAGATAATATGTAAAGGAATGAGCATGGCCCCGCTCCAGTAAAGCAGCATTTTTGAACACTGAAATTTCAATTTCATATAATTTTCATGGGTCATGAAACACTATTCTTCTTTTGATTTTTTTCCCCCTCCAATCATTTGAAAATATGGAAAAACATTCCTAGATAACAGGCGGTTCAAAGAGAGCAAGCAGGATAAGGCCCGCAGGGTACAGTTTGCCAGCGTCTGAGTCTGTGCCTAAGTACTGGCAGGCATCGGCATATATATTACAAATTTACACACAAACTTCATGTGTATTGCTTACCACTGCTTAGAGACACACACACACGTATGGAAGAATTTTCCTGAATCTCCAAATCCACAAAAATCTCATTTTTAATGGGTGCTCTCTGTTACAGAATATAAATGTCATACATATATTTATTCACATTATATATATATATACACACACATATATATATATATATATATATATATACACACACACATATATTTAGCAGTGTTGGTTGTTTCCATTTCTTTGGCTATTAGGAAGAGGCTGAGATAAAATTTAATCTGTGTCATCTAAATGAAAAAAAAAGATCCGGTTACAAACTCCAGAGAGTTCTACAATGTTCTCTTCATCCAAAACCCAGAATAATCCTTGCTCATGATCACCGGGGGAAGAGCTTGTCAGGAAATATCTTGCTCTGCATGGGATTCAGTAAATTTGTGTATAACTTTAGGCTGTGTAGCTGGAAATTTGGGTAACTCAGGACCCCTCCAACAAACATCTTGGACCACGAATCTCATCCTCCTGTCCTTCTCCCCAGTCTGGCTTACATAAGCAAAGTTACCACCAGATGCCACTCTGAGAAACTGAGGCCTGTGGAGGTTAAGAGATTTGCCTAAGGTCATTCAATTAACCAGTGGTGAGATTAGAATCAGAGCTCATAACACATGGGTTGCTAGGGCATCTTGGTCAAGTAGCTTGAACAGAGAAATTATACTAATAGGATAATATTAGGAAAAGGAACAATAACAATGGCCACACATACACACACACACACACACACACACACACACACACACACACGACAGGAAGAAGAAAGAAATACAATGGCCCATCCAGTCTCTGCTGATTTCCCCTGTTGGGATTTAGCTTAATTCAACCTTTCAGCTTGTTCCCCGTGTACATCAATTTCCTCTTTTCCCAGAAACAAATCGAGGTGTCTCTTGAACTCATGTATACCCTGGCTTCCCTCAGCTCCCCATCTAACATGTTCCATATGTGTGCTAACCCACGAAATGCCAGCTCCCTTGTTTCCCAAGATATCCGATGATGCCTGGGGAATGTTCTCGAGTGTGTCAACCTCAGTAGTATGAAAAGTCTCTCTCTTTTCCTTCTGCCCTTTCATAAATGGGGGCATTTCTTGGGAATCTCATTTCCTGTGTGTGCGAGTTTGATTATTTTATTACAAGCACACGTAAGAGGCCAATAGCTTGTTTTGGGGCCTCTGAAATGGCCCCATCTCCACCATTAGGACCCAAGGAATATGGCCTTCCCTTAACTGACACAAGCCAGGAGCCTAGGACTCTGGTAACGAGGGTTGGAAGAAACATTTGTGCTGGTTAATATTTGCAGAATGGGAAACTGAGGTCATGAGAGATCACATGGCTTGCCCAAGGTCACACTGCTGGTTAGGGACACATAACAAGCATCTGAATCTTCAGGATCAATCTAATTAGATCCAGGGAGAAGAAAATTAAAACTCAGCTTCAAATTCCTTGAACTAGTAGCGTGAGGTCTAACCTTTAATGATAATTTACTCTGTAGCTGTTACTCTTCACCTGGTAGTTCCTGTTATGGGTAGCTTTAGTGGAGGTGGGGAATAAATATCTGTCTATCTAAATTATAACAATATCATTAATATAACTACTAATAATTATAATATATCAATGTATGTTAGCATCTCAGATATGTTTATAAAAATGAGTAAAAAGTGGGTTAAAAGTGAGCATGATTTTTAACATTTGAAGTTAAAAATAAACTATTTTTGCCTTATTTGTTGGACTGGGCAATAGCAAATTAAATGTTTGCATTATTAAAGGTGTCACTTCTATAGTCCTTAATAGGCATTTAGAGTTTATTTGACAAATAGTAGCATTGATAATAAAGATGAGGGCTTACATTGGCTGACTTTCGCCTGAAGGTCATCTGAATTGATCCTATTGTTTCTTTCAAGCTTGCTTAGGATTCTTCCCTGCCCTTGGCAGCCAATTATAACACAGAGGGAGTGGAGAGTTCTAGATGGATCCCTTCCTGCACACGGGTTCATCCATTCTTCCACCTATTTATACTCCTGGCCACTACTGGACAGGAGTAGGGGCACCACTTGCTGACATTTCTGACGGAGTCTTGATTTTAAGGAGTCTATCTGACACTTAGTCAAGCCAAGAACCCCAGCTGAGGTTTGACAAACCTAGCTAATGTAGCTGGGCACATGGGTCACCGCAGGCAGGGACGGCTGCCCTGGGCTGCCATATTTAAGCCAGTGACAAAGCCTGCAATTCCTTGTTCTTTGTGGTCATCCCTAAGTTACTGCAGAGCAGCCCTTGGAGGGGTGTTGGTACTGCAAAGTGACTTCCCCAGGCCTTCATCTGGAATCTCTGTCCTTGTGCTCCCATGTTCCATATCAAGTCGGAGGCACAGGGGAAGCGCTGGACCCAAGCCGAGGCTCTGCTCTCCCTGAGGGTCCAGGCTGGACTGGAAGTCAGCCACAGTGCTGGCCCCTGCCAGAGTCACCTCTCCACTCTACTCTGCCAGGACTCTGCAGACCTCACGTCTGCTTTACTAAAAGCCCCTTCTTTGGCTCTGGAAATGGGAGCAGTGGAGGGAGACTGGATGGGTTGCCCTTCGTGTTCCTGTGCTTTCCTGTGAGTGCTGCCCAGCAGCAACGCCCCACCCACAGTGCCAGTGCCTGTTCAAGTCAGTGTCTGGATCTTGCCTGCGTTTTCTCCAGTGGCTGAGCAGCCAGCTTCTTCACACAGCCCTTGGAGACACCCGCAGGAGCAATGGTGCCCTTCCTAGATATCAGCACCTAGTGCTCTGGGGACCCCAGAATCACCAGCCAAGCTTCTCTCCTCCATGCCTGTAAGTTCTGAGAAATTTTAACTTCTTTCCCTCAGTTTCCACTCCTCCAGGTCTTAGCAGCTACCTGCAGTCGCTACCTTTGAGAAAACTTTGCATCAGCTCCCGTTACCTGGTCAGCAGTTCCTACATTAAATTCTCCCTGTTAAAATGACTGGTGTGACTCCTATTTCCTGATTAAACCCAGGCTAAGAATCATCATCAAAGCCCACACATCTGTAATGACAATTGGCGACTGCCATGTGGGAAAGGCTCAGGTCCAGGGGGCCTTTTCAGATTAGGGTTGGGGTCCCAGAAGGGCAGCACGAAGGGATTGGTGCAGGAAGGCAGGGAACAGTGTTCCAAGTCAAGGAGTAGCATGGGCAGGAGCACCAAGAGTAAGCCACACTGCCTTTGCGGTGGATGAGGGGAGCAGTGGTTGGTGCAGATGAGAGGGAAGAGGATGGGATGGTGTGTGAATCAGGCTGAAGCAAGGTGAGCAGCACTGAGGACTCCAGGCATGGGCTGCTCTGCACAGGGAAAGAGTAGCCCAATGGTTAGGACCCTGGCTCAGCTCCGCAGTGCAATAGAAATGCAGTGTGAGTCAGTCAGATGCTTTTACATTTTCTCATAACCATAGTTTTAAAAAGAAAGAAACAGGAAGGACTTATTACAATAAAAAATGAATGATCCAAAACATTCTCCTTTTAACAGGTAATCAATGTGAATGATGAATGACAGATTTTCCATTCTCTTTTTCATGCTAAGCCTTGAAAACCCAGTGTGAATTTTGCATGTATGTGCCTCTCCACGAGGACTCAGCACGTTCTAGGCCTAATAACCATATGTGGCCGGAAGCTGCTATAGAGCACAGCGAACTCTGTGCCAGAGTGTCTGGATCTTCCGGTTCCTGCTCTGTGACTGTATCAGTCCATTTTCCATTACTATAATGCCATACCTCAGGTTGGGTAGCTTATAAGGTTAATAATGGACCTCACACTTCTGGAGGTTTAAGAGCATGGCACTGGCTCTGGCAAGTGTCCCCCAACTGTGTCACATCATAGCAAGCTGGGTCACAGAAAGGGCACCTTTCAAAATGGAGAGCACAGGGTGAGACCAGAAACCAAGCAGAGGAGGAGCCAGAAACCACCTCCTGCTAGGCCCCGCCTCTTAAAGGTCCCATCAGGTCTTAATATCACTACTTCAAGGACCAGGCTCCTAATGCATGAAGCATTGGGGGATGCACTCAAACCATACCCAAACCATCACGGCTACTAATTAGCTATTTAACCTAGCTAAGTTCCCGAGTCTCTGTTTCTCCATCCATAAAACAGAAATAATAAGTCCTACATCTAGGACTACTGGGGAAATGGGATAAGCTAATCAATTTCACATGCTCAAAACACACGGCGGCAATTAGCACTGTTGTAACTGCTCCACAAGACCTGGTGAAGGTCTAGGCCGGGCAGAGGGGCCAGGAGTGGCCACAGGTAGACCAGTGGCGCCTGTTTTGATGGCACCTTCTCAGCCCAAGACACTGGGGACTAGAAGAGAGGATGTTTTCAAAAACGCAGCTTGGACCCATGAGGATCAATTCACCCCAAACTCCCAAGGGCTCATGGGATCTGAGGACAGTCCTAAAATCAGGGATCCACTTCTACCTCAGTCCCAGTGTCCCCAAATCCCACTTGTCAAGGGACTCGGGAACTCAGAGAGCAGAGAGATCCTAATGAAAACTGGAGCATTTCTTATCCCGAATCTGGAGCTGGGGGAGCATCCTGGGCTCTGGGAAGGTGGTGGAGAGGCCAGCCCTTCCTATCGAGGGGGAACTGGCCATTCCACTGGGAGGATGCAGCCAGCACACCAGCCTCGGCTCAGGTCGAGCCAACCTGCTCCTATTAGTGCTTGAGACACACACACACATGCTGGGCCCCCAGGCCTGAATGAAAACCTAGAATTCACTAGGATTCCAAGAGAAAATAAACTCCTCTCCTCCCTCTCTTCTGCCCCATCTGGCCTCCCTCCTCCCGCTCCCGAGGTGATAATTACCTAAGGCTTAACACCTCTCCTGTACCTTTATATACCAGGCTTGGGGGAAGCAATTCCCAGGCTGCAGAGAAGCCCAGCCTCTGGGAGATGTCAGGTCAGCGTGGGCAGGGTGGGAGGGGGCTCCCCCCGCTGTGCCTCTGTGGGCTGCTGGAAAGGCAGTGGGCAAGTGCAGGTCACCTGGGATGGAGCAATAGGGATAGGAAGGTTCCTCCCTACCCTGAGTCCCCACCCCGGGTTTCAGCCTGGCTGGGGCTTTGCACAGACTAGGAAGCTGTTGTCTTTAACTGCTCCAAATGCATGGCTATGGTGGCTTTCTGTGCTTTTAGGATGGAGATGGGCCTTCTCACTGGAACGACCAACTTGATGGGCCCCAGGGCCTTTGCATATGCAGTTTTCTGGAACTCAACTCTTTTCTTCCTCTTCTTTCAGACTATCTCTCTCTACCTTACAGTATTTTGGGTCTCAATTTAACTATCATTTCCTTAAGAATGGAAATAACCTTAATGTGGACTAGTTAAATAACACACGACATAAGCACATATTAGACCAAGATCCAATTTTATCCAAGAATGAAGATCTTATGCTTAAGGAATGGACACCAGGAATGAAATAAAAAAGAAAGGCATAAAATATGATGCACAAAGGTTTCCACTTGTGTAATATTAGAAAAAACACATAGTAACTTGTTGCGTGTCTGTGTGTGGGTGTGGATATCTTACAACATCTCGCTGGTCACCTCCACGGAAGTAGCTGGGGACAAGATATCCCTGAATATCCTTTTATATTTCCATGAAGTGACAGAGCAGTTTACAAAAATATACGTCAACAATTTCCCCACTTTTGCATAAATTATGCCCAACCTTGCGCAATTGGACAAGAAAATATCTCGGTGTGGTAGTGTGATCCTTTTTCTTTCGTTTTGTACTTTCTGATTTCTTTCCCCAATAATCATACTTTTCGTCATATGAAAAATAAAGCAAAGTTTGGCCTACAGGGTAAGGGCGCAAACCTTGAGGCATAGTGGTTCAGTTTGAATCTCAGGGTGCTGGTCCCACACAGGCTGTATGACTTTGGGTAAGGGACTCAACCTTTCGGTGCCTCGTTCTCTCATCAATAAATAGATGTGCTGATCTTGGCACAGTGTTATTGTAAGGGCCAAATAAATTTATATATCTGTATGGAAAAAACACATACTAAATACTATAACAGTTCTATTATTTTTTAAGATATTGAAAGGTACCAAGTGCTATTTATTTAAACATATGTAGGATAACAATAAACTAAATTCTAAAAAATATCTTAAAACAGCAAAAAGTAGAACGTTATATATACATATATGATTGTCTTTACAAAATGTGATCAAAAATACAGTGAATGTCTCTGCCAAGTGCCGTCTAACCAGAAGCCAGGCTGGCAGAGACATCACAGCGTGTCCTCATCCACCTTATTCACCAGAGCTGTCACATGGGGCTTCTGGCTCTTGCCCAAAGTCAGAATGACCACAAAAGGGAAACTCTTAAATCAGATTCAATGCAGCTGACACTCAGGAAAGAGGACTTCCAGAACTGCAAGTGGTATGAATGTGGGATGAGTGTGTTTGAAGCGAGGGGGAGGATTTTCAGGGGGATTCACGGCAATGCGTCTCTTACTGTAATACATTTTTTAGAAATTTATGTATTCACCATCTCTAAGGTCACTGTGATGCGTCTCTTACTGTAATGCATTTTTTAGAAATTTATGTATTCACCATCTCTAAGGTCACTGTGACCTGGTCCCTCCATGGAGTGGCTGCTCTCTGAAGTCTGAGAAGTCTGCGATCAGAGCAGCCCTGCTGTGGGCTGGATCACCCCGCCCTGGGGCCGGGTGTGGACTGGGGCCACTGCACACCCAGACACCTTGGAGCTGGCAGATGCCAGGTGCCAAGTGCAAATGCTTTGAATGTGCCCGGGTGGCCGATGCTCTTCGATCGGTCTCCGTCTCCGCAGTGCAGTGCAGACAGGGAGGAGAAGTCTGCCTTATAGTCCCCTCTTGGAGCCGGGGCCTCTTCCTGGACAGGCACACACTGACTCACTGTGACAACTGGCTGAGCAGCTTTGATTAATTAAATATTTCACCCCGAATTTGCACAACATTGGGCCCAGCAAGTCCTCCCAGCACCTGAGATGCCGGGCTAATTAGGCAAGCAGGTCCCTGGCTGGTGACACACACAAGCAGAAAGAGCCTGGTTGCAGGAGACAGGGGCAGGAGAAAGGACTTGGGCAGCCTGTCACTCTGCCTGGCACTGAGAGAAAGATTTCCTTCCAGAAAACTTTTTGGAAATACCAGCATATCCACGTGTATGGGCCCTACTGTGTGCTGATACATTATGAGCCTTATGTCTCGTCTAGCCCTGTAAGTAAGAGTGAGCAGTTAGGATACGATTGTGAGAGCTGAAAAGCTCAACTCCTGTTAGCTTATGTCAAAAAGGCATAATTGAAAATTATGGAATTGTTAATTATTATTGACCTCTGGAATTGAAAAGCCCTGGAGAAATTAGCTTCAGGAATGGCTGGATCCAGGACTCAGCTGTTCCCTTGATCACAACTCCTGTGCTGGCCTGGTTCTCACACAGCATCCCCTCAAGGCCACGGGATGGCTGCAAGGACTCCAGGTCTTATTTCCTCAAAGAAGCATTAGCTAAAGTCTTGTTCCTTGGAGAGGCATCTGCAAGCCAGTCCCTTTGGCCACAAGTGAGGATGCGCTGTGTAGCTTGGTTGAGGAGAATCAGTAGCTAGGAGAGGGGGCCCGGGCTGCAGAGGAGGAAGTGAGAAATTCACAGTGCTGCTTTTCAGAAGAGTGAATGGATATTGAAGAAAACAGATGTCTACAGCACAGAATTATTATCAAAATTCCCACTGTACAGGAGGGAAAACTGAGGCTCGAAAAGGTTACTTCACCCTTCCAGTGTTACATTATGAGTTATATGATGGGTGGGTGCTTTGGATTCTGGCTGTCTTGCTCCTAAGCCCTTAATTGCAACCCTGGACACCTTCTCCTCCATTGTACCCTGCTTGCCTTGTCCCTCGGGCCATTTGCATCTCAGGCTTTGGCTTGTCACTTGCTCACTCCTCGCCCTGGTCCTCTGCTTTGGGGACAAAGTTTATCCCTGTTTTGCAGTGGACAACGCCGTTAGGGAGAATTGGTGTCCAGAATCACTTCCCTTTCTGGGGAGAAACTACACAGGTGGCCTTGGCATTATTTGGGTGTGTGGTTCTGGGGATCAAACCACTGAGCTACATCCTCAGCCCTTTGCTGAATTTTTATCTAGAGACAGAACCTCACTAACTTGTATAGGCTGGATTTGGACTTGTGATTCTCCTGGCTCAGCCTCCCAAGTAGCGGGGGTGGCATTTCTGTGCCAGCATGTCTTGACTTCATTTGTAAGTATTACAAGTTTTAAAATATATTTTATTGATATGATAAACATATAGTGGTAGTGATGACAACAGTATTACAACAACTAGTATCAGCCAAGAGTTATCTTGCACCAGGAACTGGTAAATCTGGATTAATTTTCAAGACATTGATCTACTACCATTATGTTCATCTCACAGTTAAAGAAATAGATGGACACACGCATGCACGCACACACACGTGCATGTACATACATAGATACTCGCATTTTTTTTTCTCTCAGTACTAGAGATTGAACCCAGGGCCTTTGCACTGAAATACATTCTCAGTCCTTTTTAATTTTTAAATTTTACAACAGGGTCTGCCTAATTTGCTAAACTGCCCAGGCCGTGTTTGAACTTGCCACCCTCCTGCCTCAGCCTCCCAGAGTTCTAAAAGAACGCATGTGCCACCACTTCCGGCCCTTGCTTGCCTCTTGCTTCTGTCTCTCCTAGTGGCTGACCCCACAGCATGGAGCCCTAAGAGCTGTAGGGCGGTGAAAGGCACGTTAGAGCTGCAAGCGAGCCTGTGTCCGGGCAGAGCTAGGAGTAAAGCCAGCGCTGGCCTGAGACAGAGGTGGGAGGAGGACGGGGCACCTGGGTCCCCAGCCTTCATTCCTGATCCAGTCCTTCCGGGAGTCCTTCGTCCTTTCTGTTGGAGTCTGCATATGAAACCTCCAGTGCCCTCTTTCCACGCACAGTGAGGGGCGGGGAGGGCTGGGGGTCAGCAGATCCTGGCCCAGCGATTCCCTCCCCACAGCCGGATTGATCCTCTTCCCGGGCTGTGTGCCCTGCTGTAGGAGGAGACCTGTCTCTTCTCTGCGATGCCCTGGGGCCTTGTTAGGCCTCTCTTCAACCCAGGAGTCAATGTCGTGCTCAGAAATGGCCCCACCTCCGGATCCAGGCAATATCAAAATCCCTGGTGTCACCCCGGAGTCTTCCTGTCTCTCTTCAGGGTCGATGGTTAAAAATTCATGGTTCTTTCAAAGGAGCAAAAATGCTTAAACTGCTTTCCTATTTGCAAACGTTCCTTTTTTTGATTCAAAATCAAACTTTTGTCTAGACAGACCAAGGCTTTTTGCTGACCTACATCTTGCCCGCTCAGAAACCTCGAGTTTTCCAAAGGCGAAACCCTCCAGCCCTTGCCCCTTCCCAGCCCAGTGGTGGCTGCCCCGCCCCGGCCCTGTTCTTCCAGACACAACCTGGGCTGGCTCAGGACCCAGCTCCTCTGACGGGGAGGCCTGGGACGGCATTGCCACCTCTTCCGGTGGCTCCGGCATCTGCCTTGGGGAGTTACCCACACTGCAGCTACCCTAGCTCTCCCTCACAGCCTAGGTTACTTCTTCAGTGGTTGAAGCAACAAATTAAAGTCCCCTCCATCACCAGACTGCTGCTGCTGTTTCCTTGGCCCTTTACGTTTCTTATCTTTGCTCCTATTCCAAGTTATATGTGTTCATTGTAGAAAAATTAGAAACTGGATTAGTGCTAAGAGGAAAACAAATACCCCCTTTCAAACTCATGTTCTCAAAAATTGCCTCTTGCTAGGTGTATGTAGATATATAGGTACATGCAGTGTGATAGAAGTACAAGGTGAAGCTTTAAATTTAAAAAAGATGACAGTCAGAGACATGTTGCCATTGATTTCCCTCACAATACTCCCCCTCACTTCAAACACACTTATCCCATCGTTCTTACGGCTTTCTGAAGCCATTCTGGAAGTTGTCTTTCTTGAGTGTCTTTACCAGGTGTGACCTAAAATATGGTGAGTGCTGCTGCCTCCTGCCATCCAATGGAAAGGCAGATGTGACAGAACACAGTGCTGCGTCCTCATCCACCTTATTCACCGTATTGGGCACCATGAAACTTCTGCCTCTCCCCCAAAGTTAAAATGGCCATGAAAGATAAACATTTTGAATCTATTCGGGACATCAAGGCAGCCACAGCAGTCCATCTAAAGATATGAAAGAGGACTTCCAGACCTGCTTCAGAAAATGGCAAGAATGATGGGATAAATGTATTTAAAGTAAGGGGAAGTGTTTTGAGGGGAGATTAATGGTAATGTGTCTTTTATGGAAATAATTTTTTAAATTTAGGCATTGATTGTGTTTTTCTAATACACCTCATATACGTACATATATATTTATACATACATGTATTGTACAGGCACACATATTATAGATGTATATGTATCTTAAAAATTATTCCCAAACTTTTCAGTCAAACAACAAAATTGATTTCTTCAGTTTCCACAGGTCAAGCATTTATAGCAGCTGGTATAACTGGCTGAGTGAGATTCAGGATCCCTCCTGAAGTTGCCCTCAGAGAATGTTTTGGCTGTGTCTTCCTTGAAGGCCCAATTGATCTGGAACATCTGTCTCCAAGATGGCGCACTCAGGTAGCTGGTTGTGGACCTACACTGTTGCTAGGAGACCTCATTGCCTGGAGACCTTAGTTTCTAAGTAGGTAGACCTTTGTTTTTATTGGCTGCTTGAGTGTCCCCACAGTACGCTGGCTGGCTTTCTCTAAAGTGAGTGATCCAGGGGAAGCAAAACCGAGGTCACAAGGATGTTTTTGATTTAGGCTCAAAGTCATACTCTGTCACTTCTGCCGTATTGTATTGGCCGCCACGATCAACTCTGATGTAGTGTAGAGATGTTGGGGAAGATGACCCAAGGTTAGGAAGCAAGGAACATTAGGCGCCATGTGGGTGATTGGCTACCATTATGGAAACATCATGGCCATGGCTTATTTTATATCAAAGAATATGTGTACCAACTCACCAGTCACAAGAGTGAGTCACCCTGGAGCAGCTACTCTGGCCAGCCAGACCTGCTGTCCCCACAGCATCCAGCTGTGAGTCCATGAGAAACACTGAGCCGTGGTGTCCTGACCCAGCAGCAATGAGATAGATAATACACTTACTGCTGTGAGCACCCAAGTCTCTGTCTGCCCCTGTTATGAGCACTGGTACATTATGATCATCTTTTACGGTAAATAAAGATAGCATCATTCTTAATGGGTCCTGAGCAGAACAGCTGGAAATATGCACCTTGTATGTGTGTGTGTGTACGGAGGGGGGGTGTTTTAGGCTGTTAGAGTCACTAGCACACACTTGGACCTCAGTGGGAGCCGGGGAAGAGAGCTGTGGTAAACATAAGTGTTGCTCACCTGTATTTCCCTCTAGTTCTTCCCCCTTAGAGCAGAAGAAAGGATTACATTTCTCCCTCACTTGGAATTCATTGTGATCACTTGACTGCCTGGTCAGTGGACATGGGTGGCCACAGTGGCCATATGACAGAGGTCACTTCCAAAGGAAAGCATTTAGATGCTAGTGCCAAGCTCTCTGGCCCTCTTCTTTTGCTGGGACAGCCCTGGAAACCCATATAGATACAGTGCCTTTATTGGCATGGGAACGATGACAAACAGACTCACTTCTTACACAGTGTGCAACAGGAAGGAACTGCTGTTGTTCTGGGTCACTGAGGTGAGGATGCGTTTGTTACTCAGCATTACTACAGAATCTCAGGGCAGAAAGACACCCAGGTCTTTTTAAAGGTTAGTCCAGGATCCATCTGCTGTCAGGTGTACCCTCACCTCCCTCGCCCTGTTCTCTGTCTTGGGGGCTAGCCCCTCTCCTCTGCAAGCTGAGGCTCCTAGCTTTTCTTTTTCTTTCTCCCGACTCCTCCAGTACTGGAGATCAAATGGGGGTGCTTTACCACTGAGCTGCATCCTTAGCCCTTTTTATTACTTTTTTAAAATTTTGGGACAGGGTCGTGCTAAGTTGCCCAGGCTGGCCATGAACTTGGGGTCTTCCTGATTCAGCCTCTCACATAGCTGGGATTACAGGTGTGCACCACCAAGCCCTGCAACTCCTGGCTTTTCTATCTCTGTTTTCACTATCAGTACACAGGATATACTGGAAGGCAGGAGAAAGAGGGCAAGGCATTTTTTTCTCCTCCCTTCTCTCTCTGGAGGCATTTCCAGCAGAAACTCCATCTCCTCTTCGGCCTGTTGAGGTGCCACCAGGAGATCCCACAGGCTCTAGTCTTGGCTCCTCTTCTTTCTGTCTTTCCTTACTACGCTTACTGGTTGCTTGGGTTTTTCATCCCTTAGGTAACCAATTCCTTGCCTTCAAGTTGCTCAGTTTCAAATATCCAGAGTGGATTGTTTCTGATTATTCCCTGATCGTCCCCTGCTGGTAACCAGGGCTGCTTCTGGGCTGGGCTGGGTGAGAAAAGAGCAAAGAATAAGCTGGGTCTAGGTCTGCACCAGATGCCCGTGTAATGATGGAGGAGACAGGAGGATGAGGCCATCTACTTCCAGAGGAGCATCAGTGTTGCAAAGCCCTGCACCCCTGGAGCCAGGTCTCAGTCTTGGGGCCCAGGAAAGACGCCCCTGGATCAAGCAGCCCTTGTAGGCTGGGTGGAGAGGGATGAGAGGAGCCCTGGGTGGGAGGAGCTTTTGGTTCTCTCTGGAGAGGAGGCAGGGCTGGCCCAGATGAACCAGTGTAGGTGGCAGTGAGGGGCTGCTCTGGCTGCTCGCTGCCAGCCCTGTCCTGGCACTCCTGCTCATTTTGCTTCTGGCACTCGATGGCCAGTTGAGCCCATCTGGGTGGTCTGGATCCAGCCATCGGCATTTCTGAGCCCTGCTTGGCCCTGCAGCCAGCAAGGCTGTGACTCCCAGGGAAGCCAGCAGGGGCATGTGGAGTTCTTGGCTCCTCTGAGAAAGTGCCCAGAGGACGTGGGGAACCTGGCCAGAGAATCCCTCCATCCTTGCAGCCTCCTACTGATTCTGAGTACACACTCTCTGCGAGGCACTGGGATGGGAGGCAGGAACAGGATGGAATTAAATGCTCTCCCTTATTCTGACCAATCTGTAGTTGGACAGGGGAGGGAGAACCACAGAAAAAGCACAACACACTTCCCAAAGTGCAGAGGCGAATGGAGAGCAGAGAGCGAATGACTGTGCCTGATTTATTAGGAGCTTCCTCAGGGGAAGTGATAAAGAACAGAGTTTTGAAGGATGAGTAAAAGTTTGCCAGGTGGAGGAAGCTGAAGCATTTCAGACAAGGAAAGTAGCATATGCAAAGGTATAGAGCTGAGAATACACGTGCACATGCACACCCACACACACGCACACATGCACACAGGAATCTGTGTGTGGTGCAGGTCTGGGAGAGCAGAAGAAGCTCTGAGTGGCTCTGAATGGCAGGCTGAGGAGTTCGGGTACCAATGTTGTAGAAGGTTAGAATCAGAAAGTGCTACAACCTGCCCTGTACTTTGAAAAGCTCAAGCCAGCTGTTTCGCATGGGGAGGACTCACTCATTTATTCAGCAAACACTTATTGCATCCCTACTACATGCCAGGCCTCCTAGGAGGAGCTGGGGATAGCAGTAAGCAGGAAGAATGAGCACAGCCCCCTCCTTGGTTCATCAGTCTGTGCGGGAAAGCAAATAACAAACAAGAGCATGTGGATGTACGTGCAATCGTATGTATGGTCGGCACTCCACAGGTGTGAGCTCCACATCCACGGATGGGACTCACCACAGACCCAGCACATTTGGTGTGCACAGGTTCTATGCAGATACAGTGCCAATTCATGCAAAGGACTTGAGCATTCTCGGGTTGAGGATCCAGTCCTCCAGGATCCTGAGGGATGACTATGCACACACAGACACAAATGCAACCATGTGCGCGCGCACGGATCCACACCCATACACACTGGAGCTAAGTGCTATGAAGGAAAATGTCTTGGCCTTGTGATGCTGACTGCTGGGGGTTATTTCTGTTGAATTCTCTGGAGCTGATCTCTCGTGTGAGACACTGGGAGAAGGTGACACACTCAGGGCTGGGCCTGTTGAGTTTAGGCTGGCAGGGCATACTCTGTCACCTAACCTTGGTTTATTTTCCCCCTGGACATACAAGACTACATTTCCCAGCCTCCCCTGCAGGGAGTGAGGTCCATCCGGTGCTGAATGGGCAGCGGTTCTGGCTCTGTGTACCTCCTCCATGCCTGACCTCTAAATCCTCCCACACCATCTTCCATGCCTTCTCCTGGTTTTGCAGAAGACTGAGCCTTGCCAACCACAACCAGGAGCAGAAGACCGGGCAGGGCACTGTGTTGCCCAGGAGCAAGTTTCCTCATCCACTGATACTGTGGGCCAGGTCATTCCTGGTCACTAGTAAAGTGGTGCCTTCAGCAGCATCCCTGGCCCCACCACCGAGATGCCAGCTGCCTCCACCTCCGGGTAACCCAAATATCTCCAGACATTGGCAAATGTCCCCCCTTGGAGAAAAGCTGCCCAGGAAAGTGGCAGAGTCACTTCATGCCTGAGGGTATGGGTAGAGCAGTGCTTTCGCTGAACTGAGATGTGAGAGAATTCTTCAGAGATGTTACCCTGACACCCTCTTTGTATGTGGAGCTCATCTAAGGCTGGATTAGACATCCAGATGTTGGAATTACCATCTGAGCAGTGACAGAGAACCCGGAAGTGAACAAGAAAGGATGAGATGAGAAAGAGAAGGAGGCCTGCATGCTCAGGAATGGGACATTAAAGATACAGGGCTAGGAGCAGGAAGAGTTCCCAGGGGAGGCTGCAGCAGGGAAGGAGGTGGGCTGATGACGAATGCTAGTGGAGGGAAGATGGCGACGGCGAGGCCAGCAGGGCAAGGGACCAACAAGATCTTACCTGAAACGCTACCTCTTGGATCCATGTTAATTCCAACCTGGAGACTTTAGAATCGAATAAATAAATCATAGCCAGCAAGGAAAAAAGACATAGAAGGTCAGGCGGGCAGCTGCTTTCCAGCCTGGGCATGGATCTTTGTCCATTAGACACCAGTCATCCCAGCTTTGCAGGATAAACGAAGGAAAATGTATGGCAGCCTTTCATCTGGCTCCCACCCCATTTCAGTCCAGCCCTGGTGCCCAAAGAAAGGTGTTATATAAATAAAAAATACTGTCCTGACAATGTGCGGGACAAGCGTGAGATAAGGATCGGATCGGGAGAGCTGAAACCCTTCAGGGCTGCTCCAGTGGGGGAGGCCCGATTCCATGCTTGCGTTTCAAGAGCACTTTGTAAAGGAAGCCATGTGACAGAGACTCACTGAGATGGTTTAAAAAATGAAGGAAATTCCCCATTTCCTGGTTGTAAGAAAATATGGGTGGAACAAGCCTTAAATGAGCTGATCATGGCTCCGACTTTGATGTCGGATGAATGACAATGATCTCCAAGGCAGGAACACAATGTAATGAGCTCGCCCCAGTTTTTCCCTGCAAAACAAAATCACTGAAGGGGCCTTGTGTGGAAAACAAAGGCGCTCTGACTCTGACGGGCGGGTGGGGCCGCGGAGGAAGGCTGGGTGGTGATCCTCAAGTGTGGCGAATGGGGGACAGAGACAGAGGGCAGTGCAGGGTCCCTGATGGATTTTGTGGCAGCGTCTCTGCTTCTGCTGCTTCGTTTTACTTTAGCAAACATTTGTGAAAGCCCTACTAGGTGTCCAATGTGTGCCTGGGTTTGTCAATGTGGAGGTCAAATAAGGAAGCTCACACGGCAGTGGGAGAGTTGGAGCACTCGATTGATTCCTTTCTTCTTTCTTTTTTTTCCAACAGTATTTACCCAGTGCCTGCTGTGTGCTAGGGGCAGTGAGATACCAACATGAACAGGGTAGACCCGAAGTTGGTTCTGGCTTCAGGGCCAGGGCCAGGATGGGAAGACAAAGTCGTAGGAGAGCCACAGGGCTGAGGGGCTAGGAGGTTAGGAAGTTCTAAGACTTTCGGGTGCTCACAGGCAATAATAAAGAAGGCAGAATGGGGTGGACCCTGCAGGGCAAATCGAGCTTGAGGGTGAAAGGAGTGACCCCAGGTAGAAGGCTGGGCAAGGGTGTTCCAGACAGAGGGAACAGAACGCCAGAGGCACGGAGGCTTGAGAGATGCACTGAGTTTATAAGCAACTGCACACTTGCTGGAACAGTAGGGGATCATAGAGGAGCCCAGAGCACTAAACGGAAGTGAGGTCATGGCGCATCTTTTGGACCGAACTGTGAAGTTGATTCTGAAAGCAACAGGGAGCCATCAAAGGATTGTGAGCAGGGAAGCAACATGATCAGCTTTGTGTTTTGCCAAAAGCACTTGGCCACTGAGTAGATTTTGACCCGGAAGGGTGAGACTACAGAGACAAGTCAGGAGATGCCATCCCAGGTGGCATGCCTGGTCAACTTTGGTTTCAGGGAAGGGATCTGTGCTTACGAATACAGGGCCAGGGTCTGGGCCCTTTCTGCAAACTGCCCGCTTCTTGGCTTGCCACTGGCCTGAGTTAAAGGCTTGGGATTCCTGCATTTTAATTGTCACCATTGTATGATGAAATAGGAATCCCTGAATGAAGAGATCAAATCACCACTGGAGGTTGATTAGGGGATTGGGATTAGACTGGGTCAGAAATCAGATCTGCCACCCAATTTCTTCTTGCTGTGTTGGTTTTGCATGAGCATGTGAGGCGGGGGGAGGTATTGGTGCCTAGGGACACACAGAGGAGAAAAGAGCTCAAAGGTGAAAATCAAGCTGGCATGGTGGTGCACGGTTGTACACCCAGAACTCTAGGAGGAAGCTGAGGCAGGAGGATCTCAAGTTTGAGCCCAACCTGGGCAATTTAGTGTCTCAAAAAAAAAAAAAAAAGGCTGTAGCTCAAAGGGAAGGCCCTGGGTTCAATCCCCAGGACCCCCCTCCCCACCCAAAAAGGTAAAAGCCTTTGGTGGTGGGGTTATGGGTGTCAAAAAGTGCCTCTTCAAAAGGAAATGAAGGGAAAGCTTCTTGGCCAGGAGCACAGGCTCACACGTTAGCAGATTCAGCCTTGATCTTCTCAGTGAAAATCAGAGAACCAATGTCCTGTGTCTGAGGCTCAGTTTTACTCATGTGTGAAATGGGCAGAGACGTGGCACACAGCGAGAGCTACTCGGTGGGTGTTTCCTGTCATCAGGTCCGTGCAGTCTTGAGAAGCCATACGTCCTGTCGCTCTTTCTGTCTCTCTTCCAGCCTCCTCAGGCTTCCAAGCGCAGCCATTTGCTTTTCTCATCAGGGCCGCTCTGCTCCAGCCAGCCGTCTGCGCTGCGCTGCAGCGTGGGCGGGTCCACCGTGCACAGGATGCGGTGTCGAGCCTCTCAGTCTGAATCAGTCTGGCTTTTCCAGAGACAGAACCCTTAGGGTGGGTGGGCGTGGGTGTGGGTGTGGCGGGGGGCGTCAGAAATTATTTTAAGGAACTGGCTCACACAATCGGGACCTGGCAAGTCCATCAACCCGGGTGACTCAGAAGGTGAGGGCCTCAGGCAGGAGTTCACTCTCGGGGCAGAATCTGGTAGGATTTAGTTAAAAGGGATTTGGAGTCTTATGTAATAGTTTGTTTGTTTGTTTGTTTATTTATTGAATTTGGAGTTTTAGAAAGGAACTAGGAGCCCATAACTATTACTGGGCCCACAATGAACAAAAATATGTCCATATGTGCACCAAAAATTGGACATAGGATGTTCTTAGCAGCAAGTGACTTGAGACAATTTAAATATCCACCAATGGCACAATGGACGCATTAATGATGCTGTCTTTTCACAGTGGAATTCTATACATAGCAGAGAATGTGGAAATAATGCTCTGAACAACAACATGGGGAAATCCCACAAACAAAATCTGGAGAAAAAGGATCAAGAAACATAACAATGAAGTTCTTGGGTTCTATTCATCTACGGTTAAAAAGATTAAAAAGTAAAGAACAGGGAAGTAGTCAGTGCATCCAGCCCCCCTTCTGGCAATAGCACCCCATTGCTTCCTCGATATCCCATTCCTTCCCTCACTTTGGTCTTTGACCTTCAAGGGGACTGGAGGCGCTTCCTCCTTCAGCTTTAGTACAATTAGCTCAGTGCTTCCCCTGGATTCCAGTGGTAGGTTCACGGGTGGTCATGTGACTCAAGAATGGTCCAATAGGAGTCAAGAATCCCAGAACTTTGACTGGAAATGATGAGAAAGATGAGCCTCCTTTGTCACTGGAGTTGCCTAGCTGGGCACCAATTTGCTGGGCTCTGTAGGTATGGGAGCCTTGCTGTAAGAGTTAAGCAAGGCTGAGAGATGAACACTGGTTTCTGCCGAACTTATTTCGTTTCTGTGTCTGGAATAGGAAGTGTCTGTCTCTCCCACCACCCACATCAACACCTGGCTGGCTCTTCAAGGGAATGCTGGGGAAGAGAGGGTTGAGATGTCACTCGCTACTTCCGGTCACTGCCATTTTTCCTGGCTGGTAAGAATTCTGCTAAAATGTCTTGAACTCACCAGGTGCTACCGTGTTAGAAAGTTTGTCCCTCATCCCCTGTCATTTTGGCCTCCTAGATCTTACTTGTCCTCCCATAAAGTGAATAGGGCGTGCTAGGCAGCCATTGTGGTTAGACCACATGCTGGTTTCCATTAATTACCTGTCTAGGTCCGCTCCTGAAACCTCAGTCTTCATAGTAAACAGGTAACATGTTGAGCACTCAGATGCCAGAGTCTCAGAGCTGCTTCTCACCCCATGAGCAGAACGGTTCATTTTGCATATGGGGACCCTGGCCTGGGCTGCAAAGCTTCACAGTATCCAAATGAGATTTATCTCCTCTTTGGTCCTTGTCTGATTTCTGGAACTGATCGCTTATTTCCATTTGACAGATACAGAAACTGAGGTTCCTCCAGGGGCAGAGAACCTGTCCATAGCTGCACATAGCTGTTGCTGCTGCTGCTGAGGATGGCTGCTGTGCTGTAGGGAGCTCCTGACGAAGCCACAGACGCACGCAGTGCAGGAGCAGGTGGTGTGATTATGCCCATTGCACAGACACAGAAAAGAATGGAGGCTTGCAGAATGAAGTCACTTAACCCAAGTCACATAGCTAGTTACCACAGAGTCGGAATTTGAATCCAGGCAGCTGGAAGCCAAGCTCACTCTCTGAACCACTGTCCTTTGCCCACTTTCCAGATACAGGCTCTGAACCCAGTCCCCAGACTACTGGAGCTTAAACGGTCCAATTATTTTGAAAGGAACTCAGTATGGGGATAGAAGGGAGACTCAGTCTCCACACTTGACCTCATTGTTCCCTACTTGGCAGCCCCCTAGGTTCAGGTAAATAGAAGGGATTCCATCATTGTTTGTTCCTGGTCCTAATGACTTTTGTCTTTGTGTCTTGGAGCCAGACCCTGCCTCTGGGAAGCTGGCCTGGGGCCTGAGCGGCTGGTGTCACCTCTGGGAACAATGCTCTTTGTTCTTCACACTTTCCCTATCAAAGCCTCCCAGCAGGGATGGCCTTCATGGCCTTCAGAGGTGACAGCAGCTGAGATAATGCTTGTTCCAGAGGTGGGGGCCAGGACAGGAAAGGAGTGGCCCGGGTCAACTTCAACCCAGTTAAGTTATTCTGGGATAGCTGCTGTCCTGGATGGTAGGGGTCAGCCTGGGCAGGGGCTATGCAGATCCTGGACTTATTCACACCCTGTATCTCCTTCAAATTGTTCTCTCCTTAGCTTCTTGATGTGGCAAGGCTGGAAATGAGACTGATGAATGAGAAGGCCTCAGTAACAACAGTGATATTGTTTTGGGCACTCTGCTGAGTATCAGATATACAGTTACTTCCAATTCTAAGGAGAAACCTGAAAATTAAGCTATTATCATCCATATTTTTCAGATGAGGCAAATGAGGATGACGGAGAATCAGAATATCACCCAGGGTCACAAGTTAGGCCTTGAACTTGGATCTATGAGACTCCAAAGCTGGGGCTCTTACCCAAGGGTTCAGGTGGCCTTGGTAGCCATGGCCAGCTCGAGGACTAGAGCAGCTGTGCTGGAGGCCTGCACACCCGGGCTCAGATGCTAAGCCGAGCTGAGAGTCCTTGGGCTGCTGATGCCCCTCATCAAAGAGCCTCTGTTTGCTCACCCATGCAATGGAATGGGGTGTCTCAATGTCTGCACTCTGGTCAGGCTCCTTACAGGAAACCAGATATACCCTGAGGGTCCAAATGATGTGAGTTTAATCCAGGGACTACAGATAGACGAGTGGGTAGGGCTATGCAAATGAACAGAGGCTGCCCAGGCAGCGCATCCTGGCATCCATGGGCAGAAGTGCCAAGGGCAAGGGTAGAAGGTTTGGGGAGCCCAGGTAGGGTGGAGGTCGAGGTGGCTGGGAGAGAGCACCCTTGCCAGGAACGTAGTCCTGAATTAGGAAGGGAACTGGAAAGACACTCATTTGTAATGACAGCAGTGGCTACACTTGGTGGGGATGGAGAAGGACTGAATGAGTTAAAATACTCGGAGCCCTTAGGAGGGTACCCGGCTCCTGGTGGTCCTCAGTAAGTACAGGCTGTTCTTACAAATGCTTATGTATAGCAGGGCTGTCAGAGGAATCTCCTAAGTACGAGTGTGGCATGTTTTCTCAGTCTAAGGAGTAGATATTGATTGGGAAGAGACAGGAAGCCGGTTTCGATCAAGTAGGTTTGAGCTGAGACCTGAAGGATGGTTGAGAAGCCTCCAGATCCACAGGGGAGTGGTCTTGGCAGAAGAAGAGCAGGTACAAAGGCCCTGGGGCAGAATCAACTTGGGATGCTCAAGGAAGAGCAAGATGAGCATCAAGCCAGGGGATGAGGTGAGTAGTTGAGCTTAGAGAGGTACTGGGACTTGAAGGCCAATGTCAGGAATTTGGGTTTGCTTCTGGAAGAGCAAGAAGTTCCAAGAAGAATGTTACACCAAGAAGAGACAAGACTCAGTACAGTACACTCATCTAGGTTTCCAAGAAGCGGATGCCAAGAGGGAATTAATTAGTCCCGGTTTTATTAGGGGAAGTGCTAATATTTGAGAAGATGCAGATGGAGCTGGAGAAAGCTTCAGAGCCATGGAACTGGCAAACAGGTTGGATTCCTAGTGAATGAGAGGAGGAGGGAAGGGTGAGCGAACTTGGGCTGCCAAGAGTCTAAGGAAGACTCAGAAAAGTCATAGCAGGGGGTCCACAGAGCTCTGAGCCTTCCAGAAGCTTGCTGCCCACGGATCCTGCCACTCGCCTATGCTGGCTGGGGACAGCTGGAGGAAGTGGTGCTCTGTACTCACAGGGGGCTCCCCACCCTAGCAGGTGGATCCTCTATGCCAGGTGCCCCCTGTGGTTGTCGGCCCAAAGGTACTGGCTTGCATTTCAGACATGCCCTGGGGCTGTATCAAGAAGCTCAGCTGGACCTGGGCCTTGTGGTTCAGGGCTCTAATCCCAGCACTCTAAAAGGCTGAGGCAGGAGGGTCTCAAGTTTGAGTCTAGACAGGGCAACTGAGTGTCTCCACAGGACTCTGTCACAAAAAATATAAAAAGGGCTCGGGAGCTAATTCATTGCAAAGGTCTTGGTTCAATCCCCAGTGCCCTCCAAAAAGAGAAAAAAGATAAAGATTTGATGGAAAATCCAGTGAGAGGCACCTTGCTCCAGCCCAAAGCCCCACCCGGGGGCTGCGTGGGCAACACCGGATGGCGCTTGGTGCAGGCCCGACAGAGGGCTGTGACAGCCAGTGAGTCAGGCGCTGCCGGCTCCTCCTGACACCCTGCAAATCCCCTGTCTCCCTGGAGGAAGTCAGGCCTGTAGCCGGGCTTCCTGCTATTATGCCATTTTTTACAGCCTGGATTGATTTAGGTGTTACGTTCTTGCTAAGAATATGCCCTGACACTTGAAAGGAACCTTTATTATTGTCCTAATTTGTGAAGAATTAGTTGTTGCTTTTTTTTTCTTTCCCCTCTCCCCTTTTTTCTCTGCAGGGTCAGGCTGGAGCCAGATCATTGTTGTTAAATTTAGATCTGAAACTATATCAGGCCTTGGGCTGGTGTCTCCAGGCTTTCACTTCTTAAAACAGGAAGGAAGGCCCCAGCTGGAGACTTGCAGAGAGCCAAGAAGTTGCTTCGAAGGCTCTTAGGGCCATGCCTTTGGGTGGAAACTGCTGGAAACAGTTAAGATTCAGGTTTAGAAACTGTTTTTTATAGTTAAATCCAAAGATCCAACCTTCCCATCCCAGCCTTCTGGTCTACCTGCAGGCCAGGCCTATACCCACGATGAGTTAGAGCATGGGAGGTAAAGGTTGCAGGTGTGGGTTCAAATCCCAGCACTGTCACTTCTTAGCTATGTAGCTTTGAGCAGAGAATGAGGCTTAGCTTTCCCACTGCCTCAGTTTCCCCGTCTATAAAATGGAGATGAAAGTATATGGCTGGTAGAGCTGCTGGTGGATTAACCAAGGCAGCATATGTAGTGTTCACTGGAATACCTGGCTTCTTTCTTTAATATGTGTTAGTTATTATTACAGGCTGAGTTGTTCTAATCCAGAAATCCAAAATCTGAGGTGCTCCAAAATCTCAAACTTTTTTTTTTTTGGTACCAAAGATTGTACTCAGGACCTTGCACTCAGCTAAGCTTTTTGATTGCCAATATAAGGCCACAAATGGAAAACTTCATACCATGATACTGTTTGGTGCACATTACAATTAAAGATATTACATGAAATTATCTTCAATCTATGAATATGAGGTATATATGAAACCCAAAGAAATTTCATGTGTACGCTGGGGTCTCATCCCTATGATATCTCACTGGGCATGTACAGATATCCCCAAATCTGAAAAAAATCGGAAATTGCAAACACTGTTGATTCCAAGTACTTTAGATACAGGATACTGTGCCCATACTAGCTCTGGTCTCCTTGCTAGTGGTGGTGAAACTTAGAATATATCAAAGAGAGTCTTAGACATAGAAGTGATTCCATGGTAAAGCATTCAATCAAGCATTGAATGATATTAGCTAATGTTGGCCCAGCACTTTCTATATGTCTGGCACTGAGCTGTGTCCTTCGTGTATGAAGCAGCTCAGGGCAGTAGTTAAAAGCAGCCAGTATGGACTGGGTCACCTGGGTCACAGTCCTTAGTCTGCCCCTTAGCAGCTGTGTATTCAAAGGCTCACTTCTGTGGTGGCAACCCTCTGTGACTCCCCACCCCAAATTGTGTCGCTGTCCTCACTAAGACTGACTGTGCTCTAGTGTTTTCTCCATCCATTTCCATCGGAACACACGTGGTCTACCATATTGTTTTTGTATTCATCTTATTTATTTTGTTTTCCACCGCTAGGATAGGAGCTCCTGAAAGTAGAGATTTTGACTGGGCATAGCAAAGTTTTAGTAAATGCTTACTCAGTGAATTAACCGAAGAAGGAAGGATTGAAAATGTATGGAAAGAAGGAGAGATCTGCTTTTCCCATCCTCATTGCCATACATAATTCTGGAAGGTTGGAGCTATTGAAGATTAGAGCTTCATGAAGAAACAAAGGGCTCAGAGAGGTAGACACTTCTTCAGGGGACACACAGCTAAGTAATTACTGCTGATACTTAAACAGTACCCATGTCATGGCATGGGCTGTTCTCGACCACTCAATGGGGCCTCGGTAACAAACTAGGTGTCTCTGGCAACAGAAATTAATCATCTTTCTGTCCTGGAGGCTGGACTTCTAAGGCCAAGGTACTGGCGTGGTCACATTTCCTTTGAAGGTGCGGGCTTCTCTCCTAACTTCTTAACCTCATCTTAACAAATTATACCTCAACACTCATAGTCCCCAAAAGGACCAGATTCTGAGACACTAGGAGTTAGAACTTCAAAACGTGAAATTTTAGAGAACACAACTCAACTCACAAGAAGGAATGGAGGTGAACTTCCACTTTCTTTCCCTAAGTGAATGTCGACAGGAAGGGGCAGAGCCAGAATTTGAACCTTGTATCCTCACCCGAATGAGCAGTGAAGTTGAGCTCTCAGAACCAGGGCTGGATTTTTGCATGCTGTTGGCCTGAAGGGAAAGGGTGGTGAAGGAGATGGAAAGAGGAGTCTCTTACCTGGGCACGTTGCTGACACTCAGAGACTTGGCCCTCCCTCAACCCACTATCGAGGAAAGGGCTGCCTGGAAGAGCTCAACTGTGTGGTCAGGCAGAGCTGATGGAGCCTGGGAGGTGCTCCCCCACCCCACCATTAATCCCCATTGACCCAATCCCCCCACCTGGCTGGGCAGCAGGAGCCCGCTCTCCACTGGCTCAGGGGCCGATCAGAAGGAGGCACCTTAGCAGGGCAGACATGGTTCCTTCAAGGGCTTTGTAGATCTCCCTGTGTGGAAGGGCCTTTGCAGTCCTCGGAAGGGTGTGGTCAGAGCCACATAGAGACAATCGTGTCTCTTGTCCTTTTTCATAACACGGGAGCCCGTCAATCGCCAGAGGGGACCACGCTAAGATAATCTGGTGACGATGGGGCACGTGTCAGTGGAGGGATCTGAAACTGTGGAAGAAGGGCTCCCAGGCTACCCAGCTGACATCACAAGTGGCTGGGGACTCGTGGCATTACCAGGCACATTGGGGCCGCAGGTGGCCAGAAGACACGCTAAGCGTCCAACAGGAGCATTCTAGACGCGGCTGGCTCACCACAGTCTTCCCAGTGTCAGTAAGATTTACTTTAGAAAGTTTCTTATTCTGACACATCACCTGAAATCCTCATAAAGCCCAAGAAGCACCACCTACCTTTTGCAGAAGAAGAACCTGAAGCTGAGAAAAGAGGCCAAGTCAGGATTTGAACACAGGAAGTCTGGCCTCAAAGCTCACACAGCTCATCACTACAAAAGCTGTCTTCCTGGAGGAAGGAAACTCCTAGTTGCCTCCAGCATACTCCTGGCCCTTCTCTAACTAGGAGCCCAAAGCCACCACATGGGAAAGACCTGGTTTGTGTTTCACACACATTTGCCTTCTCAGCCTGTAGCCACCAACCTAGACCAAGTCTCCATCTCCTTCTTCCTCTTCCTCTTCCTCTTCCTCTTCCTCTTCCTCTCCCTCTCCCTCTCCCTCTCCCCCTCCTCCTCCTTCGTCTTCATCTTCATCTTCGTCTTCGTCTTCGTCTTCATCTTCGTCTTCTTCCTACCAGGGATGAACCTGCGACCTTCTGCTTGCAAGGAAGGCAGCAGAACCACTGAGCTAAATCCCTGGCCCATCCCCATCTCCTTTTGCCCCGATGGACCGCACAACCAAAGTAGCTTCTTCTCAGGCCTCTCAGCCCTTGCCCCATTTCCCCACTAGAGTGACTTTTGAAAGAAAAATCTCAGCAATTTCTCAAAAAATGAGCCCTAAGATTACCCTACAATCCAGCAATCCTATTTCTAGGTACACATTCCTACAAATTGAAAACAGGGTCTAGAAAGAGTTATTTGCACACTCATGTTCACAGAATTATTCACTATCGCCAAAAGATGCAAACAGCCCAAGCGTCCATTGATGGATGAATGGATAAATAAAAATGTGGTGTATCCAGACCACGGAATACTGTTCAACCTTAAAAGGAAAAGAATTCTGAGACCTGCTACAATGTGGATGACCCTTGAGGGCAGCAGCTAAACCGAAATAAGCTCATCTTTAAAACTCAAATATGATGTTCTTCTGCTTATGAGGTATTTAGGGCAGTCAAATTCATACAGACAGAAAGTAGGGTGCTGGTTACCAGGGGCTGGAAGAATGGAGATTTATTTTATTTTATTTTCTTAAATTCTTTTATTGGTACATTGTAGGTATACAACACAATTACATTTCTCATTGGGAATTGTACCTTTACATAATGCATCTTGGTTCTTATTGTTTCCCCATCTCTAGCCCTCCCTTCACCCCCTCCACTCTTCCCTATTTACAAAGACTTTATTTCCATGTTTTCCATTTCTCATCATTTTTCCTTTCCCTTCTTTCCTTTCCCCTGCCCCTCCCACTACCCCTTTGGACCTTTTCTTCCTATTTTGCATTATCGATTATTCATTCTAATCATTGGTACATTTTAGGTATACAATATGATGACATTCATCTTTGGAAATTTGCACCTTTACGTAGTCTCTCTTGGTTCTTATTTTTCACCCTTGCCCAGTCCTCCCGTCAACCCCTCCAGTCCTCCCTATTTACAAAGATTTTTTTCCTATTTTTCCATTTTCTCATATTAATCCCATTCCCTTCTTTCCTTTCTCCTACCCCTCCCACTTCCTTCCCCTTTGCCCCTTTTCTTCCTATTTCACATTACCTATTATACATTTTAGTCCTTATTTACACTTTCAATTTCTCACACCAGAGAAACTATTCAGTATTTACACATGTGTGTCCTATTTATTTCACTTAAGAGTATTGCCTCAATGTGCATCCATTTAGCTATAAATGTCTCTAATTTCTCATTTTTATGGCTGAGTAGTACTCCATTTTATAAAAAAATCACATTTTCTTTCTCCAGTCTCCAGTTGATGGGCATTTGGGCTGTTTCCAAGTTTTAGCTATCACAAACTGTACTGCTGTGAACATGGGTGCACATATATCACTGTGGTATGATTCTTTTAATTCTTTGGGGAAGATCCCCAGCAGTGGAATAGTGGGGTCAAATGGGACTTCCAGTCCTAGTTCTTTGAGGTATCTCCATACTGATTTCCACAGTGGTTGGACCAGTCTACACTCCCACCAGCAGTGGAGCAGGGTTCCTCTTTCCCCACAGCCCCACCAGCATATGTTATTGGTTGATTTCATGATAGCAGCCATTCTTTCTGGAGTGAGGTGGAATCTCAGCATTGTTTTCATTTGCATCTCTCCAATGACCAGTGATGTTGAACATTTTTTCATATATTTATTTGCTATTTCTAGTTCCTTGTCTGAGAAATGTCTGTTCATTTCAGATGCCCATTTTCGGATTGGGTCTTTAAATTTGGGAGGTCTGACCTTTTTAAGCTCTTTATAGATTTGAGATAGTAGACCTTTGTCTGAGGAAGAGCAGGTGAAGATTTTTTCTCACATTGTGGGTTGTCTCTTCACATTGCTGGTGGTTTCTCTTGCTGTGCAGAAGCTTTTTAATAAGAAGAGATCCTACTTGTTGATCGTTTGTGCTAGTTCATGGGAAACTGAGGTTTTGTTCATAAAATCTTTTCCTACACTGATGTCTTCAAGAGTTCTACCTAACCTCTGTTCCAACTGGTTCAGCATTTCTATTTTAATATTTAGATCTTTAATCCATTTTGATTTTAGTTTAGCACATGGCAAGAGATATAGGTCTAGTTTTAATCTTTGGCAAGTTGAAGCCCAATTTTTCCAGCACCATTTATTAAAGAGGCTATCTTTCCTCCAGTGAGGGTGTTTGGCTCCTTTATTGAAGATGAGATGGCTGAGTGTGTTTGGCACTGTTTTTGCATCTTCTAATCTGTTCCACTGGTCCTCAGGTCTGTTTCTTTGCCAGTACCATGCTGTTTTTATCACAGTAGCTTTGTAGTATAGTTGCAGGTTGGGGATTGTGATACCCCCTGCCATGTCTCTGTTACCTAGAATTGCTTTTGCTAGTCTGGGTCTCTTCTTGTTCCAAATGAATTTTTGGATTGTTTTCTCAAGGTCTGTGAAGTATGCTGCTGGGATCTCAATTGGAATTGCATTGAATGTGGAAATCTTGAAAATGGAAGTATGGCCATTTTCACTATATTAATCCTTCCTACCCAGGAGCAGAGGATGTCTGTCTATTTTCTGATATCATCTTCAATCTCTCTTTTCAGAGTGCTATAGTTTTCAGAGAAGAAGTCTTTGATATCTTTCGTTAGGTTGATTCCTAGGTATTTCAGTATTTTGGATGCTGCTGTGAAAGGAATTATTTGCCCTATTTCTCTCTCAGTGAGTCTGTCATTGGTGTAGAGGAAAGCTATTGATTTTTGTGTGTTGACCTTGTAACCAGCTACTTGACTGAATTTGGTTATTAAGTCTAGAAGACTTTTGGTGGAGTTCTTGGGGTCTTCTATATAGAGCATCATGTCACCTGCAAATAATGACAATTTGACTTCTTCATTTCCTATCTTTATTCCTTTTATTTCTTTCTCTTGTCTAATTGCTGTGGCTAATGTTTCCAAAACTATATTGAACAAGAGTGGTGATAGTGGACATGGAGATTTATTTTTTGTTTGTTTGTCTGTTTTTTAAGGCAGGGTATCCCTTCATAGTTCAGGCTGGCCCTGAACTCATTATGTAGCCCAGGCTGGCCTCGAGCTCTCACCGATCCCCCTGCCTCAGCCTCCTGAGTTCTGGGATTATATGCATGCACCACTGCACCTAGCTCTGGAGATTTATTTTTAATGGGTGCACAGTTTTGCACAGTGAAGGATTCTAGATGATGGCGATGTTTGCCCAACAATGTGAATGTATTTAATGCTACTAAAAAGGTTATGATGATAAATTTTATGTTATGTGTATTTTACCAGAATTAAAATTGTTAATTTTTTAAAAACCCATCAGAGATCTAGCTGTAACACTTTGTTGCTTAAAATTCAATAATGCCTGTTGCTTAAGATGATAATCAAAATCTTTATCTTAGCTTACAAGATCTAGCTGACCTCTGTCCATCTCTCTCAGCTCATCTCTGGAGTAAGGGACTGAGATTGAATAATGTTCAGAACTTGAAACAGAGATGATAATTGTGCTCATGTCATTCCTGAAGGACAGACTTCAGGGTGGCTCTGGGAATCCAGCCTCCCTCCCTTGAGTGTAGAGGGACCTACAAAGTCCTTCTCAACAAACAAAGTGAGGCAGAGACACTGGGATGTCACAGCCATGCAAATATGGCCTAAGATTGGAACTTCCATCTTGGTCACATGCTCTCCCTTACTGGAGTGAGGAAGTTGGCCTCCATATTGGGGGATACTCAGCCGGTAAAGAGTGGAGGGAGTGCCCAGCTGATAACTGGGGGAAAACGGAGGCTCCTACTCCAACAGGACCAAAAGGACTGATTTCTGCCAACCAGCACGTGAACCTTGGAGTGCATCTTTCCACCTTTGATTTCAGATAAGACCTCAGCTCTACCGGCATCTTGATTCAACCTTGTTGAGGACCTGAAGGAGAGCACCCAGCTATTCTGGATTCCTGGCCCACAGAACTATTACACAGTAGTAGCTGACCAACACAGTGCTGATATTGCACATGGCCATGCCCTTTTGAGAGTCAGTTAGCTTTGTGAGGCTTCTAGGTTTGAAGACATCCATCCATCCATCCATCCATCCATCCATCCATGTTTTTATTCAACAATTGATTTGGTTCTCACAAGGCTCACAAGCCCTCATAGGGCTCCAACTCGGTTCCTCACCCTCTATGTGACTTCAGTTGGGAGCTTGCCCTTGAACCTTGGTTTGCTCCTGTAACACAGGAGGCAGCAAAGACTCACCTGTGTGCAGTGTAGCAGATGCTTGAGGCTAGAGTCTTGCACACTCTCTTCCTACCCCTCTGTGTTCATTACTTTCCTCTCATTGCTGACACAAAATACCAGACACCCAAAGTTAAAGGGGAAGGGGTTTGTTTGGCTTACAATTCATAGAGGTTTCAGTCCATAATCAGCCAACTCCAAGGCAGGGACGACAAACAGGCATGGCAGAGCAGAAACAGCATGGAATGCACAAAGCAGCAAAGGTAACAAGAGAAGTGAACAGCGTCTCCCTGCTCCTTTTACTTATTCAGACTACTTAGGCCGGGTAGCACTCATGCCCTTAATCCTAATGCCCTTGAGCCTCACATTGCATCATGAATCAATTCTAGCTTCACACACTCTAGATCAAGCCTATGACCACATGAGGCTTTGGGGGAACGTCTAGACCCAAACCATAACACCCTCCTTACTGCCTGCTGGGACAGGGAGGAGCAGGATCCTACTCAACCCCCAGCATACGCTTGCAATTTCTGGGTCCGAAGGCCTCCCTGCTCCTGGGGGCATGGCCTGAGTCCTCGATGAGGCCTGGTGGCTTATGATGAGAAGTGCTGGGGTCTTGGACTCCCCATTCCCCTCTGTCCTCTTAGTCACAGGTCTAACCTGGCTGGCAGAGTGAAGGTGAGAAAGAGAGAGAGGCCAAGATGTCTGAGACCAGGGATGCTTATCTTCTCTCAGGAAGAGGAGAAGGAGGAAACGTTGTCCTTGCCATTGCTTCTCTGCCCTCTCTGACCCCCAGGAGGATTCCTCACTATAGTCCTCTGCACCTAGGGTCCTCCTGGGAGGGAGCAGCTTCTGTCTGAGCCTATGGACGTCTCAGCTGCCTTTGAACCTGCTTCTTTGCGTTCTCTGGGCACAGGGAAAAGGCCAGGCAAGGGGCTGTGTGTGCCCGCGTTGCTTAGGGATGGGGAGGCTGAGAGCTAACTCTTGGGAGTACACTGTTTGCTTTCTCCCTTCTCCCCAGTAGAGAATTTCTGCACAAGTTAAAACAGGCCCAAAGGCGAAACCCCCTTTCTGATCCCACATGTCTCAAACCAAGTTCATTAACACAAAGACAGCAGATTCTATGGGTGAGGTGGACCTGACTGCCATCCTGATTCTAGCCCTAACCCTCACCTCCCTAAGCCTCCGTTTACCCCATGGTATGCTTAGGATGAGAAGGCCTGGTCCTACGCTTGTTATAAGGGCTAAGGCTTGTTGGGTATTGACGATTGTTTGCTGTCAATCTAGGCTTCGAAGAGGTGTTTACTTCCCTTCATGGTGAGGAGCAGGACACTGTCTGGAGCTTGGTGATAAGGGACACAAACCCCCATGCTTGTTACTGGAAGAAACAAGGAGAGGGGTGTGTTTTGGGGGCAGGCTCTGGGGTCATTTTAGGGTTTGAATCTGCTTAGCATCCAACTAGCTCGGTGATTAGGGAGACTGGGTCTCTGAGTGCCAGCTTTGGCACTGTGATGGGATGACAATACTTAGCATTGCAGAAAGGTTTTAAGCCCGGGCCCAGCCCATTGTTTTTCTCCAGAGAATTGTGTCTGCCCCTCTGTGTCTAACTCTGCAGCACTGGGTTCAGTCTGCAAAGAATGAAGACTGACCCGAGGCTGTAGGTGAGATGGGTTTCTAAAGATGGACCTTCTCTTTCTCTAGGAGATCACAGGTGGCTACCTGAGGGAAGGTGCTGGCCTGGTGGGGTGACGATGACACTCAGTAGTGCAAAGAGCTGCAGAATGGAGGTGGGAGTGACACAGCATTGGCTCGGTCCTCCTGCGTATGTTTCCTGCTAGGTTCCAGGTTGGAGGCCCAGAGAACAGGCTCTGCCTCAACCCTAAGAAACTCACAGTCTAAAGAAAGACAGAAGATCCAAAGGGATGGATCTCCTTTCTTGACCTACTTTCAGTTCACCCCTGAGAAACAAGGTGACGTTCAGGTACAGAGAGTGTAGACAGAGAAGGGTGGAATTTACCAAGTGTAGATGAGTAAGTAGCGTCATGATTGAGACTCAGAAACTGGAGTCAAAACTAACAGTGGCCACTGCCTAGCCCTGACCCTTTCTACCTGTGTGGCAGCATCACGCCTCTGACTCCCACACCCTCAGTTTTCTCATCTGCAGAATGAGAATGCTTAACAGTTCCAGCCTCATAGGTTTGTCGTGAAGACAACAGATGGGGGAATTTGAGTGCAGAGCACAGCAGAGTAAAAGCCTGGAAAGTGGGAATTATTTGTATATTTTTATTCACTCTAATCCATTTAGAAAGGCTTGCTGCTGTGACTGTTTTATAGCTCTGATTCTGATCGGGGGTTCCTGAAACCTTCCAGATGGGTTGAAAATTGACAGTGATGGATGGTGGCGCCGAATTGGGAAGAAATAATTCATCCTCTACCGGCCCCGCTGATGATGTACAATGGACAGCGCTCATGTCCAGGCTGGCCCCCTTCCCCGTAAACTCCCCTTATTCTCTTACCAGGTGTTCATTATTCCCTTGCCGCACATCCATATAAGCAGGTCTGGCTTTATCAAAGGGCAGGGAGAGTAGGATGCATGTAAGAGTCTTTTAACAGACGGGCTGGCTTTCATGTGGCCCTGTGCGTGGCAGAAGGCTAATCTTTTTACCAGCTTGTCAGTTGCAAGGACTCAGGTGCAGGTTTGGTGTGGGAGCCATAAAGCTATGCAGGTCTTTATGTTTCCAAGGGGCTCTTGCTTGCCTTTAGCTTGGAATAAAATTCAAGGGTTTCACCAAAAGTCTATTATATATGAGCATGCTCTAAAGGGTACAGAATAAAGGCACTATGAAACTTTGTTCTCTCCAGGCTCCAGACCTTTAGCTGCTTAGGATACCCAAAAGAAACAGGAAATCCAATGGATGTTTGCAAAAGTTACATCTAACAAGCAAGTGAGACGCTTGTACCTAACCAGTCATTGCTACTCAGTGCTTCTCTGGAAGTATTTAATAGTAATCAACATTACCTAGAGAGAAAGTGCAAGCTAGTTACAGAACCCCAATAAGCTGACTTTTAAAAATCACTGTGCAGGGCCCGGGATTTAGCTCAGTGGTGCCGCTGTCTGCCTGACAAGCGCAAGGTCATGAGTTTGATCTCCGGTACCAAAAATAAGGAAAAAGATAAAAATCACTGTGCACTGCATTCACAATGTCGTGCAACTACCACCTCTATCTAATTCCAACACATTGTCATTTTTTCTAATACCCACTAATCAATCACTCCAATCTCCCTCGTCTCTCATACAATCCTCTTTCTGTCTCCGTGAATTTGCTTATTCTGGACATCTTATAAAAACAGAATTAAACAAAATACGTTTTTTTAGTGTCTGTCGTCTTTCACTTAATACATTTTCCAGGTTCCTTCATATTACAGCATATATCAGCCCTTCACTCCTTTAAATGAATAATATTCCACAGTATGAATGGAGCACATTTTGTTTCTCCATTCATCCACTGATGGACAAGTAAGTTGTTTTCACCTTCACTGCTGTGAATAACCTTGCTGTGAACATTTGTGTACAACCATGTAAGTATCTGTTTTCAGTTCTTTTGGACAGGTAGGCGTGAGCCTGCTGGGTCATAGGCAACTATGTTCATGTGACCCTGGTTTTCCTTAATAATTGCCCCAAAGCACAAGAATACTGAGCCTAACTGTTGTTTCTAATTTATTTTAATTTTTGTTGTAGTTTCTAATTTATAAATTAAACTTTATCATGGGTGTGTATGCATAGGAAAAAATATAAATAGGGTTCAGCTCTACCTGTGGTTTCAGAAATCCACTGGGGTGTTGGAACATTTCCCTCATGGATAAGGGGGGATGACTGGATAATGAATGTGTATCTGCAGGAACTAACGACTTCTTATCTGCTTGGGGGCCTTAGGCAGTGAGGAAATGACACAAAACATATGCTCCCAAGGTTTGCTCCTGTTACTGATTCTGCAAACACTGCATTTGAGGCCTTCCCGATGCGTGTTTCTTCGAGTTTCTGCTACCGGGATGTTCTACCCCTAGGCACGGCTCATTCTCATGTCCTTTACACATCCCTCGCAGGCTTTTCTGAACCGCTATATAAACCTGCAGTTCCTATCCCTGTTAAATGTTTGAATCAGTTAATATTCGACCCAAGAAATACATGCAGCATCTGCAAAGGTTACGGGGAGGCTGGACAGTAAAATCATTCCCTGGAACTCACCTCTCAAGAGCTGAAACAAGGTCATTTCTGGAGGAGCTTCCTCTGGCATCTGACTGATCTTGTCCTCCATCCCCAACTTCTACCCCATCCCAGCCGTGACCAGTATGGTGGGGGTTCACCCTGGGCTGGGTTTATATGTTATGTAGCATTTGTCATCATCCCATATATCACATTTCTGTATTTGCTGACTCTCTCTTCCCCCAAATCTCAGCTCTACAAAGGTAAGGCTGCCCTCTGTTTTGTGCATTGCTATATCCAGAGCCCAGCTTATGGCTGAGATCTGGTGGAAGAGCATGGTGGGCAGGCTGCTCCTCAAGTGGTATGGCCATCATCTTTTAAGACCCTGTAACAGGAACAATGACCAAAAAGGAGATGCAGTTTTGTTTTTTTTTTGGTACCGGGGATCGAACTTGGGTCCTTGCACTTGCGCAGCAGGTGACAAAACCACTGAGCTAAATCCCCGGCCCCAGTTTCTGTTTTTGAAGTTCAACCTGCCAGGGGAATGGAATGTAGTCCCACAGGCACTGAGTAAATCATCCTTTTGGTCCATGTCTTCACATGGTTCCTCTTCCTTTTCTTAGCTGAACTCTCTGGAGTCCTCCTTCCTCCCTCCCCTCTCTCTTCTCCTGAGTCTCCCACCCAGAAGTACCTGGAGCCTGAAGCTGTTCCCCCAGGACCAAAACCTGCCTGGAGGCCGACACCTCTCCTGATGGGTTTGAAGCTTCACTGACATCCAGTTTTAATTAACCAGCCAAAGAAATGCTGTCTTAGCCAAAAATCCAAGGTGTTTTGAAAGAACTTCTTGACACTTCAGCTCCCAAGGGAAGCCCAGCTTGCCTTTCTGGTTCACCACATTTAAGTCTCCTTTGGATGACTCTGTAGGAGCCCAACCTTCCCCGGGACTGCCAGGCAGAGGGCTTGGAACAATCACTCCTTCTCTCTCCTGTGTGCTTTTCTTCACATTAATTCTCCCTCCATGGCCCTCGGCCACACTCTTCCCCTTCCCCTGGGCTGCTGGCTGCCCTGCTCTGTTAAATTCAGTCACTCCAATCGATCAAGATCAAGCAGGTATTTCTGGATTTGGCAGTCAGATTCCAGGTCCCCATGGGAGCAGAAAGCATGATATTGTCTCAGTTCCTGTCATGTTAATTCCAGGCACCTCCGCCGCCACGGAGAAATCCAGCATTTCCTTCCCCAAATGAAAAGCTTTACAGCCGCATTTCTTGTCAAAGATGGCACTTTCCCCACTCTATCTTGTCCTAAAGAGGAAACTTTGGGGACAGAGGCTGCCTTGTATGTCTTGCTTTCCTTATTAGCCGTGTAAAGCTTAGCAAATCGTCTGAACTTGTTCCTTTCCTGTCCTTCTTTTGGAGATGAAGGACAGCCTCACGCTCACACACACACACGGAAATTTCCATGATAACAAAAATCTATTCCTGAAGCCTGACTCCTGCTCTAAAACATATATTTACTTTAGGTAAATACACACACAGAAGCACAAACACGTGGGAGAAAAGCTATCGTCAGAATTAATGAGTTAAAGCCCTCGAAGCAGCTGTGTATTACAACTTAGATTTGCTCTCTCTCTCAATTTCCTCATCAGTAAAATGGCCATAATAATAACAGCTTCATAACTAGTTGGGAGTTTTGAATTAGATTACACAGGGAAAGTTCTTCAAAGACTATCTGCCACATAAGCCCTAACTATTCTGATTTCCTGTATTAACCTTCTGTAAAATGGAAGTAATCATTAGAGTGTTATGCAAAAGGCTAGCAGTAGAAGGAGCACTATATTTTTATCTGTATTTTAATTTTTTATTAGTACATATTTGCAGTGCGTAGTGATGACATTCGTTGCAAGGAGCTGGAACATGTACGTAACACATCTAAATTCTTTTCACATCCTCTCCTCCTCCCTCCATCCCTTGGTCCTCTTTCCATTTGCTAAAGATCTAGCTCTGTGCTTCCTGTTGTCTATCTCTTATTTTGCTCTTTTATTTATACTTTGGGTTTCTCATATAAGAAAAACTACGCAATATTTAAGCTTGTGCTTCTGATTTATTTCACTTAATATGGATTTAAGGTGTATCCATTTTCCTACAGAAGTTTATCCTTCTTTATGGCAGTAGAAGGAGTGCTAGAAATGTGAGTTAATACCATGGACAGTTGTTACGTGCCTTTGGGGCTGGGTTGAGGAAAACGTCTCAAGGTTATTGTGAAAGATAGACACCGAAGGTCTAAGTTTGCTAAGACAAAGTAGTAGAAGTGCTCAGAGGAGGCAAGAGGAGAAAGAATTTCCAAATTGATGGGCAGAGAGCACTTTGGTATCATGACTGAGGAGGCGGAATTAGACATCAGAGCAAGGATAAAGAAATACCTCCTTGGCTGCAGAAGATAAAGTAATTAAAGAAAAATGGAGCTGATACGAACACTTGGCCATTTAGCTCATCAGGCAAGTAGCTGCTTTTCACTGGTCAATATTTACCTCCTGCATTGAGCAACGGGAGTCAATACTGACTTCCTATTGTTAGTACATCTATTTTCTGTACACTACACGTAAGCGGCCTATACGCACAGGCACCGATACATTAATAGCTATATCAATAGAAAATCAACAATAATCATTTATTTTTAATGATCATCACCACTGAAACACCAAACAGTGCAATATGCTCAAGACAAACAGGCACACTTGATAGATGTCTGTGATAATTGATTTAGGTTAACAGCTTCCTTTCCTAATGGTGCTAATTGCGTTAATCAACGGGCTGATTTCATCAGAGGCTTTCAGAGGCCCATCCTGGAGGTTGCCGGTTCTTTCTTTGGCAGATGAGTTAGTTCCCCAGGTAAGAACACCCAGGCTGTTTATCCTGGTCAGCAGAACTGTTTTAGTGAAGGCTTGCAGTCCAGCCAGTTAACCGTGAGCAGTCTGCCTTTGTTAAGATTCGGGGGCTGGGTTAATTGAGGGGACCAGCTCAGCCGCAGCGTCTAGTTGGCAGTGGTGTTGGTGGAGTCCTTTGGGGGTCCCCAAAATTCTTTCCCTGCTAATACAGATGCCCAGGTTCCTTTAGGGGCATTTAATTCCCTCTGTGTAGTCAGGGAAGGCAAGTGATCTATGCCAAGGCAGTAGAGATTCTGTTGAAATGGAAATCTTGAGCAGAAAGGCACAAGAATAGGAGAAAAATTATGCTCAGAACACACCAATTTAAGTAGAGGCATCCACACAAACCGTTCAGCTTAGTAGAGCCTGCCCTCCCTCAGGCACCCAGGAAATTCCTGGTTCTGGAACATTCCCTTTGATCCCCAGAATTCTTCCATATCTGTTAGTGGCATCCGTTCTGGTTTTGTCACTTGCAGTCAGAGTCCCGACTGGTTTAGTTGTCCAAATACATTGTCATCCATGCCAACTCCAACAGCTTGACAATGGATACACAAGAGTATTGTGTTAAGAAGAATGAAGAGGCTTCATCCCAGAGCCTAGCACTCACTTGGCAACAACCACGTAGGGTAAGTATGCCCTTACAGTGGGGTGGAGGTAGAGTGGTACTGGTGCTTCATATATGCCAGGGACCTAGCGCACCCAGAGTGCAGTGGTTAAGGGAAAGAGCCCAGCAGGACTGTGTTCACAACCTCTCCCTCCCACTTTTGCTATGTGATCGTAAACAAATCACTGAACCATCTGGACCTCAGTCTCCTCATTCGCACAGTGAGGATACTTGTCCCCCCTGTAGGCTTCTATGGCAACATAAGTAGTAGTAAGTAAAGGACCTAAAACCATATTTGGAGCCAGATGTGGTGGATTACACACCTGTAATCCTAGAACTCTGGGAGGCTGAGGCAGGAGGATTATAGGTTGGAACCCAGCTGGGGTGGCTTAGCAAGCCCTCTCTCAAAATTTTAAAAAAGGGGGTACATCTGTAGCTCAGTGCAAAGGTGTTGGGTTCAATCCCCAGTATCACAAAAACAAACAAAACCAAACCCATACTTGCTACAGAGTAAGGACCAAATTGTGTGATGTTCTACTACTGGTGTTGTGTCACTATTGTCCTTGAGACCTAGATGCTGTAAATGGAGGCAGTGAATAAATAAATACTTGAATAAATAAGAGAATGGGTTAATTGCAGTTTGGAGGAAAAACGTTCCAGAATATTTGGCAGGTTGAAGTCAATGACCATTGTCAACATTACCTCGGTTCTCCAAACTTACCTTTCTACCAGGCTCCTGTGTGAAATTTGGGCCCAATCTGTCTTTCTCAAGTTTGCTAATGGAGGCAAAACTACCCACTCAAATGCTCCTCATCTCTCCCTTGAGCCACCCCACACTCTCTGAGCTATTTCTATTTAACTTCTGCTCTGTCTCTTTCTTTAGGCCATCTTGAAAATATGTATTTCTAGCCCTTCCTTTTGCTTGTTGTAGTTGTTGCTTTTAACTCACTTTAGTCTTCTTCCTGGGAACAAATGGCAATAAACTATGTTTTTATTAGTCCACGTTTGCAGTGCGTGATGTTTACACTCCTTGTGTAGAGTCGGTGCATGGGCAGAACACATCTCCATTTTTTTTCATCCCCTTTCCCTCCCCCCCGCCCCTTCCTGTTCGAGAATGATCTATCTCTCTGCTCCCTATTATCTGTGTTTTACTTTGCTCTTTATTTAGTATTTGGGTTTCTCATATAAGAGACATTACTCCATTGTGTGTAAATAAAACAACCATTGGGCAGCTCAACTTACCTAATTCTAAATAGGAAGGTTATTTATCAAATTTTAATCTTGATTTAGGAACTAGTCTATATATGCATGTGATATGTACAATTCCTCTCTCTTCCTCTTTCTCTCTCAGCCCCTTTTTATTTTTATTTTTTACCACAACAGCTAATGTTTATGTCTCTCTTATTTCCAGCCAGCCACTGTCATGAGCACCTTGCGTATATTTTCTCATGGGCAAATCCCTCAAACCTAAGAAACCCAAGCTCTTTCCCCCATTTTGCTTACAGTCATGCTTTTGGTATTCTGCTGCTCTGAAACTCATTGAATTAGGTACTCTGATTTTGACTAAAATTTAGTCCCAGTATTTGTCATTTGTTTGGCAAGAGATCCATCTCCTGGAACCAATTAGTGACAAATACTGAGGTCCCATGGTTTCAGGAGACTGAGGCACAGAGCTGTGTGCAACTCGATGTCAGCTACTGGACAGAGTGCAGTGCATTTGGACCCAGCTGCCTGGCTGCTGGGTTTCACAGTGCCCTGTTGCCTCCAAGAGCTCTACATTTTCAAAATTTCACGACGTGGAAAAGCAGAAAGCAAGAAACGGGAACCATTTACAATCCTACTGTGTTTTGGGTAAGTGAAGGATTCCTGTTCTGACCTTTGGGATCTGACCCTACTTAGAAGAGTGATTGTACTTAACAGTTTTGCAGCTTATAATATAAAATAGCCAATGGAGACAATTTTGAATATTCTCATCACAAAAGAGGTTACGTGTTTGAGATGCTGGGTAGCCTAAATATCCTGAGTTGCTCATTACACAGTGTATATGTGCACCAAAGCATCACACTATTTCCTAGAAAGATGGACCATTACTATGCATCAATTCAAAAATAAACACAGTTTTACAGCAAAGGAAATAAAGAACAGAGTAAAGAGATAGCCTACAGAATGAGAAAAACATTTTGCTCTGACAGAGAACTAGTATCTAGAATATATAAAGAACTCAAAAAAATAGACCTCCTGAGATAAAAATGGGCAACTGAAATGAATCGACATTTGCCAAAAGAAGTACAAATGACAAATAGGTACTAGAAACAAATGGCCAGCATCTTTCGCCACACAGATCAAGACAACACTGAGATCCCATCTTACTCGAGAAAGGATGGCTATCATCAAGTGCTCAAAAAGCAACAAATGCTGGTGAGATTGTGGGGAAATGTTGGCTCCTCAACATTGTTGGTGGGAATGTAAACCAGAAGAACTACTAGGGAAATGAGTATGGAGATTCTTCAAAAAACTAAAAATGGAAACTCCATTCAACCCAGCTATTCCCCTTCTAGGCATTTTTCCAAAAGAGTTAAAGATATTGTAGGGCTGCGGATTTAGCTCAGTGGTTCCACCGCCTGCCCCGCAAGTGCAAGGACCTGAGTTTGATCCCTGGTACCAAAAAAAAAAAAAAAAAAAAAGAGCTAAAGACATTGTATTACAGTGATACATGCATACCTATGTTCATAGCAGCACAATTCATAATAGATAAATTATGGAAGCAGCCTATAGCTGCATAACAAAGGAATGGATAAAGAAAATGTGGTATGTATATACAATGGAGTAATACTCAGTTATAAGGAAGGATAATTTGGTGGTATTCTAGCAAAATGGATGCACCTTGAATGCATAATACTAAGTAAAATAAATCAGACACAGAAGGGTAAATCTCACATGGTTTCTTTGAATGTGAAACCCAAAATATAAAATATGTAAGGAGCAAAATAAAAAGTGAGTGAAAGAAACAGAGAGATAGACTTTGTGGAGACAGGAAGGGGATCTTGGGTTGGGAGGGAGGTAGGACGACAGGAAGGGGAAGTAACAGAAAAAAAGTAGTCTATAAATTAAATGTATTTTCAATCAATCCATCCTAAAAACACATTTTTTAAAAAAGGGAGAGGCACACACTTTGAGTCTTTTGGGGAAGTCTCCAGAAATGACATCTCAACCAAGACCAGATGGTAGATGGAAGTGCTTATTTTAGGGGTATTTCCAGAGCACTGGGTGGACTCAGGGAGAGCCTGACAGGAAGCAGCAGCTTAGGGTGTGCCACTGAGCAGACCCTCGCTGGACAGTCCCTCCTGGGGGCCCAGAGAACACGCCTGCTCCCATCCATCAGCAGAGTGGGAACAGAAATCCAGGCCTTCCTTCATGCCTGAACAGTCTTGGTGCCTAGAGCTGGAGCTGCAAGTCTGACTGCTTCCAACCAACAAAAGAGCAAAGACCTTGGAGAGATGGAGACAGCAGTGACAGCATCTGCCATATTCCTTACTCCACACCGATTATATTCCCTGCAGCCACCTTAAAAGTCATCCTAGAGAAAAGTCATGGATTCCCCGTTCCCTTATTTGTTTTGCAGGGCTGAAGACTGAGCCCAGGGCTTTGTGCACAGTAGCTAAGTGCTGTCCACCCCCCACCCCCACACCCCGGAGCTGCATCCTAACCATTCTTCACCTTCTACTTTGTGCAGGTCAGATCTCTGACTCCTGCCAGGCTCTGCAATCCATGAAGGCTCAGCTTCCTGGAAAACATCATGAGAGAAAACTGCATTACTATGTTTTGTTACCAGTTTGGGGGACTTCTCTGACACACTGGCTCCTACTGACTTCTTATTCAACAATGCCTTCGACTTAGTTTCCTCACTTCTATTGAAGCCTAGTGCATTACTAGTGGTAAGAGTATTGATTTTGAAAAATGAGTCTGTTACTGAACCTATTTAACAGCTATTGAACTTCCCATGTTTAAATATTTACTCTGCATCATTCCAACTTGTTGGTCCTTCCTTGCCTCTGACGTTGAATGGATTGTCCTCCCCGGGACTTCCAACTCTGCAGCTTCTCTAAATAGAAAACTTCAAACATGACAGCATTAATCAGTATCTTCAGGGAGCTCACTAGTGCTTGGGGAAGCTGACTTTTATGTAGCTGAGATTTAATGTGAAATCTGGGTGCCTGGCACACCCCAAGTCTTGTGTGGCTAATTTTTATATCCGAGTTCATTGATTGATTGATAGATTCATTTATTCTGTACCTAATATCTTCCAGGTACACAGTGGAAAGCCAAGCCAGCCTAAGAAAGGCAATGGCATATTTCTTTGGTGTGTTTCATGATGTATCATTTTAAATATTGCTTTTCATCCAAGTTTAAAGATGCAAGACTGAGTCTCTTAAAATGTTGGGGGTTGTAGACTCCTACAAGAATTGGACAGAGGGCAATGAATGTCCCCACATGAAACTGTCACTCTGTCCTCAGGAGCCCTATTGCCACCACCAGTTCAGGACTGTGGGAATTGGGACAAGCACATGGGAAAGTTCTTTCTCAAAGCTTCATCTCTTTGTTTACCAAGCTCTTACTAGAGGGTCACTGTTCTCCATGTTTGTTTTCTGAAAAAGTGAGCGGTGCTAAGGTGAATTAAAAACTCCAGGTACGTACATTTCTATTTTAGGTATTGGTTCTGAGTGTTGTTTTGCTACTCACTGCTAAGTTCACCTTTCATGGACAGTGCAAATTCTCTGCTTTTGCAGCCCACAGCTTGCTTTATATTCTGAGGACAAACATATTCAAACCCTTGCTAGTGATGTACGAACATTTCTTTGTTAAGTAAGACATGATCTCTATCTGCAGTTAAACTTTGCTCAGAGTTATTAAGTACCACCCTCCCTACCCAGGCTGCTCCATTGCTTCACATGGAACTACCCTATTTAAAAGGGGGTTCCATATCTGAAATTCTGTTTTCCATTGCAAAATTGGAAAATGCTTAACGTTGATCTCTTTTTGATGTAACATATAGGATATTTAAATTGTGGAAAACATTAAATTACATACCCATAATAATATAGCACAAATATGTGTATATAATAAATTTCCTGTAGGAATCATTTATTGTATATCCCTTGCTTGCATTATTTCTCTTAAAGCTTACAGTAGCTTTAAGAGGCAGATAATGTTATGAGTCCCATTTTTTCAGAAGAGGAAAGAAAGGTTGAGAGAGAATATTAATTTGCCCAATGAAACTCTAGAAGGAAGTGGCAAAGCTGAGATTTGATCCAAAGATCTATGTCACCAAATATCATTTGTTAACCAATATATTATGACCACTACCCAGAAGTAGCTTTTATTAACATTTTAGAGTCTTTCCTTATTAATGACTTTCAAAACTTAGTCAAAATTGTAAAACTTTATTTTCTATTCTGTCTACTGTATAGCATGAGAAACATTTCTTCTGCATGTGAACAAAAACCCTTTAAATGTCTTTAATCACCACTTAATAGCTACTCAACCATTCTATTAATGGCCCTGTAGATCTTTCAAATGTCTCATATACACTGTCAGGAACATCTTCAAGTGTGAATATTTGTGTAGGGTGATTTTGAAAATCAGGCTGTGGTTTTTTTTTTTTTTTGGTTTTTGTTTTTTTTTTTGTACCAGGGATCGAACTCGGGACCTTCCACTTGCAAGGCAGGTGGCGGAACCACCAACCTAAACCCCTGGCCCAGGCTGTGGTTTTGAATTCTGTGTGTTTGTTTTCTTTTTGTCTGTGGTTTTAGGGAGGTGAACATATTTTTCAAATTTTTTTCAGTATCGGAGATTGAACCCAGGGCCTTTGCATTAAGCTATATCTCCAGACCATTTTTAAAAAACTTTTTTGAGATTGGGTCTCGCTAAGTTGCCTAGGCTGGGCTTGAACATGCAATCTTCCTGCCTCAGCCTCCTACAGAAGAATTTAACCTTGTTTTGATGAAAAACCAGTTTCTCAAAGCTGAACCCTTAGACATTTGACTTCCCTTCTTTTCTCCCTTGCCTCTTGGGGTTTTACTTCATAGCATTCAGTAACTTAAATAATATTTTAAAACATTTCACTATGGATTCCTCATATCATCTACAGGTGTAGAAACATGATGACCGACAAATAATGCCCTAAAAGTGCAAAGCCCTAACATATTTAATAATTGGCCATGGAATGTGTTCTATGAATTAGAATACTGATTTGACTGTATAAATTGGATTCAATTAATAATAAAAAAGATTTTGTAGCCGGGGATTTAGCTCAGTAGTTTTGCCACCTGCTGCGCAAGCGCAAGGACCCAAGTTCGATCCCTGGCACCAAAAAACAAACAAAAAAAAGATTTTGTATTCTCCAACTATTTGCTGACCTCCAAAGTGTAAAGGATTGGAGGCAATATTTCCTGTGCAGCCAAAATAAGGCCATCGAGGGGTTTGTGGAGACCCCACCTGTACTTCTCTCCCATCACACAATTTGTCACACAGGACACTGCGGTTTCCCGTTGACTCGGTTCTCTCCTACCCCTCCAGGAATGTCAGGAAGCCACGAACCTATGTCTGGTAGACTGCAGGGTCGCCCGGGGTTACAACCTAGCCTCTGGCACATGGAGGGTGTTTGGGAGATTGCATTAGAAGAAAGCAAAGTGAGAAAGCCAGACATAGACAATCTGACAAAATCGGAAAATGACCATACCATTGGGAATCATCACACACGAGAAGATTTCGAATCTTCCAGCATCAGAAGGGAGAAACTTTCAGAACCACAGGCTTGTAGGAAATGACGACGAATCGAGGTGATCCCCAGTGTCCAGTGATGACCTTTGGTGGCAAGGCCAACATGAGTCCACTCTCACTGTGAAATTGCACTGACTCTAGTCCATTCTGAGGGTATGGGGGGGACTTTGATGTGACTTTGGGGAACTGATTGTGTCTCCTTGGCTCTAGAATGAGCTGTCACCTGCAATACAGAGTGGGTGGGACAAGCCCTCACTTCCCTTCTCGGAGCATGTGCGGCCTGTCATGAATTCACTAAATGCCCCAGACCTCCAGGGTGACATGGCTCAAACCTTTCACCTGCTAGCAGGACACTCTCTTACTACTCAGACGACATCGCTCAGCTCTGGCTGCTCCAGTGGCTGACCTCTCTTGCAGGCCCATTGGCCCCTTGTCCTCAGTTCTCAAAGGCTGTGGAGGACAACGCTTCATTTCTGGTGCTGTGAAATGCCCTGGCTTCCTCCAGGGGTTGTAGGGGTTAACACTCACTTGCTTTGGCCTCCCTTACCTTTGGTCCCAGTGGCGGTGGCGGTGTTTACAGTGCAGGTTAGCACTTGAGAAAGGGGGCTAGGTGAGGAGGAAGGCAATTAAAAGGCTCCCCGTTGCCTGCTGACCTGGTTGGAGCGGGTAAGACTTGCCCAGGTGTGGCCAGGGAGCCCTTCCCCCAGAGTCTATCTCCAGGGAGATAAATTCACAGTGAGTGAAGATAAAGGCCCCAAAGAAATGCCATGAGCTGAGCCTGCATTGCCAGCCCAGGCCGGCATCAGAGACAACTGTGACTAATGTTCTCCGTGGGAAACACCTGGGGTCACAGAGGGTGAGGGAGAGCTGGCTTGGGGAGCAAAAGCTCAGAATCCTGACTCTGCTGCTTAACCGCCGTGGGATCTCAGGCAAGTGTCTTTACCTCCTCCAGCTTCAATTTGCTGAGCCTTGCGTTTCCCTCTCTTCTGTCTTAGGCCTCCAGGAGGATGAACAGGAGTGTAGAAAAAACAACTGGTGGTGCAGGCCCGTGATCCCTTGATCCCTGCACTCTGGAAGGCTGAGGCAGTAGGATCTCGGGTTTGAGCCCAGCCTGGGCAAAAAATGGGCTGGCGATGTAGCTCAGTGCAAAGGCCTTGGGTTCAGTCCCCATTAGGGTTCTTGGATCATGCTATCTGAGCAACGCTGACCCCGAGCCATGGTCCTCACCCCATTTCTTGTTGCAGCTTGCCCAGCCAAACATGCTGACTTGCAGGACACACCCTGTTGTGGACGTGGGTAAGGTTAGAGTCAGTTTCTGGTCTACCTCAGCTCCTCTTGAGGAAGCACCATGCAATGCAGCCAAGAGCAGGGTTACTGGGCCAGGGATTTAGCTCAGTGGTGCCGCCACCTGCCTAGCAAGGACAAGGTCCTGAGTTTGATCCCTGGTACAAAAAAAAAAAAAAAAAAGAGTGGTGTTATTATTATAGGATAAACATAGCTCTTTCTGGAAAATTACATAAAGGATCAGTCAGTCCTGAAGAAAATTCACCAGTGGCTTTGCATTCACTTACACTAAAACCCCACTCTTAACTGTGGCTTGTAAGACCTTATGTGATCTGTCCCTAACTCCTTCTTTGACCTCCCCTACCAACCTCTCTGGGCTCAGTTCCAGCCACATGGGCTGTCCTGCTGTTCCTTGGATGTAAATTACCAGATTCTTTCTTGGGGTTGTCCATAGGGTCTCCCCAGAGCACCAAAGGCTCACCTTGGTTCAACTGTGACCTTCTCAGCAGCCCTCCACTGACCTGCTCTCCGAGTCTTCATAGACCTCCCTGTCTGCAGTAATAAGTATAGCTTAGTGGTTCACCTGTTCACTCTGTGCCTCTCCACAACTGTCACTTTGATGAGGGCAGCCACTCGGTGTGGCTCCTTCACAGCCACATCCTTAGGACCGGGAAAACATCTGGCACGAGGGAGAGATGTAATGACATTTTTTGAATGGATGAATACAAGCAGGTTACTTTTGTAAATTTTAACTAAATGATTCCCAAACTTTACTGATTGAACATTTGTTAGAAATTAATTATGTAGGACACTCTACAACTGACCACAGCTCCTTGGTAGGTTCTACACAGTGAGTGCCATGCCTCAGTGGGTGGGGCCTGCAGAATGGCTCACCTTACCCACCATATTGATTTCTTATTGCTACCATAATGAGTTGCTTTAGAGACAATTTCTGGAAACAACACAAACTTACTCTCTTCTAGTTCTAGAGTCAGAAGTTCTAAGATCAAGGTGTTGACAGGGCTACATTCTTCCTGGGCAGTCTGGGTAAGGATGAATTTCCTTGCCTTTTCTCATCTGCTAAAAGCTATTCCTGTTCCTTGGCTCATGGCCTAGTCTCATTCTTCAAAGCCAACTATTGCATCACTCTAACCTCTGTTCATCTTCACATTTCCTTCTTTGACTGATCCTCTACCTTTCTCTAATAAAAACCCTTGTATGACACTACGTCACCCGGACAACCCACAATCACATCCTCACCTCCAGATCTTTAAATTAAACTTATCTACAAAGTCCCTTTTGCTAGGTAAGGTAACATATTCATTCCAAGATTCCCAGGAATACAGGGATTGGGATGTAGACATCTTTGGGGAAGCCATAATTCTGCTTATTATACTGCCTTTACTGCCATTTGCTCCCCCCAAATAAGTTGATTTGAGGTGTTCTTTTTGGAGTGGTGTCTGCTGTCTAGATCATGAAGGCCCATACCTGGGCCTTTTCCCCACTATGACTCCTGGGTCTTCTCCATTTGATTTTCCCCAGAGTTCTTCCCCCTTCCTGTGCCATCCTTCTTGGTACTGTAGCATCTCAGGAAGTTCACGCTGGACAACTATTCATTTCTATTATCAATTTTTTCCTCAGGACAAGGATATCCAAGATTTAGGATGTTAGTATTAATCACTGTCCATTTTGAATATGGACACCTTGACACTAGTAATTTTCATGTCACGGGATACATCGTATTTATCTTATTTGTTTTGTTCATTTGTATGACTTTTGTACCACCCACAGAGACATCTGAACCAGACCAGGGTCCTGGAATGTCCAAGAATAAACAAGAGATCATTTCATCACATCCATTACGTGAAGAAACTGTTTCTTTCATCCCTTGTTCACAAGGTAGACCCCAGGAGGGAAACAGGAAGTAGCATAAGAAAATAAACAAAGCTCAGTGCTTCCCAATGCCAAGAAGTGACAAACTGGCTAATGAGAAATATGTCTTGGTAGGCACCATTTTCTCCAGAGTCCAAGGAGGATACATTGCAGCTCTGACTGGATTCAGCAAAGAGCCTAGGACTAAGTCCTGGTACGGAGGCCTTGGTCTCAAAGCCTCGCCATCCTGAAGTTCCAGAATTTTCTTTACTCAGGTGCAGTGCTCTCATTTGGAGGCTTCTGAAGGGATAGGTGGGAATCAGTGGAGAAGAGGTTCATTCTTATCTCGCTGGGGTCATCTCTCCTCACCTCTCTTCATACTTTTAAGATTATCTGGCTCCTGAGGACTGTGTTAAACAGGGTGTGGCACCTGTCACCAGCCTCCTTCTCCTGCTGATGGTGCTATCACCCTCTGATTAGTATTAATAATTGATTTATATGGCACCTTTTACAAGCCTGAAAGTGCTCTGTACAATTGGCCCTATGTGGACACACGCATCACTTCACCCTCACATGATAAGCCGCCACCTCACAGTGGGGAGACGGTGGAGGCGCCAGTCACCTCGGTGGCGCCAACGACGTGACAAGGAGACAGTTTGATGCAGGAAGTAGGGCAGTGCGTTATCTCCCCTGGCCGGGGTGGGGGAGCGGGTGGAGGCCTCCCAGGCCTGTTATTAATAAGTTAGAGGGGTGTGGTGGGCTTCCTATCACAGAGACAAGAAAGAAGCAAGGTGCTCGTGGATAAAAGAATGGCAATGGCAGAGGTGGGTTGAAGTCACACATCTGTGAGTCCCATGAGCAGGGAACATGGGGCTGTGTGCTGTTTCCCCTGTCAAAGTGAGGTGGAGGGAGTAGGCAAGGGTCAGGCCATTGGGTGCCATATTTTATTGGGCTTGGAATACATCATATATAGGCAGACAGAAGAAGAAATAAATAAGGAAAGAGAGAGAGAGAAAGGGAGGCGGAAGGAGAGAAAGAAAGAAGAAAAGGAAAGGAAAGGAAGAAAGAAGCACCCCACTCTCCTTTAAATGTTGACCATGGAATCCAGGGCTTAGCACGTGCTGGGTAAGCACTCTACCACTGAGCCATATCCCTAGCCCCAGCCGCTTCTTATATTCCAAGGAATCCTAAGTCAGGATTGGAGAGACCTGCCTGTCGGAGTTCCTTTAAGAGCTGTAACTACTACACTTACATTTTTAGAGAGTCAGCATTATGTAGTTAAGAATGTGATTTTTTGATTAAGTCCATTTTTTGGTGGTGTTAAATGGGACTGTTAATATAGACACAGGTTCTGCCACTAGCTGTGTGATCGTGGGAAGTCACAGACTTTCCTGTAGCCTCAGTTTCCCCATTTGTAATCATAGTACCTACTCCACAACAGTGAAGTCCAGGTTGTGGAACATGGCGTGTGCTCTGTAAAATTAAGCTATTTATGATTTTATCATCATGACAGTCACAAGCATCCCCATCACCTTTATTAAATGGCAATTATCTCCTAGAAAAAATTACATATCTTATCTCACAAAAGAATCTAGTTTCCTAGAGAGGAGTGGTGAGACACAGAGAGAGGGCTCTGGAGTTTTCCTGCTTCCTGGGAGGTGAGTTCAGAGATCTAGGCTTACCTCGGAGTAAAGACCAAGCTCAGAAATGAGTCAGAATACTTGGGTGGCCAGGTGGAAGAACTCAGAGGCCAAGAAGAATGTACCAGCTTCAAAGCAGCCAGGCGGTGGGGGTATGGACCAAGAGGGTGTAGGACCAAGGACTCCGGCAGTTGCTTCCACACTGGAGCTTTCCCACTTCATTCCAACACCAGTCCGCTGGTTCATGCTCTACCAACCCAGAACAGCATGACCAGGTAAGTGGGATGACCTCGGCACACTGTGTCCCTCTTGGAGACCCCAAATATTTATCCATATAGTGAAGCCCAGCAGTGAAGAAAACCATCAAATTTTATTTAGCACAGTACTTCCCAAGCTTATATAATTCTTGGATTCCCTCCTTTTATTATTATTATTTTTCTTTCAGAAAAATAATACATACTTTCATCAATTATACTTTGGGAGAGATTGATCCAAATCAAGAGAATTTGGAAGAATTGTCATTTGCAAGGTTGAAAAAAAAAACACGTAGATTTTTTAAAAAATCTAATCTATGTGGGTTTTTTTTTTTTGGTACTGGAGATTGAACTTGGGGCCTTGAGCTTGTGAGGCAGGTGGCAGCACCACTGAGCTAAATCCCTGGCCCTAATCTATGTGTTGTTAATGCATTCTACCTAAACACCTTTCTTTCTTTTTTTCTTTAAAGCCTATAAAAGACTCACTACAACTTCTAAGTTATTGCTATTGTTTTTTGGAAGTGTTGGTCTGAGATTTGGTAGCTATTTTCAACAGCTTACTTAACGGATGAGGAATGAGGAGTAGCCACGTTCCCAATTTGGGATAATGTCAATGCCATTCATGATAATGTTGATACAGTTGTAACAATGACTGTTAGGGGCTCTCATTTATGAGGTGCTATGTCCACACCCATGTGCTATCTCATGTAGTTCTCCAGACAGGAAACTGAGGCTCAGAAGGGGCTAGGCATTTGCTCACTAGAAAGGAGTGGAGCCAACATCTGAATCCAGAACTGACCAGAACTGACCTTCATAACAAAACCATAGTTCTCATGCTACCACCTCCTGCAGGCCTGCTGACTCTCCTTCCCTCCATGCCTGGAACCCTCTCAGAGTGGCTCACTGCAAATCCTACTCCCAGGAGCCAGGGCTGCTCTGTGTAGTTGGAAGCGGAGGCTCAGAGCTCTCAAATCTCTTTCTAGTTCTGCTGCTTAGAAAGCCCATGAGCCATGGGAAAGCCTGTGCCATGGTAGCAGAGGCACTGAATGGGAGCGGATGCTAACAGAGCTTGTGTACCCGGGGCTCTGTCACGTGGACCTTGTCTCCTGTGTGCTGAGCACAGCTCTGTGTCATCCAGTGCTACTCTCATTTTCCAAGGGCTCTACTTGTGCACACATTGGGAGACTACTTTTGTATACTGTGCTGTGCTGTGCTGCGCTGTGAATGCCCACCAAGGGAACGAGCCACTCGGGTCTGTCCAGCCCATCCCCATTTTAGCACTGAAAGTCTCCTGTCCTGGGAACCCCCCAGGCTCTGGCTAGCTGGGACAGTTGAGCACCCTAATTAATACCTTTGGCCCAGATAGAGATTTACAGGTAGGACCTGTTGCAAGGTAAGAGGAAACCAAGTTCAGGACCTTCAGAAATACCAGTTTTTGCAACAGAAAAAAGCAGTAAAAGGTAGCCATTTCTATTTGACTACTGAATAAAACTCAGAGCCTTCATTGGAGAAAACAGAAAAAAATAACCTCAACAAAGTCTTCTTTATTAAATCCAGCACCCTACTAATTCAGTAAAAGTGCTTTTAAAATGATACTCTTCAGGCCTCAGTTAGTCACTGAAGTAATTGCAATAATAACAGCTCTCCTTTGGGAGTATTTATGTGTACCAGGTTCCTGGCCTAGCCCTTTACATACAATACTCGACTGAGTTTGGATAACGAGATAGGAGCTACTTTCATGCACAATTTGACTGATGAGGAAACTGAGGCTCAGGCAAGTGAGGTCACTGGACTAGGTTACAACTTGGAGAAACCTAAGGCAAATAGCGTGGTCTCAGTTTACCAGAGAGCAGATCCCAGGCCTCACCCACCGAGCCACATGCTCCCTCTGCTAACTTCCTTCTAGCAGGAAATTTGAAGAAAACATCTTTGGCTCCTAATCAAGCTTCTGAGGGAAGTTTCTCATTCATCAGTGAATCCTCAAGAACCAGCATGGAGCTGTAAATTTAGTAGTTGCTCAAGTACTGTTTGTAAAATTTGGTTGAGATTTTAAAAAATCACTATTTTCTTTACACACAGCAAAAAATATTTCACAAAAGGCCTTGTCAATTTCAATGGACTATTTTCCTTATTTCTGCAACAAGATAAAAGCTATTTTGATATGTTTGTCTCCTTATTGAATGAAAGGGATCTATATTTTAGGAGCTCCAGTGGATGCCTGAAAACAATGGATGCTACTGAGCTGTTCAGACATTGTGCTAACAAGAAAGTAGACCTGGTCACTGAGATGATCCCCATCTCATGAGTGGGCATTGTACACAGCGTGGGTCCCCTGTACAAAGGGGAGCCCATACCCAGGGAGGACTGGAACAGGGTGGGACAAGCTTTCATCATGCTACTCAGAATGCCATGCAGTGTAAAACTTATGAATTGATCTTCTGGAATTTTTCATTTAATATTTTTGGACATGGATTACTGAAGCCATGGAAAGTGAAGTAGTAGTTAAACAGTTAACTACAGTGTGTATGTGTACAAATCTACATATCTACGTGTACACACATATATAAAATGTGTGTCATGTATGTGCATATGACAGATATATTACACACATATAATTACAAGAATGTGCCTATATCCTCTTATTCTTTGCTGTGTCCCAGATACTAGCACTATGCCTGGCACATAGAAGGAGCTCAATAAATACACCTTGATTGAACAAATGAATGCATATGGGATGCCCAATTTTAAAAAACCACTAAGTTGAGAGAGCTGTGTTGCTCCTAAGCCAATTTCTCCACAACTTTAGGAACAATGTATAGACCTTGTCTGAGTCCAGCAATTTCGGTGGAGGATTGGGCTTTCTTGGTTATGAGAACATTGTCTTCAGATACCTGTTTGGACTTCTCCTCCTTTGCTCTAAACCAGAGCTCTCAGTAACCTTGTCAGTCGGGCCCAGTGAGGAATGAGAGGTTATGGGAGTTCACGTTTGGCTCACAGGGACAATCTGCAGATGAAGAAACTGTTGAATAATAATAGCAAACTTGTACACAGTACATTAGCGTGTGGTTGTCAGGTGGCTGAAATGTCACATGTAATTAAGAAAATTACACATCACAACTCTATGAGGTTGGTACAATTTAATCTCTGATTTTCAGATAAGAAAATGAAGGTATAAGTGGTTCTATAACTTGCCCAAGGCCACGGATCTTGTAAGCCCCAGTCTGGTTCAAGTTCACAGTCCTCATCCATGCAAGGTGTTCCTACCACCTGCAAGAGAGAGGATTAGGAGCTGCCTGACGCCCAACCCCGTGAATGCTGTTAGTTGGGATTTATTGTGCAAGGTGCTGATATTCCCAAAGAGTAAGGACTTGCTTTTGAAAAGAAGTGAAAAATAATCAATCCTGATGGTTACTGCTATTGAGCATTCGCTAAATCTGAGACACTTCACGGACATTTATTTATCAGTACAAGAAGGTAGGTGCTTTCTTTTTATAATCTCCATTATATAGATGAGGAAACTGAGGCTGATCCAGAAACAATGAACTAGCAAATGATAGAAGGAAGTAGATTTGGGATTTAACCCAAAATTTCCCCAAATTTATGCGTAAGCTCAAACACCATCAGCGCCCAAAATAAGTAGCTGAGTGGGTGAGAATTCCAGGAAGTCACCATAAAAACAGCTTCTCTTATCAGAAGAGTAAGGGTGGGTTGGCAGCAGGAGAAGCATAGGTGTGGAGCATGATGAAGTTTGGAACTTCACTTGATTCCTCACTATTTCTTGAATGCACCCCAAGAATCATGGCGCCGAGTCTTGACTTGGGGTTTGTTTTTGTCTCCCGCATCCCAGCACTACCTGTTTGGCCAATTCTTCATCTTCAGGCCAGTTCAGATGATCACCGTCTCTATCAAGTTTCCCCAAATCTCTCCAAACTCCATCTTTCACCTCCATTAAGACCCTGAGTGCACCCCTGTTCTATCTAGTTCTAGTCCCCTTTATCCTAAATTCCTCTGGTAGAGAGAAGGAACATTAGTTCTCTAAGGACTTCCTTGGACAAAAGATCCTTTCAAAGTCCCACATAATTGGAGAATGTCACTCTTTCCAACAGGGGGAAATGTACAAAGTGATAACCGCAAAGCAAAGATCTGCAGAAATCATGCAGTGGGGAGATCAGTATTTCAAATTGGACCATGGAACACTCACTCCCCTTCTCACCCAACCCCACATTTTCTTTGGCAACATTGTCCTGCTGGTGAAGAACTTTGTTGTCATTATTCCTTAGCAAATGTTTCTTCTACCGACAGCGAGAAAGCGAGTGCTCTGCAGCAGCTGTTCCTCCGCAGTACCAAGACCTCCAATATCCAGGTTAGTCAGGTTGCTGAGCTGAATGAAGTAAGTGCTCTCAGGCAAACCTAGGCAGCGACAAAGCTCTAAGGTCCTGTATGCAGCTCCCACATAGGTAGAAGGGACCTTCATCCCTCTCTCCACCCTCACCACCCCACTGGGCATTTGGCAACATCCATACAATCAAATAAGAAGCTCCCTTGCCATCAGTCTCCACAGATGTGGGTGCCCCTAGGATGTGGCAACTCATGAAACTACCATGGAACCCATTTTTAACACCACATTCCAAGGTCCCCGACTTTGCCTTTTTGAGTTATCTCCAGCACCTTCCTGAGGGGGATTTTCCTTGTTCTTATAAACTGGAGATTTATTTCCTCCTGTGGACTCTCCCAGCTTTTCTGAATTCTTGGTTGTGGATGCTTTCCTCCCAGCAGAAGTGTGTGATGCAGGGGACGTTGGAGAAACTGCTTTGTAGTGAGATTCTTGGACTAGTTCCTACCTGTGAAGGGTAATTGGCCGGGAGACTTGGCCTAGTGGCACAATGGGTTTCTGGAATCAGAAGAACACACTGGGTTCGTCTACTGTAACTCAGGGGTTTGGGTAGCCTGCTTGCCCTTTCTGACCCTCCTCCATGTGCTTAGAAGCAGAGAAGGGATGGCAGGATGACCCAGGAGAGAGCTGAGGGCGCCACCGTCTTTACAATGCATGGCCATCTCTCTGTACCTGAGCCCTGTCCTTGCCTCAGGCTGTCTTCTGCTCACCATCTTTTCATTCCCACCATCATTTCCATTCACTTTTGATGCTTTTTTTTTTTTTAACCACATCCCTCCTTCTGGTTCTTCTAACTTCTTAACTTTGCCTTCTTTCTGTCATTTGCTTACCCTATATCGTCTTTAACTTGGGCCTCTCCATGACTTCAAACAAACAAACAATCAAACAATCAAACAAACTCAAGTTCAGTGTATTTTGAAAGAAAGTCTCATTTTGTACCTATGGACCTCAGTGGATTTAATGAAAACAGTGAGTTGAGTTGATCCAGCTGTTGGAGCTAGAAGTTCTGATGGAAAACAGACCATAATGTATGACTTAAATGCTTCCCCTTGCATGGTGTGACTTTAACAGTTGAGTCAACGTGTTTGTCAGTGTTTGTCATTTGATGGCATCCACCAATGGGGCTTCTTGATTCAGAACAACAGAGAGCTGTTGATTCAGCTTTCAACAAGAGAAGATAGAAAAAGAACATCAAGGCTGGGATGTGCTATAGCTCACTGAACTTGTGTAGCTGGGTTCAATCCTCACACTGAAAAAAAAAAATCAAGACAAACCAACCAACAGCAGAAGAAAAGAAGTGGCTAATATTCAATCAGAAAATAAGGCCTGAAAAATGACCAAATTCTGATGCTATCTTTGAGAAACAAATTTTTTTTTTTGGTACTGGAGATCGAACTTGGGACCTTGCGCTTGCGAGGCAGGTAGCGGAACCACTGAACTAAACCCCCAGCCCAGAGAAACAAATTTTAAAAGGATATATCATTTAAAAAATCTTAATAAAGAAAATAAACAGCGCAAACTAATTATCCCAAGTTGACGATGAGCAACAGGATATGAAGTTATAAAGGAGATATTTACATTGATAAGAAAGGGCTACATTCATTTCTGTATCAGGGTTTCTCCTTCTCAGCACTATTGACATTTGGGGCTAGAGAATTCTTTATTCTTTGGGAGAAGGGATGGAAGGGTGTCCTGTGGTTTGTAGTAGCATCTCTGGCCACTATCCACTAGCACCAGGACTTGTCCGATCTACAAGTCAGGGACAAACAGAATGTTTGGTAGGAAGGTTCTACATCATGAATACTTGCTTATGCCTTAGGGGTGGCCAGGACATTTGGAATGGATCAGTTTGGACTAAGTACGTCTTTGCCTTTCTTTGTACAATCCAGCTCCCTCCACAAGGTAGAAGGATGCCTGCGATCGTGAAGAGGCTTGGGGACTACTGACTCACCTGCCTTAATTGTGAGGCGCAGGCAGTAAGGGATGACTACATCGATGATATCAGTTTTGTCTCAGGTGTGTGATTAATTTTATTCCTGGGGTTAGTATATTGCTGAAACACAAACACGAGGTATAGATTACCTAGTGTGAACTTACAGCCATTGAAAAATAGGTGAAGAGTGGAGTACAGTGTGCATAAAACACATTTCTGTAAGCACAAAGTTGTTCTCAGCTTTATCCTTATTATAATCATATTCTGGATTGGTTGTTATCCTACGAAGTACTCGTTCATTCTAGGCTTTTGATTGGTTGTTGATCCTAATGAGCCCTTTATTCATCTATGTATTCTTTCTCCCACTTTTAACCCTAAGGAGTCATGACCCAAGGAGTCCCATCTCAGGTTTGTATCATTGTTCATGAACCAAAAAGTATGTGGTGTGGTCAGAAAATATGGTGAATGTCTCAATTAAAAATATTTATTACAGTAAAATACACACTGCCATTAGTCACCCTCAAAATACTTCCCTATGTTTGAAACACACTTATCCCATCATTCTTGCCACTTTGTGAAGCAGTTCTGGACATCTTCTTTGGTGAATGTCTTTAATTGTGCTGTCCTGGCTGTCTTAGAGTCCTGAATTGATTCAGAATGTTTACTTTTCATGATCATTTTAACTGTGGGGAAGAGCCAGAAGTCACACAGTGCCAGATCTGGTAAATAAGGTAGATGAGGATACATGGCGATGTTTTTACAAGTCTGCCTTTCCATTGGATGGCGCTCAGCAGCAGTATTCATGCCATTTTGATCACATTGCATGAAGAGATTCACCAAAAAGGCAGAACTGCCTCAGAAAGTGGCGAGAATAATGGGGTACGTGTGTTCAAAGTGAGAGGGAGTATTTTGAGAAGGATTAATAGCAATGTATCTTTTACTGTAATGTATTTAAAAAAATTTAAACATTCACTGTATAGTTCAATCATTCCTCATAATTTCCCAATAACTCATGTTCTCCATTTGTACTTTTTGACGCTATGAAATGGACATAAAACCTGTGGGCCATAGCTGATTTTCTTCCTATTCTCTTCTCAGGAGTCTGTGTAATTAAATTTGAAGATGCAGCAGGGCAATAGCTGAAGCCTCCCAGAAAGCAAGAGAAAGGAAAAGGTAGATCAGAATTGTGTGTAAGCACTGTTGGTGAAAGTTTACCTTCTTTCCTGTTTAATTCTTATACAAATTGGATCATTTCATCTAAATGGGGATGGAAGTTTATACCCAGCATGCACATCAATCAGATACAGCTAAATTAGGATTGAGGTGAATGTACCTCCCAATTTGCTTGGTTCTGTCATGTGTTCAAAGGTGGAGCTTCTGGAAGGTGATTGGATTACAAGGGCTCATCCCAGACTTGGAGGTGGGATTTGGCCGGAAGAGATGGGTCCTGTGGGTGGGGCCTGAAGGCTCTCTCTCCCTTCCTAGCTCCTCCCTTCCCTCTCTGCTTCCGGTCTGCATGCCTCTGTGTCATGCTGTCCTTAGAGCCAGCCGGCTGTGGACTGAAACATGAGCCAAATAAACTTCCCCTTTAAGTTGTGAGTGTTGGTCTTGTGGGTACAGTATTTTGTCTCAGCAATGAGAAAAGTGACTAAGACGCACACTCAAAGTGTTTCTCTTTGGATGATAAATTACATTGCCACATATTAGAATGTTATTGGTGTCAAATAACAAGAAGCAAAGATTTGGAAGGGTTAGGCTTCTGGGATGTTGTAATCTTACAGCCCAAGAAATGCAGTTAAGGTAGTTCCAGGATTGGCTAATTCAGCAGCTAAGCAAACTGCTGAAGACAGAGGTTTCCTTTGTGTTTTTATTCATCAACCTCTCTAGATGAATAAAATATGCCCGTTATTCTGTTGTTTTGGGCAGCACTTTCTCATACTCACTGAGAAAAGGCAGAAAAAGGTGCATTGCATCTCTTGAAATACTGGGGTTAGATTGAACCCAGGATCTTGTGCATGCTGGGCAAGAACTCTACCACTGAGGCATACCCAGGGCTGGGCATTGTGTCTCTTTAGAGAGCAAAGACTTTCCAAGTAGCTCCTAGCAGACAGATAAGCTTCTCAGAGAGGTCACATGTTCTCTCTCTAGCCAATCAGTAGCAAAGGAATAGGGTCACATGGTTAGCTTTTACCAATCAGAAATTCTTTCAAGCCATATAGGGACAATGAACAAAACATTGTGCTCTTTGGGAATGGAAGAAGTAGAAAGTGGCTGTGAGATAGGAAAAGCATAGTGACTGCTACAAATGAATTGGTGAAAAGATGCCAGCCAGTCCTAGGGGACCACAGAGAGTGCTCTTCCACTTGCCCAGCCTCCCTTCCTCAAAGACTGTGCCCCTCAAGAGTCTATGTTGAAAGAATGGAGGGAAGAGTGTGTGTGTAAAGGGGCGGGTTGTCAAAGGAAGTTCTATTAGCAGGGAGTGGAGGTGTCCAAGGCAGTTATTTTATCTCCATTTTTTTTCAAGGGGCTGGAAATCCTGGTGGTTCGTGATAGGTAGAGAGGTTACTGAGGGCTGGGGTTGGGGCCCTGAGCTCTGTAATGCTTATCCTTGGAATCTGTGCAGAAGGACAATGACTCTTTGCTCCATCTGAGTGTTCTAGACACCCCACTGGAGAACCTGCTATCTGTTCACCAAAATTCTTTTGTTTTCCTCCTTCAGACAAGCTACATTACTTTCCCTGATGTCTCCAGGAGTTAGGTGACAGCATGTGATGAACTGACTTGTGGCCCAGTGATGGTGGATGTGAGCGATAGCCCTAACTTCAGGGCTTGGCTTCTAGGAAACTGCCACACTGTCTGGCACCTGCTCTTCTTCCTAGTCCCTTGCTAAATGAAGGCAATACCACGGGCAGAGAGGGGATCAGAGAGAGCTACTTGGGGCACAAGCCTGGAACTGCCCAGAACAGAGCCCTCTGGAGACTTGCACTTACTGACGATAGTAGAGAAATAAACTTTTATCGCACTAAACCATGGAGACTTGAGTTTCATTGTTTGCAGCAGCTGGTCTACTCGACACAGTCTTGCAGGTATATAAGCACTCTTGAAATGCTAGGGAAATGGACAAAGTGTGCACTGAAGTTTGAGGGATGTGGGGCGTATTCATGATGACCCAGAGTGGAATTGTCTGGCAAGCCAGGACTCACTCTGGTGAAGTGCCCAGGACATCAGGAATGAAAGCCCTTGGTTCAAACTATACCTTAATGGGATAAGTTAGGAAAAGTTTTTGGAGTTGGTTCAATGAGTCTTACAAATATCTGTCAAAAAAAAAAAATCTGTCAAAGGGGGATGCTAAGGGTTTCTACTCAGGAGGGTTTTGGCAAAGATTGAATGAGGTTATGCTTTTAAAGCACTTAGCACAGGGGCCTACCCAATAATATGGAGGCTGCCATAATGGTAATTACTGGTTCTTACTGGTATTATTACTGAAAGGAGCGACTGGGTTGAGAGAGCAGTAGGTTTCAGGAGAAGGCATTTCAGGGCAGGGGTGGGAGGTAGCAAGAGCAGAAAGGGAGAGACCAGGATAAGACATGGTCTGAATGGCAAAGGATGCTACGCAGAGGCAGCAGTGAGGGGGATGCCCCTCTGGGAGTGGTGCCGGAAGGGGCGGGAGAGGTCATGGGCGACCCCAGGTGGACTGGGTGAAAAGCGCCGTTTATAGCCCTATGACCACATCCACCCAGACGGGACTGGGTCGTTCTGTTCGCCACAGGCCACATCTCTGCACCACGCTGGCGCCTAATCATATCTCAATGGCGATTTCCAAGAAGCTCAAAGGGCTTTCTGGAAGTTATCTGGTTGCCGGACCCAACAGCCCTGCGTTATCACTCCCATCTCCTACATAGAAAAACAGGACACCAAGCAAGTGGTGAACCTACTTACCCAAGATCAGAGCACTGGGCAGCGGCCCGTGTGTAATCAGATTCTAGATTTCTCTACTGCAGACTCCTCCCAGGCTTCTGCAGGCTACGGGCTGTGCTGCCAAGCAGGCTGTATTTCTTCTTCCTCAAAGAGAGTCACCAAGCATCCAAATTCCTCATGCAATTTAGTTATTAGCGAGATCCTGATCTTTGAGGACAAGAGGTCTGACATGCAGACTAAATGATCTCTTAGGTGTTGCTCGTCTTAGGGGCAGCGTTTCTCAGAAAAATGTTCCAACAAACAGAAAATTTGAGACTCATTGTCAATACCTGTCTACCCAGGATTGTGATTGTACAATGGATGCTTTTGTTTTACTTTTCTGTATTAGCTGATCTACTGCAAAGCAGACAGAGGAAGTTCTTTTCAATGAGAGTCAAAGCAAAAGCTGCCCTTAGGAATCTTTTTAAATTTCTGCAAATGATAAAAAGGGGTTTGAAGAAATCTTGAATCTTTCTGCCCCTCATCAATAGGCTAGGATGTTCTACCAAGATGAGATTACAAGAATATTTTTTACATTCAGAATATATTCTGGTTTGAGTAGTTCAATAAAATGTGATGATATTTGACTATATTTGTTTATTTTTTTAGAAAGAAGACCCCCTTCCAAAGAAGAAAAGAAAGCAAAAATCCAAAAATGTTAAAAATTTGGGGGGCAGGAAGTATAGAATTAAAAAAATACTTACATCCCTTCCCTAGCAAAAGGCTCATGAAATCAGGAAAGAGAAACTGCACAGCTAGAGGCCTGAAGAGGCCAAGGAAAATCTTTCAATCAAGTAAGCTATTTTGTAGATGAAGCCCAGAAAGGGCAGGAGGCTTGGCTGAGGGCACACAGCAAAGGCCTCCCTCTCAGGGACAGTATTAGACCCATGCTGTCTTACACAGAATGCAGAGTTGGTAGAAAGGGGTTCAGCATCTATTGGTATTACCTTGCCCCAGTCTGACCATCCCTGAGGCCCACATGCATGTTCTGTCTTTATTTACAGGCAGATATGTGCTCAAATGATATACCTCAGCTGTGACTGCTGCCACCAGCATAGGTGGCAGAGAGAGGTCTTTGCAAGAGCCCACGGGGGAAAAGCGTTGGCCAGGTTGGGCATGGTGGGTGTCTTCAGAGACAAAGCCCCTGCTGTTCAGCACCATCTTTTCAGCCCCGGGGCTTTGCCCCAGAATGCTCCAGGCTGCCCCTGAGGCCCAAGCATTCTCCATTGGAAATGAAATACATCAAGAAAGCTGTGGCTCTGCTGCGAATTCATCCCAGAGCAAGGGACCCTGTCTCCTGGACACCCTGCCAGGCCCCATCTGGAGCAGTCAGGCCCCATGTCTTGAGCCCTGGAGCGGCATCGGCAGCGTGGGCCAGGGCAGCTTCTAGGCAGCAGGGAGGAAGCAGCCAGAGCCCCGTGTCCCTGCTCTATCGTCTGTCATCTCTAGAGGGACCCTAATCTCCTGGGCGTCAGTCAGGATCCTGTCCCCAGCAATAAACTCATTTAAGGAATGGGGGGTGCGCATTAATAATGAAGATAACTGAACAGCCGGCTGTGATAGTCCCTGGCCTGCCCCCAGGCGGTCTTAATGACTGTTTGTGAAGTGCACACCCGGGCTGGATGAAAGGCGTCCAGGTGAGCACAGCAGGCCCGCAGCCAGGACACCTGCTGAGCCCCGCCTGCCCCCAGGGATTCAGCTGTTCCCTTCCAGCTGGGTGGATGTGGACGGAGGGCCCTGCTCCTGCAGAGAGGCAGAGAGCAGGCAATGCCAACAGTGTCCAGGGGTGCTGAGGCCAGGGCTGGGGTCCAGCAGGGAGAAGAGGATGGGGGAGAAACAGGTGAAAGAAGAGAAAGAGGAAGAAAGGGAGGAAAGAAAGTCTAGATAGGGAAAGGAGGCCGCTGGTGATGGAGACCAGAGGGGTAGGAGTGAGAAGGACAGGGATGAAGGCTGGAGAGAGAGAGAGAGAGGGAGGGAGGGAGAGAGAGAGAGAGAGAGAGAGAGGGAGAGGGAGGGAGAGGAAGAGGAGGGGGAGGAGGAAGAGGAGGAGGAGGAGGAAGAGGAGGAAGTGACCCAGGGAATGCTGACCGAAAACAAGAGGAAGGGGGAGAGAAAAAGAATAGAGCGCGGATCAGATAGTAAGAGAGAAACAGGGAGTGGAGGACAGAAAGGGCCGCAGAGCAGGGAGACAGGTGTGGGAGGTGAGGGGTGGACTCTCTCTCTCTCTTCCATGGGGGTTGCCGGAAAATCTAAGAGAGGCGCGGCCGAGAGCCACCGGCAGGTCAGAGCCCCCGCGGCAGGGACAGGGCCCGGAGCCGCGGAGCCCCCTCCTCCGTTATCAGGGGCGGCGGCCGGGCGCAGGTGGCTGGCGCCAGGCAGTCTGCAGCGCGCTGACCGGGCGGTGGCGACCAAGCCCTCGCACGCAGGGCGCCGACCCACGCAGCGCGCCCGGGCCACCTGCGGGCAGAGGGACGACGCCGGGCTGGCACCCGCCCCCACACCCCGCGCCTGCCCCCGCCCGGCAGGGACGGGACGCCGCCTGGGCCTGGGGATGTCACGACGCCGCTGCTCTGAACAGCACCTGCGAAGGTCCCGCGCGATGTCCGCGGTTTCGGTCCAGGAGCGCGGGGCGATGCCTGCTGGACTCAGACCCGCTCGCTCGGGGCCCCGTTCCTCCTCAGTAAGATCCGCCCGCCGGGCACCGGCAGCCCTCACTGCCCTTCCCCCAGGGCTGTTGGCCACGCCCAGGGCAGGTGGCCCTGGGCACAGAGTTGGGAGCCACCCTGACCTGGTGTTGGATCTGGGTCCATCCTTACGCTCACAGGGATGTCGGGCTGAGTCACCCCTGGCAGTCTGAACAGCGGCTTCTAGGAGTTGTTGGGGGGGTTGACTGGGCGCTGCTGCGGGGACCCCCAGACCTCGATGCTGGAGGAGGGGCGGGCTGAGGACCCCCGCTGGCCGCCTCGGCTGGGCTGCGAGGGTCACGGAGGGGACACGCTGGCCTATAGCCCAGGCCTCCCTCCCCACACCTGCGGCTTCAGGCTGCTGCTCTCTGTGCCCTCCCTTCCCATCCGGGGACCTAACATTCTCCCTGGCTCTCCTGTATGTCCACCAGCATCTCCTCCGGTAAACCTCTGGCCCATCACACTCCACCCAGGTACTGTGTCTCAGGGCACCTGAACTAACACAGGAATTCAGGTGTCAAAGTCTCCCAGAAGCCCCCAGCAGGTACTAGGTGTCCTGCTGTTGTCACACAGCCCAGCCTAGAGCATTCAGCCAGCCGACCAGGTCCCAAACAGAGCCTGCTTTCCCTTTGGCCTTGCTCTCTTTCTAGTCTGCAGATGCTTCCCCTGGCTGCCAGGTGGCCTGCTCCACAGCCTCTGCCTTTGCAGCAGGAGAGAGTGGGAAATACACCTTTTGGTTTCAAAGCACAGAGGCCGGGAGGAGGCGGCGGGAGGAGAGGGAAGCACCAGGGGAGGCTTCCTGGAGCAGAGACCTCTGTGCTGAGTCACAGGAGTTCATGGAGCTGCTCAGCCAGCCAGACCACCCATGCCCAAAAGGAGCTTCGCCTAAGGAGGGCCCGGTGGGATGGCTCTGTCGGGATTCATGGTCAGGGTGACATCTGATTTGTTCCTGTAGAATAAATAGCAGGGCCGTGTTGCCTAATGGCTAGTTGGTGAAGTAGGAAGATCCCAGACCAAACTGCTCATTGCAGCCTGGCAGGTCAGAGACACGACCGGTGGCCAGGGTGCCTTCTCCCTGCAGCCAAAGAGCACCAGGTACAAGTGCCAGCCCAGCAGGCCAGATTTTCAAGATGCACCGGACATTCTCATGTGACCTTTCCCTTTTTCTTGATCTCCATTACTTAGCAAAAGAGCATTCCTAAAAATACAAAAGCAACACACATGGGTAGATTGAAACAAGTACATCCAGGGTCCGGTTTGCCCCGGAACCATTGGTTGGAGATCTTTGGGTTGGGTCGGAGGCTGCAGGCTGGAGAAGGCAGAGGCAGATGCCATGAAGAACAGGACCTCAGATGGCTCACTGAAAGCCCAGCACTTCACCCCTCCAGTATGCACAAGGCCTCCCTCGACTGTGAGCTCTCAGCATTGCACTTTTACTCTTATCTTCATGTCCCCCTAATGGCTGTGTGGTTCCCCAGGCCAGACGACTTCCTGTCCCCGGTCCCAGTGCCTCTGTGGGGCTCCTCTGGCCCGGCTCCTCTGCCTTCTCTGAGATGATGCCGCTGTCCTTAATCCTTTCTTGGGGCAGCCCCATCTTTTCCACTTTTCATCATCTTTAGGAATGGGGCTTGCTGACCCACACACTGGAATGAAGCAACTCAAATAAAATAGAGACAGACCTGGCAAAGTCCTCTCAAGTACACCAAGAGGAGGCTCCCCCAAAGGAAGGCAGAGCCTGGGAGCAAGGCAGTCAGAAAGAAAACCTTTTAGCTGAAACCAACATCGTTCTGGCTGAGGTATTTCATTATAATAATGGTCTCTCTTGGATGGGCAATTTAGGAGAAAGGTAAGTGGCTGAATGTAGTTCTTACCCCGAGAATACCAGAAGGCTGTGACCCAAGGCTGTGTGTTCTCCAGAGGCCAGGAGTTTGATTCATACAAACAGCTTTCAGGTTTATTTCCCGGGTTTTGAGGCCCAGGCATTGCTGGTAATCTTTGTTGTAGATTTCCCAAGGAGGCTTGGCTGTTAGACTCTGATAGGAGTCTGATTACTCCTCAACTGCCCATTAGTTGATTGCTCAAAGGTGAGGAGCTTATAGGGCAGGCCCCAAAGATCCTTAGGGTAACCCAGAAACAGCAGGAAGAAGTCAGTGAGATGGTGCAGCCACACCATCCAGGTCCTTCGCCATTCACACAATCCTCACTGTGGACCCAGAGAGCAAAATGGGCCGCAACCATGACTCCAGTCCTAGGGCTTCCATAAGAGGTGGTGGGCATCCAGGTTCCTTATTTGACAAGGAGGTCATCTTGTCAAGAGCTATTTTTTGAAGACCTACTGTGTGCTCTCCAAGACTATGACAGGAAGTAAAATGGGGTTGATATTTTCCTGGGGTTGACACTTTGCTGGCAATGGTCACTAAAGAAACACACAGACAACTTGATTCTAGGCATGACACCTATAATAAAGTAGGGTAGTGTATGTATCAGTTTCCTCTCTAACGAAGCTGTAACCAAGCATCACAAACCGGATTGCTTACAGCAAGACATTGATTCCCTCGCAGTTCTGGAGGCTGGAAGTCCAAAGTCAAGGTGTCAGAAGGGCAGAGCTTCCTACAAAGTCTCACCAGGAGAATCCTTCTTTGCCTCTGCCCGCCAAGGTATTGTCCTTGGTTATGTCACTTTGAGATCTGCCTTCACTGTCACACACAGTCTTCTCTCTGTGCTTCTCTTCATCTCTTTTTATAAGGTTACTGCTCCCACTGGGTTAAAGCTACCCTTGTGACCTCATCTTACCTTGTGTCATGGCTTGTGTCTGGATGTCCCCCCAAAGCCTCGTGTGGTCATAAGGGGAGCTTTTCAGAGGAGGCTGGATCTAGAGTGCGTGATGCTGGGATCAAGGATGTGATGCTGAGACTGATTGGTGATACAGAGCTAGGATTAAAGGTGCTCCATCAAGGGTGTGAGTGCTACCTGCCCTAAGGGCAGTTACCCTGGAAAAATATAAGGCACCGAAAGAGGGCTGCTGTCATCACTTGCTGCTAGATACTTTGCTGCCTTCTGCCTGCCATGAACTGTTTCTCCTCTGCCCTGCCACCTTGCCTTAGAGCCAGCCTACTATGAACTGAAATCTCTACAAACTGTGAGCTGAAGTAAACCTTTCCTCCTCTAACTTTGGGTGTTGGGTATTTTGTTTCAGCAATGAGAAAAGAGTAACTAAGACACCTGAGTTCCATAAGGAAAGACTCTATTCTCAAACAAGGGCACATTCCAAAGTACTAGGAATTAGGCTTCAGCCTACCTAATGAGGGAGCACAACCCACAATAGCACAGTGGGGGGACTATAGCCTTAAAGGGGAGAGTGGGGAGAGAGTGGGAGAGCTATAAGACTTCTCTGCAAAGCTAAGGCAGCTCAAGAACCAAGGGACCAGTTAGGCATGGTGGTGCACACCGGTCACCTCCGTACTCTGGGAGGCTGAGGCAGGAGAATTGCAAGTTTGAATCCAGTAAGTACAAGTAAATAACTTAGCTCACCAGACTCTGTCTAATAAAGTAAAAAGAGCTCAGGGTTTAGCAAAGGCCTTGGGTTCAATCCCAAGTACCACAAAACCAACCAACAAACCAACAAAGGAATGAATTAATACATAAAAAAAGAAAAGAACCAAGAGGGCCTACGGCTTCCTTCCCAAGACTTCTCAGCCCATGTCAGGATCCTTGCAACTAGATTCTGTATTTCTCCATCACATAAATCATGTAAACTGAGTACACTTTTACTTATTCCCGGGAAATTCCTTGATGTTTAGCTTATGTCCGCCATTTAGACCCAGGCCCCAGGTAAAGACATTAAAACCAAATCAGAGAATTTGAAAGCAAACTGATAGTATTCTTCCAGCTCCCTGCAATCCACAGGGGAAGCTTCGTTCTGCTGCTAAAAACCGCAGGTGGGTTAACCTTGGCGGGGGCTTAGGCCTTCCTTGCTTCCCAGCCTTGGTGAACTTGGCCCTGTGAGAGAATCCATCAGTACCTTGGGGTTTTTGCTTTGTTTTTATTTTTGGTACCAAGGATCAAACTCTGGACCTTGCGCTTTTGAGGCAGGTGCCTTACCTTGGTTTCTTATCAGTGAAATGAGCTGCTAATGTCTGTGTTTCCAGCTTCCTGGCCAGAATTGGTGACTTCCTGTTTGCAAAGGTCCTGGTACTGTGGCTGGTACATAGAGTGTGCCCAGTGGATGGTGATAATTAGGAAGACTTGGCTGGGAATCTAAGGAGACAGAATATCCACACATGAGACATTAAACCCTCCAAGATGTAAACCAGAGAGAAGACGGGACTAGAAAAGCTATCACCAGCAGAGAATGATTCACTGCCCACAGAATCGCACAAACAATAAGAGACAGTGAGTGAGGGGGATATGTCGTGGAGGAGACGAAATTGTGGGCTCAGCACAGAGGATGCATGGGGAGAAGGGGCATTTTTTGCAGAGATATAGGGTGAATGGAGTCACGGCTGGACAAATTTGGGGTGCACTTTTACAATAGTAGCATGGTTTGAATCTGAAGTAGAGGAACCATTGCAGAAATGCAGTCCTGGCCTATAAGTTTGAAAATGATCTGGGGGCACATAGAAGCTTTAAAACACACTCACCAACTCCCTGATACCCCTTCTACCAAGTGCTGGATGCTTGAATATGGCCAGCTTTGTAATTTGCAGTGGAAGTAAAGCTGTGTGACTTCCAGCCCAGGCCAACACAATAGCTGTCTTACTTTGCTAAGTTTGTAGTAGTTTGTTGTGTAGCAGTAGACAGTCAGAGGAAGGCTGGACTGTGAAAATCAGCGTAAAGAGCACAGATTTTAAACTTCCACCAGTGGGAGCCACAGAAGGTACTTGAGCTGTAGCATGACCTAAGTAGCACTTTCAGCAGACTGATCCAGAGGCCCTTGCCAGGTAAAAGTAGAGTAAGCAGAGAGGGCTGTGAAGATACCTGTTGAAGAGTGGAGAGAAGGCTGAATCCTTTGTCTCTTCTGCTTCCTAAGGACCTTTGCAACCCATAGTCCATCCCTGGGAGTTTAGACCTGCCTGGCCAGGGTGTTTGATTGCAAGCAGGGCCCAGCCTGCTACGGGGAAGGGAGTGTCAGAATTGCCCAAGGACAGATGACAAGGAGAAAACTGAGGTGGAGAGGGGGATTGGAGGAGACATTGTGTGAGGTCCAGGGTCTGTCTTCCCTTCTCCAGCTGCCAGATCTGGGGGCGTGGGCGTGTTAGTATCTTAAGTGAGTTTAGGATTAGAAGGTAAATCTCAGCAAAATCACAAGTGTGTAATTTACCACATGAATCACCTGGCAGAGCATTAACATGAAATTTACAGCCTGGGGTGGCAATTAGTGTAATTAAGCAGCCTAAGTTGCTTTGGAGTTGAGGTTCCTGGGTACACAGGTGGCTTAGCAGATAAAACGTGGGATCCCAGGAGAAAAGTCCACCCTGGGGTGTTCACGGGCTGGATTCCTTGGGAGTGGCCACAGGATGTCCAGGAACCTTTCCAAAAATGTACAATCATTTGTGTTTTGGGAGGTGGGGGCCTCCGGGGATTTGAATTTTCCTCTGGAAAGCTGCAGCAAACGGCAGAAGCCAGTTCCCTGCGTTGCCTAGTGCTGTGTTGTCTAAGCCTGCTCTGCTTCTGCTACTTGTGTCAGACTCACCCAGGGACAGGTCCCACAACACAGTCCTCAGATCTTCTGCACACACGGAGGCCTGGGGCTGGGCCTGGGAATGGCTTTGCTCTCTCTCGCTCTTCCTTTTCTTTCTCTCCCAGGGCTTTCTCACTGAACTATATCCCCAGGCATTTTTTATTTTGAGACAAGTTCTCACTAAGTTGCCCAGTGGGACTCAAACTTGCCATCTTCCGGCCTCGGGCTTCCAAGTGCTGGTATTCCAGGCATATTCCCCACTATGTCTGGCTGGGAATGGTTGTTTTTTTTTGTTTTTTTTTTTCCCTTTTTAAACAAGCAACCAAGCGCTTAGTCTGAATTTTGAGAAGCCTGGCCACGTATTTGAGAGAAAAGTTCATGGTTGTCTATCCTTGTTTGCACATAAAAAGAGTTTGGTTATTTTTTTCCTTTTGGAAAAAAAAATCTAATTACTAAAGTAACACATGTTCACTGTAACCAATTAGGAAAAGCCAATCTGCTTTTAATAAGTCATTAACAACGGAACACTGGCAGAATGGTTCATGAGGAAATGTTCACGGGAGTGTTCTCTGCTTACCGTTTTTCATCTGTGACTCGCGCTCCCAGTAGGCTAGCAAGGGGGCGAAAAGGAAGGATGCATCTATTTTGTTTCGGCAGCTAAGTTCAGGGTGCTGTGAAGAAGCACAATATCTCCAGTCTGAAGCCTTGCGAAGCTCCTGGGGCAGGTCGGGCTGCATGAGCAAAGATGTAATGGAATGGGTCCCCAAAACCTACCCAAAATGTTCTGAGTGACAGCCAGGAGCCTAACAACTCACCTGTTCTGTAATTATTTATGGGGCACCGACTGTGTGCCAGGCGTTGCCTGGGCGCTGACAATTCGACAGAGACGGATTCTGCGATTCCCTCCCATTCTGAAATCTGGCAGGTGAGCCGCCCACATCCTGGCCCAGGGAGCCCAGGTCACAGGTAGGAGGCGAGACAGGAAAGGCTTCCCTTTCAGAAGGATTTTCTCTCTACCTTGCACACAAGGCGGCTCCGTGAACTGCTGGCTGACGCAGAGGTCTGGGGACTTCGTGGGCCTTTGCAAGTGACCCAGAGGCTAAGTCTGTTCGCTGCCTGTCTTACTGTTGCATGGCCACGCTGGATTATTTCATTCTCATGCTGTTTCTGGATGCTCCTGGGCTGTGTACTTGAAACAAGAACCCGTTCCTCCAGAGTCAGAAATGTCCATAGTCCATCCCTTTCCAGAATAAGTTTGCAGTTCCTGCTGAATAGAGGGCCTTGGACACCTGACGCTTAGGACACCTGTGTAGTCTGTGGGGATTCTGGAAGGACAGGGCCCTCATTCTGTTTTTGCTTTTGTGTGTGCATTATTTTTTGGAGACAAGATCTCTCAATGTGGCTTAGGCTGGCTTTCCATGCATGGCAATCCTCCTGCCTCAGCCTCCCGAGTGCTTGGATTACAGGTGTGTGCTACCATGCACCTTACTGGCTGTTGTCTCTGGCCCTGGCCAGGGCAGATGAGACCTCCATCCAACACCCCACACTTTCCCTGCTCTATGGACTTCCCTTCAGAACACTGAGTGCTATCTGGGAGTCGCATCTGAATCCACCAACAAGCCCTGGGTGGGATTTAAGTGGCGCTGGTGGTGCTGTAGACCGCAGCTGTCCGGAGAGCCTGGGCTGATAGGGACCAGGCAGGGTTGTTTGGGACAGCCAGAGGTAAGGGCCATAAACCACCCTGACAAGCCACTGGCCCAGCCAGCGACTGGTGGGATTCTGGCTTATCCTGCATCTGCCCAGGCCCCCCTTGGCAGGGCTGTAATTACAGGTCACAGGGATGCTAAGAGCCTCTTAATCCCCAACTTTACAGGACAGATTTATGCTCCTAGCTGCTTTTGCTCTTTTGTGCTTCAGCAAATTGGACAGCTGCATAAGAAGTCCCAGTCATGGTGAGTTCTGTCTCCCGGGTGGTAAAGGACACCTGGTAAAGGCTGTCAGCTTCCTTGGGGCCTGTGACTTGTCCCAGAGCTGATTTTCCAGTGGTTACCAAGCTCCGGACTCCAAAGGCTCTGAGCAAGTTCATGGACTGGGGACAGAAGCTGGGCAGACCGTGGGCACATCCACCTCTACCCTTGGGAACCAGGGCAGGGACCATACCAGAGCAGACCTGAGGTTGCGGAACTGTGAAACAACCTAACAGAAGCTGGGCATGGTGGTACAAATGTCTGTAATCCCAGCACTGGGGAGGCTGAGGCAGGAGGATCGGCACAAGTGTGAAGCCAGGCTGGGCTATATACAGTAAGTTCAAGGCCAGCTTGTCTTAAAAAACCAAAAAAACATGAACAAACAAAAAGAAATGAACTTAACAAGATGACTGAAAGAACTGAACTGACTGCCGTCTGCTGCCGATATATTCTAGCGCTCAATATATTTTCTTTCATGCACTTTGTGTTCTCTTCTACCCTCCCAATCAGACCAGAGGAGGGCATGGGGCCAGGAAGGGATGGAGAGCACAGTGCCTCAGACAGAGTGACAGGAAGCCCAGAGGCCCTGGGCACTGCAGGTGTGTGAGAAGCAGGGGGCAGCCCAGAGTGGCCAGCAGGGGAGGGAGTGAGGAGATTCTGACCTGGTCAAGTTTGGGCCTGGTGAAAGAAAAACAACTTTTTTATGGGCCTGAGATTTGAACCCAGGGCCTTTGCACTAAGCTAAATCCCCAGGCCATTACTCATTTTTAAATTTTCAGGCAAGGCCTCACTGAGTAGCTAAATTGCCCAGACTGGGTTCAAACGTGTGATCCCTCTGCCTCAGCCTCTCAGAGGGATGGGATGACAGGCATGGGCCACCACGCCTGGCTCTGATGAAAAACTTGGTAAGTGGAAGCTTTGAGCATTGGAGCAGTTTCATCCTGCAGAGGTCTCAGATGATGGGTCCAGCTGCCACAAGCAGAAGCCCGGCACCTCCTCTTGGACAGGGCCTGGAGGATGCCTTTGTCCCGGTGACCTTCTTGGTGGCTGCGTTTACAGAAATGTCACAGGTCTGAAGGCTGAGGGACAGGCCTGCTGCTATTGACAGCTCCTAAGGCCAAGGCAGCAGCCCAGGATCCTTGCTGGTGCCACATACCAGCCCTGTCGTTCTCCAGGCAGGATGGGCTTTGGGCGCAGGTAGTGTTTTGCCTACATCCCGGCAGCAGGTTACAGTGGCTGGAGCTGCTTTAGCCCACAGCATATGCAGGGACCGGCAGACCTTGCCTGAATCGTGGCTCTGCTACTTCTGAGGGAGAGGCCTCTCTGATTCTTGATTTTTATGTCTGTGAAAGGGGTATACATTGGGTGTGGTGGTGCACATCTGCGACCCCAGCTACTTGGGAGGCTGAGGCAGGAGGACTGCAAGCTTGAGCCCAGCCTGGGCAGCTTAGAGAGAGCCTGTTTCAAAATAAAAGCCCTGGGGATGTAGCTCAGTGGTAGAGCGGCTCTGGGTGTGATCCCCAGAATCACACACAGAAAAGAAAAGAAAAGAAATTGATAAGCTTTGGGAGAGGAGCTGAATGTAATCTATAAGCATGTTATAGTCATTCAATTGCTAGAATGCATGCTATTCTTTTTATTAACTGCAAGACTACTGTCCCTAATTACTTTTCTTGTTTTTTGCTTTTTATAGAAATTTGAACAATGAGGTGCAGGTAGTGCTAGCTCCCCATATCCAACACCAGGCTTTGGAGGGGTGCTCATACCCCTGGGGTCAAATGCTGGCATCCACAGTCTCAAGAACTTTGAGCGGCTGGGCAGTGGGGAGCAGAGAAGCCCAGCTGCTACCCTGAGGGACTGCACTGGGGCGTTCTCACTGCATGCGGGGGCCAGGCACGTCCTCCCCTGAGCCTGCTTCCTTCCGAGCACTGACTGCTATTCCCAGAGAACGTCAAGGAAGTGAAGTTGAGTTGGGTGCTAAGTACATTTTGTTTCTATCCCTTGAAACACCGTTGTTCGTGGGTGATAGATAATGTGACAAGGCATGAAGATGGATCAAGCTGTACTTAAATACGAGGCTCCCCAGGCCGAGTGTTCGCTGTGACCCCGCCTGGCATGGAGCAGGCGCCTATGCGGGCCCCCTTTCCCTGGACCACGGTGGCCCCAGCCTCGGGGACTCTTGGCCCCCATGGGGAGGCTCGCTGTGCTCTCTTTAACACCTGATCCTCCTTCAAAACTGGGCCACGGCTGATCTTTCCAGAAAGGGAAAGGCCCTTCGCTCTGAGTCACGGGGCACCGGGGACTTTGGCATTGTCTGCTGGAGCCAGTGGGCCTGGGAGAGGAACTCCTCCCGAGCGCTGCTCCTGGACCCCTGCCCGGAGGACGTGTCAGCTTGGAGCCAGGCAGGGCCAGGCCGGGCTCCTGTGTGCAGTCCGGGAGTCCAGCGAGGCCTCCTCGGCCACGGGCGGGCCCCAGATGGGGTCCCAGGGACTGCCTTTGTCCGGTCTCTCTGTCTCATCTCCTCTCCTCCTGTCCAGTCAGTGAGGAGCTGCTGACCAGGCTGCTCACCCACTTCCACCTTTCAGATTCCCACTCCACCCAGGGCCCGGGCCACACAAGGCCAGAGTGGCCCACAGACTTCCTCTGCCCTCCTTTTGGGGTGATTTTTCTGCTCCTCTGTCTAGACCAGTGGCTGTCACTGGGCCAGGTGATTCTGATCATGAGACAATTGGCGTTGTCTGGCTGTCACAACTTGGGAGCTGGAGGTGCTTCTAACATCAAATGAGCAGAGGCCAGGGATGCTGCGCAATACCCTACAAGGCATATTTCAGCCTCCACATCATGGAATTATCCAGTCTAAAATGTCAAAAGCATCGAGGTTGAGAAACTGGCAGAGGCCTCACCTCCTCCAGGAAGTCCTCTGTGCACTTCCTGGATGGAGCAGTCACCCCTTCCAGCTTCTGCACACTGCTCCCACTATGGCTTCCATCGCTCTGTGTGGTCCTTGGGTTCCGAAAGAGGAACCTGGTGTCATGGCGTCTGCGTCTCTGCTCTCCTTTCCCACTGGCTTGCAACTTCCCACTCCATCCCTGCCCTCGGAGGTCAGAGACCACTTTGTCCACAGTTATGTCTCCAAGATCCAACCTAGAACCTGACACATGACAGCCACCCAGGGGATACTGAAGTGGGTGACGGGCATCACAGGATGAGACCTGAGCGCACTTATTTCCTTTGTTGTCTGAATCATGTGCCTGCAGGTGCTCACCTCCAATCCCTCCTTCCAAATTGGCTTCCTAAGCTGTGCTCCCTCACAGCCTGGCCCTGCTGACAGGCACGGGCCATGGTGGATGGATTCACATGTGACACCCAGATAGGATCTGCTGGCCCTCCCTGCTCAGGGAAAGCCTTGGACTGAGGCGAGGTGTTGTGCTGCTATGGATGGAGCAGCAGGACTTTTGGATCTTAATCTTTCAGCTATGAGTTTATTTTGGAAAACTACTGGTTCTGCCCTTTCCCCCAGTCCACCCTAACATCTTCAACAAAGATTCCCTGGAAGGGGAAACAGGACCGAGGAGCCAGGAACAAGAGGGTCCCACCCCCCATTCAGCTGGAGCTACCAGCTCTCCCACACCCCTGGGAATCGTGGTGTGGAGCTGAGAACAATAGGACTTCAGAGGAGGAAAGGACACAATGGACTCAGGGCTTGTGCCCTAAACCACAGGTCTCCACCTGGGCGCTGGTAGCAGTTGGGGCTGGGGATGACTGGTGGTGGAGGCCGTGTCATGGGATGGTGAACAAGATCCCCTCATTTCACCCTGGCCAGTGCCTCAATCAAGATTTGTCTGTGTTCGTAGTCCAGGGACTGTTAGCCCTTGGGATAGTAAGGGAACCTCGAGTCCTTCGCTGGCCGCGGATGGCCTTGGGCAAGCCACACGGCCCCCTGCTGGTGTCCTGCCGGGTGAGTGGGCTCTCCTCTCCTTCTCTTCCCATTGCTGTCCTGTGTTCGCTCGCTGGGCACTGCACACCTGCTATGGAGGGGGCTTGTACAATTACTTAATCCCCAGCACCGCTCCATGAAGTTATCTCCCTGACCTTGTCTCTTAACCCTCACCTTTGCACGCACTCCTGGCCTCCTTGTTGTCCCTCCAGGACACCAGGCAAACTCCTACCTCAGGGGCTTTGCACATGCTGTTCTTTCACCTGCAACACTCTTCCCTGTGGTTTCCTCTGTCATCTCCTTTAAGTCTTGACTCCAGTGTGACTTCTTGGGTGATGTCTTTCTGGGCTACTCCTAAGCACTGTATTCCAACTCTCTGTTTAGATTTTCTTTTTATTTGCAGTACTGAGGCTTAAACCCAGGGGTGTTCTAGTTTTCTTCTGTATCTCACTGATGGTCTACCTGCCTATGTTGGTTTTCTTCACCTCTCTACATCTATGCCTAGAACCCTGCTTACCCCAAAATGAGCACTCACAAAACAGTGGAATGAGTGAGAGATGAAATGCACAGAAACAATTCTTGATCGAGCCTCAGCACGATCCAGTTATTGTTACCGTGAGCAAAAAGGCAGAGCCAGTTTGACCTCTCTCTGCCTCGAGAGCACCTGAGCCCTGTGGAGGTGACTCACAGCCTTTGCCTGGCTGGGGAAGACAGCATTTGAACACACACACACACACACACACACACACACACACACACAGTTATCCATGCAATGAATTAATTACGACTTTTCCGGGCGGCTAAGGATAACAGCAGGAGTTCGTGGGGAAGTTGATCAGGGAGCTGCTTCAGATATTTAGGGTCTCTCTTAAACAGCTTTGTCTTTTTGAATAAATAAAGGGGTAAAAGTCTGCCTGTGCAATAGGTTTCAACAAAAGCTCAAAGGAACAAAGGGAAAAAAATCACCACAAGTGTCTGTTTATCCTCATTGTTTTAAACGCAACCAATCACGGTATTCTGTTTTTTAAATAGACCTCTGAAAAACAACAGTATCCTCCTGCCGCCCGCACCCTCCGGACTCCTCCAAAACAAAACCACCCTAAATAGGAACCGGGAAGCGAGCTTTGCCGCGGCTGACTCCAGGGCAGGGAATTGAAAGTTTGACCTGCCCTGCACAATAGCAGGTTCCTGCAGTGCGTGCGTGCGTGGGTGCGTGCGTGCGTGGGTGTATGGCTGAGGCGAGGGTAGCCGCTGGATCTTTTCAGTTGCACAGTGAGGCCCGCCTTCCTTGTTTCTCGACTGCTCAAGACTGCGGCACCTGCTGCTGTTGACGGTGGCATCACAGCTGCCCCACGTGGCCCTGCTGGGCGTCTGGTGCTCCACCCCTGCTGTCCTCGGAAGCCACTCCGGGGCTGTGCTGGGCGGAAGCCCCTGCCCCTCATGAGGAAGACAGTGAATCCTCACAGCCAACTTCCGCCAGGCCACACACGGTCTCAGACCCCCAAATCTGTCGATCCGGGTCCCATTTCCTCTGGAGGAGAGACGCAAAGTACAGGTGTCCTGTTTGCAGGTACAGAGCCTGGCAGTGACCCAGGCTACGATTGGCAGCTGGAACCACGCCCGAGGAGGACGTTCTAAATGCCCTCGATGGACTTGCTCACAACCGGGGCCTCTCCTGACTTTCACCGTGTGTTTCGGAGATCTTTGTCCCTACCCAATGTCTACAGCTGCCTCGCTGAAAAATATCAAGGCCTAACTTGGACAACTCTAATGTCTCCAAATCCTCACAGCCCTGTGAAGTTTGAACTAAATATTTCCAGTCCCACTTTTGAGGCATGGAAAGTAGGATTGGGAAAGCTAAGAAATGTGGACAGGATTCCAGAGCCAGGCAGCAGGTAGGCATGATTTGAAGCCCAAAATGTCTAGAGCGAACTCAGGAATTTCTAGGTTTATAGCCCTTGCTCTAAGAGCCCCAGCAATGTTGTGGTTCTCTCTTGCCTTCTAGCATTCATAACAACCCTGCTGCCTGAATTTGTTTTTTCCTCAGTTCTGATTTCTAATCTGAGCCGAATTATGTAGTTTCCCTGGGCCTCAGTTTTCTCATCTTTAAAATGGGAATGGGAATGGTATCTTCTTCAAGTGATTATCATGAGGACTAAGCAAGCTCATATACACTTTGGAATACCACCTGGCCATTATTGTCACTAGAGTTGTTTTTATCATTACCATTTTTCCTAGTACAGCTTGTCTCCACTTATGTCCAACACAATATTTTTACAGAGCCAGTACCGCTTCTTTATCATTTATGACTACTTCCCTTTCCTTACTCAGGACCTTCCTGCTTTAAACTCCCAGAACCTACCACATTTAAAGAGCTGCCACTTTGGGAATGGGCGTGTAGCTCAGTGATGAAGCACTTGCCTTAGCAGGCACAAGGCCCTGCGTTCCATTCTTAGCCCACACTCGCATGCGCGTGCGCACACACACACAGGACCCGTACTTCTTCCTTACTATAAGTATGCTCTCTTTCTTTCCTTTCTTTTTTGTGTATTTGTTTTTAGACACACTCGCTCATGTAGCCCAGGCTGGCCTGGAACTCAACATCCTCTACCTCCGCCTCCTGAATGCTTGAATAACAGTGAACCACCATGTCTGACTGAGCAGGCCCCATTTCTTGAGTAATGGTTTTCTCAATGATAGGACATGAGTCTTCTGCTGGCTCAGGCTGAGGCTGATGTTGAATGCTGGGGTCTGATGGGATTGAGATGTGATTTTTGGCTTTGCCATCCACATCATGGAATTGGCAGACCTTGGGTTCCTTGCCCATATGCAGGGGATGATAGTTTCTGACTCATAGGCTACTTAGATGTAATCAATGGGAGAGCGAACATGGAGGTGCCTGCAGCAGACACTGAATTACAGCCTCCTTATATTATTAATAATAGCAACTCAATATTGATCAGGCATTTCTTATACACCAGGCTCTGTGCTATATATATATATATATATATATATATATATATATATATATATATTCTCATTTAAATAGTTATTCAAATAATACATACCCAAAGCACCAAAAATGAAAGGAAATAAATTGTACTTTACCAAAAGTAAAAACTTTCATATTTTAAAAGATACTTATACTTCCAGGAAAATGAAGTGGCAGCTACGCGTGGTGGCACGTGCCTATAATCCCAGGACTCTCGAGGCTGAAGCAGCAGGATCACAATAGCCCAGACGGCCTGGGCCACAGAGTGAGACCCTGTCTCACAGAACCAAAAACCAAAAATCAAAACTCCCTAAAATGGAATGTGAAACGACAACTCATAGCATAAGAGAAAAATTTTGTAAGCCAAGTATTTGATAAACATTTGGTATCTGGAACATATAAAGAGCTCTTACAACTCAATTAAATATAAATAACGCAATTAAAAAGGGTATAGGATCTAAATAGGCATTTCTTCAAGGGAGTGACGCACGGGTGGGCAGCCAGCATATAAAAAGACACCTCGCACCATTAGTTACCGGGGAAACCAAAACAAAAGCACACTGAGATTCCGCTTCATACTCACTTGGATGGCTCGAGAAGAAGGAATGAATTGCTAATACACACTACGATGATATGGATTAAATTTGCAAACATTACGCTAAGTAAAGAAACCAGTTACAAAACACCACATATTGTATGATCCCATCCATAGGGAAAGCTCAGAACTGTGGCACCCTGAGCCTCTTTAAGCCCCACTTTCTTCATCAGCAAAAGGAGAATGATACTGCATGTCTCATACTGTTCATGTAAAATAGAAACTATGAATCAGGGACATGGGAATGGTTTATGGGTTGGTAGCTATGGTTTGTAGCTTTTATGTTCCTTATTCTCATCTTTGTTTCTATCACAAGAGTTGCCACAGTTTGCTGAAAGCTCTTGCTCTCTTCTTTGCCTATCAGCACGTAGTGAGCACCTTAAACATGTGAGGGAGGGTCTTCTCGCTTTGTATCCCCAAGGCTTTGCAGAGTAGCTAAGTGCATGCTAGTGCATTCCTGCACATTTGTTCAGATGAATGAATGGATGCATAGAAGGACAATGTGATGGATGGGAGGCTGTCTGTATCGCCTGTAGGTGGGAAGGTAGGAGTATCTGGTATTATGAATGGATGGATGAGTGGGTATTTGAATGAATGGATGGGCAGATGGATGTGTATCTGGATGGTTGTATGAGTCCACAGATGAGAGGAGGAGTGTGTGCATGCATAGCTGTGTGTATATATGTATGAATGGGTCAATGGATTGGTAGATGTCTGGATTATTGAATTAATTAATAGGTGCACAGAACGGACACATAGAGGTATATTTATTCTGTGTGTCTATGATATATGTGCATCTATGAATGGATATATGTATGGTGTAAGGATACAGGGCAAGTTGGAGAATGGGTTGAGAAATGGTAGCGTGATGGACACCCACCTATGCATGTGCAGTTGATAGATTTTATTGGACAGTGATAAAGATGGATGGGAAATTCGTTAAGCATTATATTCCAGTACTCAGAACAATATTTCCGGTCTATATTTTTACCACTGAGGGTTCTGGTCTCTGCTCTGGACCCAAGCATGGGGAAAAGAATATACTCAAATGATCTACTCTCTGTCCCCGAAAAGGAGGCCTGTTCTGACTCAGCACTGTGACAAGTGATTACACACTGCCATCACTGCAGAAGTGTCACTGTAATCACCCCTAAATGCCTTCTCACCCAGTTTCCCAGGGCTGTTTCAAAACTTGCCCCAGTGTCCTCAGCGCAAAATGACAAGACTAGAAGGAAGCCTGGGTGCCAGTTATTTCTTCCTCTCAGTTCTTTCGAATGCGGAAACTAAATCTCAGAGAAGGGAAGGACTGCACCCAAGGTCACAGAGTGAGTAAGTGGCAGGCCAGGGGCAAGGACTCAGGCTTTCGGATCAGGGCTGTTGCTACCAAGTGTCCCCTGGTTTCATGTGTCCTCCAGACCTCCCTGTCCTGATGCCTCTGGGGCCAAGCCCTTCAAACATCTCTGAGCAAATGCACCTCTCTCACCTTGGCTATGACACCCATGGGTCCTGGGAGCCAACTTGATCATGTTCATCTCCAGTGCAACCATCTGGTTACGGCCAACACCCGGCCCACTCAACTGTTGGAAGGATTTCGAGACCAGGAATTTGCCTTGTGTGGGTAGCTGCTAAAGATGCCCTCTGGGTCTTCAGAATTTTAGTGCTTCCCCCCTTGTCTCCTGATTTTCTAAAGGCAAATCTTTCCTCTCATTCTCTTTCATTAGTGGAATAAAAGGGAGGAAGACAGACACACACAGAGAGTTTGCCCTGGTGATTCAACAAAGGCAATCACAGAGATTGTGTTTGTTCATCCCTGAGGCCTTGGGGCCCTGTTCATCTTCCTGTAATCTTCAGAGTGTCACTGATGAACTTGAGGCCCTTCCTGCTTGCCAATTTCACCCCCCTCCTCCCTGTCTCCCTCTCCACTTGCCTTCTAAGCCTCACCTGCTGCCAGGTGACTGGGTACTGGGCACAGCCCTGCTGCAGTGGCTTTGTCAGGCCTGCCTATCTCTTCCGTTCTGAACTTTCCAGTCTTGACAGAATGTAAATCCCTGTAGGAGGAGCCCTCTCACCTGGGAGTCACCTCCGCTGCTCTGGGGACAGTTTGGGAACAACTGCAGAAGCAGCAGCAGCACCACTCTAAGAACTCCCTCATAAGGGGAGGTGACTGCCCACCTGTCCCTGCTTTTAGCTCTTTCCTCCCTGCAGCTCCGCAGTGCACCTGCCAGGAGCAGCCCTATCTCACAGAGAGGGAAACTGAGTCATGGCAAGTCATCCAGGTTGGGCTCCAGTGCTATTATGTTTAATTACTGCATTAAACCAGCTGCTGAACCAAATACTTTCCATGGAGTAAGTAACTCTTTATGGGATAACCAGGTAGGTCACTTCCATTATCCCTATCTACAGAGATGCATGTGCGGGCACAGAGTGGTTCAGGGACTCGACCAGAGACACTCAGCTAATGGGAGCGAGCATTCCGGGCTATCTCCCCAGTAGCAGTAGCTTTTGCAAATACTTCATGGAATTATAAAGTCATGAATGTTTAGGGCTGGATGGTGCTGTAAAGATATCACAATGAAACACAATAGGTCAGAAGACAAACCAGGGAGCCAACATAGGTCAGCCAACTCATGTAGCTGGTCACCTGGGGGTTCTGGAACAGAGGTGTAGAATAATGATAAGAATAATTTTTTAGATATTTAAAAATATTATTATAAGAACGGGATCTTTTGTAAATGCACGTTTTGTTCTATGCAGATCGAATTACAAAGTCGTTAAAATAATAACTCATAATAACTACAGGTAAACCGAGAGATTTGAGAATAACTCCTCACACACGCACACATAACACAATGTCACACACCGCAGGTACACGGTGCAGCACACACGGTGCAGCTCCCTCCCTGCCTGGCTGTGTGGGTGGCTCTTTCCCTTGGAGCTCAGAGGGGAGATGCTCACAAGGGCCCCTGAATGCAGCAAGACATCTGTGCTATTCTCCAAGACAGGCAGGGTCCCAGGACTTCGTGGCTGAAACAAAGCCCAAACAAGTTGTAAGGAGAAGGTCTTTGGAGCACATAAATGTTGGCAGCGCAGAGAAACGGTTAGGGGTGACCCTGCCTGGGAAAACTTGGGACCATCCCAGTCCTGGTTACAAAACTGTGAAGGCCCCAGGGCTCTGCAGCCCATCTGCCAGGGCTGGTGGAGGTGAGGTGGAGTAAACTAGGGTGGGTGTGGAGCCAGAGACTCTCCAGAGGACACTGATTTGAGGCATGTATCTTAGTTGTATCTTAGTGATCTTCCAGAACAGCATTCCTTAAAGTGGGAGAGGTGTTTGGTGGGCACAAGAACAGAACATTACATAACGTTAAACCACACAGTGCAAAACAAAATGCTTTCCCTTTTTCGTTCCTACTCATTCCTTTTGACTTCTTCAGGTACCAACTTTCAGTGTGATGCTAATAATTCTTTACCCCCTGCCCCCACCAACACCTGCCCTCCCTCCCTCCCTTCTTTCTTTCCCTCCTTCCTTCATTCTACTGGGGGTTGAATCCCGGGCCTCATGCATGCTCAGCCAGTGCTCTACCACTGAGCTCCATCTCCAGGTCTTTTAAAAATTTTTATTTTGAGACAAGGTCTCACTAAACTGCTCAGGTTGGTCTTGAACTCATGTTCCTCCTGCTTCATCCTCCTAAGTAGCTGGGATTAAAGCGGGAAAAGAGCAGCCTTCAAGCCCCGAACCCTTCTCCAAATTTCCCAACTAGAATTTAGCAACAGTGTTTTGTATCCTTAAGTTTAAATTGTCTTTCTCTCATTACTGTAGCAATATGGTGTTTACTGTGGCCCTTTGAAATATATTAAAGGCCAAAATGAGTTGGTATGGAGAAACCATTAAGGGTGATAGTACAGGCAGTACATAGCTGCTGCAAAATTCCTGAAGGCGGCAGAAGAAGAGGAGGGTTAAAGGGCAGGGTCAGAGGGGAGGGTAAGGTTTTCTGATTCACATGGAAGTGCTGTATGGGGATGTTAGCAGTCTTTCTGTCACTATGTGCAAACACCTGAGATAACTAACTTGTAAAGAGAAAAGATGGCTCAGAGTTCTGAGTGCTTCAGACCCTGTTTGGTTGACACTCTCACTTTGAGCCACATCATGGCAGGCACACAGGCTGAAGCAATCTGCTCACCTGATGGCTGGGAAGCAGAAGAGGAAATGGAAAGAGCCAGGGCTCCACTGTCCATTTCAAGTGTGTGCACGCAGTGACCTAAAGACCTCCCACCAGCCCCTGCTTCGTAAAGGCTCTAATAGTATGTCTGTGTGGGGGGTTCTAAGCTTTCACCACATGGACATCTTGGGGACACTTCAGGTCTGGACTAGAGCAAAGTGCTAGCTGTGGGCCTGAAAGTCAGCAACGGGAGGGAACACTGGGAGTGGGGGCAGGAAAAGCTTGCTCTGTATCCAATCCCTCCAGAATGGCAGTGGCTTCTCCTACCCAAAGGAAATAAATCCATTGATCTGCTTCATATGAAAGGCCTAGAAGGCACTCCTCATTGGTGGGATGACTTCCATGTGGTCACTCCGAGACCCAAGGTCATTCCATTTCATCAGTCTGCCTCAGTTTCTCCACTTACAGAGGAGCTCATGGACACTTCTTCTTTTTCAGTAGTAAGGGTTTCACCAAAGGCCATCACAACGAACTACATCCCCAGCTCTTCTCTTATTTTTTATTTTGAGACAGTGGGTTTCACTAATTCACTAAACTGTCCAGGCTGGGCTTGAACTTGCAGTCCTCCTGCCTCAGCCTCCCAGAATGCTGGTATTCAGAGTGCTGGCTCACATGCAGTTTCAGGCCTGGATGTGGAACTTGTCATATCTGCCACACCCCAATGGCCAGAACTCTGCTTCATGCCGCACCTAACTGCAAGAGAGGCTGGGAAATGCCACTGAGCTGTCTTCCTGAGAAGAAAAGAAGATGACCCGGATGGGCAGCTAATCAGTCTGTGTTCTAAATGCTTAGCTCGTTAACCTACTCAATATTTATGGAGCACCTGCCATATGCCAAACATTTTTGCATCCCAATTTCATCTGAACAGAGTAATGACTTTACTGTTTCCATGTGTATTTGAAGATAATTTATGAGCTAATGTCTGAAAAATTAATTGCATTTACTGCAATGTCAGCCAAATAAAGTGGTATTTCTCCCTTTTTTTTTTCATGTATTTAGAGATAACCCGTGAGATAATGTCTGAATGGGAATCACACTTATATAGTGTATTTAAACGTTCTTTTCAGAAAGAATCGCCAACCTTGAGCAGGCGCTTGAAGGCAGGAGCCATATCTTAGGATTCTCCCCAAACGCCCAGGATGGAGCCATGTGCACCAATGCTCTGTAGGAAAGAATGTGGAAAAGAAGTCTCCAGAAATAGTGACCTTGTCAGATTTGCACTAGATTAGCAAGTTGGGTGGCCTGCTAAGAACCAAGCTCCTCCTCTCGACCTTGTGTCCTTATCCCAGACCAAGGCAGGACAGAGCCTCAAGGCTAAAGAGAAGGGTGCTCTTGACATGGCTTCTCCATTTCCCCTGTTGTCGTGGTGAGTCTTTCAGACAGGCTGGCCAGGAGAGGCTGGGAACCCTAGAGATTCTGTAGGGCCTCCTGCTAATGAGCGAGATGTTCCTTCTTATACCAGAAGCACATGTGTTCTGTGATCTAAGGCTCAGGTGTTCTTTTCCTTGGTACACAGGAGGTACTTTCTGCAAGATAAGATCTGTACGAACTTGCCAGCGGAACTCCACCATGAGTGATTTCCTCCAAAGACTGGGGTTCTGAGAGTGTCCCGGTAAGAGGGTGAGTATGGTTTACCTTGTCCTAAAATGTTGAACACAGCCTCTTCACTGTTTGGCTATCCATCCATCCATCCATCCATCCATCCACCAATCCATCCATCCATCCAATGTGTATTGATTGTCAACTCAGTACTTTTCAAAGTGTACACATTTGAATCCAAAACCACATGTATCCTTGTGTAAGTGACATCTTTGGGGATGGTTGTGGTCTTGGCATTTCGGCTTCCTATGTCCCTACACCACCATATGACAGCCGCTCAGATGTTCTGGGGTATCTCTCGCCTCTTAGTCATATTATTCTCATAGTTTAGATTACATTATTAAAACATATGTCCTTAAATATATAACCTGAAGCACTTTCCTATGCCATTAGCATCCTTGTAAGTGTGTTGCTTTCCTTCCCTTCCCTTTCTGTCCCAAGACCTCCATCTTCCATGGTGCTCCAGAACTGGCATTTTAAAGTGTAAAGAATAACCGTATCCTCCTCTATTTAAAAATCCTTGACAAAGAGCCAAATGTCATGGAATCCAAACTCGCATGTATCAGTCTTGTGTGTGCTTGTGCGAGTAAAACACAACCATGACCAGTAATAGTAATCCAGCCTATCTACACTTGTGTGTACCTGGAAGGACAGGCATCTATTGTTAGGAAGCAAGTGTGTGAGTTTTCTATTTAATGATTAAACTTGAGCTTGTTGTTTCATTTTGTAAGACCTTTAATAAGTTGAAAAGTAATGGAGGTTTTGTTACTTACATACATGAACTATAGTGTATATTTCATAGGTTGCCCAAGACAATTCTTCTTTCCATGCAGCCCAGGAAGCTGAAAGATTGGACACCCCTAGTCTTAAGCCTTACTCATGGCCAGGAGATGCACATCTTACTCTCCTCTCTCCTCTCTCCACTCTGTGCTTTGCTGGAGAGGACTCCAGGGCAGAGGGTGAATGACTGTGGAGACCTGGGGCATCCATGTCTACTTGTCCGTGTTGGAAATGCAGGCGGGACTGCTTTCCTGCTCTCATGGGGTCCCTCTGCTCTCCCCATGTAGGCTGAGCTTCTTGGCGTGGTCTCATGCATGGGCTGCTCTGAGAGCTGCTGAGATGGAGCCTAGAGCACGGGACAATGTCTCAGGTGGGCTGTGGGATCAAGCCTATGGTCAGGAGAGCAAGGGAAGGAGTTGGCATGAGGAAAACCTCAGCTGAGACACAGGTAACAACAGGCTTGGCCAACCCAGGGAGAACCAGAGAAGACTAGAACTTTACTCTCCACATAGACCAGTCCTTGGATGTTAGTCCCCAAGGAGGAGTGTGACTTTGGGCTTGCCAGCTCTCTGCTACTGGGGGGTCCCAGCAGCTAAGAAACTTTTTCCTCAAAGAAGGAACTGGGCAGTGTGTTTGTGTGTCCACCTCCTGGGCCTCCTGGGCCCCGCATAGTCTGGGTCTGAAGAGCTCTCTGTCTTTTCTCACTTGACTGCTCTTTCAAACTCTTTGTTCCAGCCACACTAGGTTCCTCTCATTACCTCAAGTGCCATAAAGCATTTTGTCACAGGGCCTGCTTTTATCTGACTGTTACTTGCTTGTGTTTCCAATCTCAATTCCAATGTCACCTCCTGCTGGATGTCCTCCTTGAAACCCAGATATATTCAGGACCTCCAGTTGTGTATCAGCAGTATCTCCCGAGAATTTCTTTTTATTGTTTGCAATTTCAGGGTTTTTTTTTTAATGTGAGTCTGCGTGATAGCTCTTTACTGCAATGATCCCCATCTTTTGGCCTCAGGGACCAGTTTTATAGAAGATAATTTTTCCAGGGACCCATTGGCAGAGGGGAGATTTTGTGATGATTCTGGTGCATTATATTTATTGTGCATTTTATTTCTATTATTATTACATTGTAATATATAATGAAATAATTATATAACTCTCCATAATGCAAAATCATTTAGAGACCCAAGCTCATTTTCCAGCAACCACACAGTTCCACCTGGGGGTGATGGGAAACAGTGACACTGGAAGTGTGTTGTTTTATGTTCAGTCTATTCATTTTGGTGTGCTCACTGCACAAAACCCTGCTTCACAAAGATAGGATGTTGGAAATGGAAGCTGGCCTCTCAGTGATTTTGTGGCAACCTCAGGCTATTCCACCTGGACTTTAATAAAGAAAGTCTGAAGATTTGAAGTTGTCCCAAGTGTACTTTTAAGGCCACCCTCTTTTGTGATCTCAAGCAGTTGATCCTTTTCCAGCACAGATAAGTTGATCCACCTGGCTTATTTTCAAATGGGTCATGGATCCATTCCTCCCCAGTCTGAGAGCCGGTTCTGGTTAGGAAGTAATGCTAATGCTCTAACTCTTGAAAGCTGAGATGGGTGAATATGTACAGTTGGGAGAAGAAGGCCCTGGCTCAGGTTCTTTCTAAATCTCCGCTCTGAGTTGAAATATGTCAAAAATCCCAGTGTTCACTGATCACCCCCTTAATTCTAGATTGGCTTTGAATGCAGCCACTTTGTCTGCCAACTTGATCACAGTTGTCATTCTGCCTGAAAGGGACAAACTGAGTTTCTTGAGCAGCTTCAATATGTCACACAAGTAAGTTAGTTTTATGACTCATTCCATGTCACTAAAGTGAGCTGTTGGTGGTGATTGTTTTCCTAAAAGAAATCTCTGGAGCAGCTCTTGTAACTCAAAAACTCTGGCCAGGGATCTACCTTTAAAAAGCCATCTCACTTCTGAGTATAAGATCTGTGTGCTCTGTGTCTACCTCCTCACAGAACTCTGTGAACAGATGTGAGTCAAGAGCATGTACGTTAATGTGGTCAATCATTTTAATACAATCCTAAAAACATGGTTCAGTTGACAGTTTTTGGCAGCCAGCATTTCTCTATGAATGACTCAGTGCTCAGACTCACAGTTAGAAGCAACCTCTTTGACCTAAGTAGTGAAACCAGAAAGTCACGGCAGCAACTCCATCTGTGCATGTACTGACACAAAATGACCAAATTCGATTTCCGGATTTGTAATCCTTCAAAGGTTGGAATAGTTCTGTAGCTGTGTCGTTGGTTGGCAACAAAAAACCATGTAACATAGCCTCATGCACATCCTCCCTAAAAATACATCAGACAAAGACAAGCACTGTCGCCTTGTTGTCAACACTGGTAGATTCTCCAACCTGGATTGCATACCACTGTGACTCATTAATCTCTATAATGATTGGACCTCAATATCTTCTGCTATTTCATCTATTCATTTACCATGCTAGCCAAGAGGGCGACATAAACTATCTTTTAAACTTCAGCCTCTCCTAAAAATTCACGACAACTGCCCTTAACAGCAGGCAAGATCAACTCTTCACCAATACTAAAGGACTTCTCAGCTTTAGTAATGCAGTTAGCCATGAAGAATGATGTTCTCAGTGCAGGCACATTTTATTAAGTGATATCCTTCAATAATTCTATTCTTTGTGATGATATTTTTTTCTTTTGAAAAACTTCAAAGGCTTGTCTTTTAATGCAGGGTGCCTGGTCTCCATGTGGTAAAGCATTTTGGAAGGTTTCATGGCTTGGTTGGATAGCCAGTCATCACAAATTATACAGAGAGGGCTTGGAGAATGTGAATCACCTGTAGCAATGAACCTGTAATTCAAGTAAGACTTTTAGTATGCTCTTTTAAGTGCAGTTTTCTTTTTGTTGGCAGTGAGAGTCTTCTGCTGTCTCATCATTGGGTCTTTCCTTCTTTTCAAGGAAGCTCTCCAGTGATATTTATTTTTCATTCATTTTGGCTGAGGTTAGCTTGTGGTCTCACCAAAGCTGTGGCTGAGACAAGTGTGCAGTGTGAGAAAGAGGCATGAACAGAAGTGGTATAAATAATGAGCTGGCCACACATGGATTAATATGTGTCACATTCTGACTTCAAGCCTGCCAGCAGATGCATGCTGTCACCTGCCACTCAGTGATAGAGTTTTGCTGTGACTTTGCAACTGATTGGTGTATTATGGTCTCTGTGTAGGCAGACTTCTCTGCTAATGTTGATCTGTATTTGCAGACATTCCCTGGTGCTAGCTTCACTGCCTCAGCTCCACTGCAGATCACTGGGCATTAGATTCTCCTAAGGAGCTGGCAACCTAGAACCCGTGCATGTGCACATGCAGTTCATAGTAGTGTTTGTGCTCTTTTGAGAATCTAGTGCTGCCACTGATCTGACAGGAGCAGCTGAAAATGCAGATGAAGCTTCACTTGCCCACTAGTGGTTCACCTCCTGCTGTGTGGCCCAGAGACTAGTGCTGATCCATGACTTGGGGGCTGGGAACCCCTGGCTTCCTGGAGGCTACGGTCTTGGTGGGTGTGGGTTCCTTTTTCTCAGGCCCAGCACCATAAGGTTGCTCAAAAATAATCACTTTCCCTTTTTCCCTTTGCACTGGGCTATGGAAGACCTCCTTTTAAGTACATTTTAAAATTTGATTTGTTAAAACATGCATTTATAGGTCCTGATGTTTAGGATTTTTCATCAGGGGGATATCAGTCTGGGGGACAGGTCTCAACAATTATCCTTTCAGTCACAAGTTGCAATATATTTTATTTATTATTATCATTATTATTATTATTTTACTCTTATTGGGATTTCAAGACAAGGTTTCACTTTGTAGTCTAGGCTGGTCTTCAGCTCACTGTGTAGCCCAGGCTGGCCTCAGACTTGCAGCGATCCTTCTGTCTCAGCTGCCTGAGTAATCAGGATGACAGGCATGCACCATTATACCTGGGACAAGTTGCAATATATTTAAAAAATGGCTTTGGACAAAGGCAGACCCATCCTCAATTCCTATTCTGCCCCTTGTTATCTATATATGGGTTAAGCTCCTTTACGTCTCTAAGCCTCAGTGTTTGCATCTGAAATTTGCCTTCTACTTCTAGATAAACTGTGACTTTGCCCACAGCCCATATAGCACCTGGCACAGGGTATGTGCTCGATGCCTATTACCCACTCCTCTCTTCTCAGATACAGATTAATTCCTATCTCAACTGCCACCTGGCATGAACAGAAGGAGGAGATAAGCTACAGACAAACACACTGGCCCAGTGGCCTGGTCCTCCTTGCTGGACCACAGCTTGTCTGCCTTGGAGAATGTGCTGACAGCTGCCCCCAAGGTGGTGTGTTTAGCTGATGGCTTCTGAGAACTGGAGAGAGGGATCAGGGCACCAAGGGCTCCTGGTCAGGTCACAGGGCTTGACAGACAAGCTGGGACAGCGTCTGGTGAAACCTTGCTCTGGAGTGGAGTGACTTGTCACTCCTGTTGCTGTGGACAAATGTTCTGTGTGCATCCTATGGAGACAGGTGGGGCCTTGTCATTCCCGGGCGATGGTTTGGGCATAGGTGGGCCCTGGGCCATCCTGTTTGGCTCCCATAGCCATGTGGCCTCTTCATTTCTCGTGTCAGCACCTTCCTTAGTGACACCTGTTAGACACCACAGTGCACTACGCCTGGGATCTGGGATGAGCTACACTGGGGTCCACTTATCTTTTATTTATGTAGTGTTGGAGATGGAACCCAGGCCTCACACATGCCAGGCAAACACTACCACGGAGCCCTTGGGTTCACTGTCACATTTGGTGAGCACCTCACTAACAGCATGCACATTGAACTAGGATGTTTAATGGATCTAAGGAATTTATTGTTAAAAGGAGGAGCCTTATGGGAGAGCCATTCTTCAACAATCAATTGCTTATTTTGCTAGGTCATTATCTTTATCCTGTGTAAATCTGGACAGTTCACCTGTCTGTCTAAGCTCTTATGCATTCACTTATTCACATATGCATTCCTTTGTACACTCTTCCATCCACCCATGGACTCCTCTGCTGCTCACCCATCCGTCTGGCCAGTTATTCATCCATGCATATGTTTTGTATCCATCCATGTACGGATCCCTAAGTCCACCTTTCAATCCATGCATCCACTCATCCATGTATTAATCACCTGTCCATCCCTCTTTCCATCCACCTACCCATCTGTCCATTCACTTACCCTTCTCCGCTACAGCCTGCCATTAATTACTCATTCAGTGGGATTTTCTGAAGACTTTCTCTGTCCCTAGTCCTATTCTGGGTGCTGGATAGATAGGACGATGGGTTTTTGGAAAGAAAATCTCCTGATCTCACTGCAGAAGCCAGCATGTAACTAGATAATCACCACTCAGCATGATATATGAAAAATTAAGGCTTCTTGAGGTTGCATGTATCTTTATGCCAAGCAAATGTCGGTGACATCCCTGACTCCCTGAGTGACTTAGATAGGATAAGTTCCTTTGCGCTTTGTTCAGTACTGGGGATTGAACTCAGGGGCACTTTACTCCTGAGCTGTATCCCCAGCCCCTTTGATTTCGAGATAGGGTCTTGTTAAGTTGCTTGGGCTGGCCTTGAAGTTGCAATCCTCCTGCCTCAGCCTTGTCTCTAGCTGGGATGACAAGTGTGTGCCACTGTGCTTTGCAGTTTCTTTGCTTGTAGACATGGGAAGGAGGGGATATGAGCAACTGAAGAAACCCGGAGGGGAGCAATGCCAAGTTAACTCTTCTCTTTTCAAAATCTTCAGCCCCTTTTGCAGTATCTCTTAGGGTTACAACCCTCTTCTTTTTTGAGCAATTTCATTTCTAGAAATCAGCTTAGAAACAATCGAAATGTCCAACTTCAGAAAGTTTCAAATATATGAGTACAGCTATATGAACAGTCTGTGTAAGGCAGAAGTTTATGGGATGATAAGGAAAAACGTTTAATATACTTTTTTCTAAAAAGCTAAGATATTAATATATCTTAGTTTGAGACCAGTCTGATCTCAAACTTGTGGGCTCAGATAATCCTCCTGCCTCAGCCTCCTGAGTAGCTGGGACCATATGAGTGTACCACCACATGTGGCTCACATACATTTTTAAATAAAGAAAATTGAATCACAGAAGAGCAGACATTGGACAATCACTCTGTGAAGGTTATGTGAGACGGCAGTGGTGACCAGCTACACCTCCCCCTTTCATAACAGACCATTCTTTTATTTTTGTCTGCAAAGAGAAAGTATCCAGAAGAGCAAGTTTCTCCTTTTACTCAGCACTGCAGCCCTTAAAACCTAGACAAGCGTCTGGCACACAGTAGGCACGCAATAAATATTTGTTCAGTGAGAAACGCATGCAGGATAAAACAACAAACTATCATGGTTTTCCTGAGAATGCAAAGTTTTATTAGAGACTTTTGGCTTTCATTTTGTTATATAAAGTACTTGAATGTTTTACTGTAAAACTTTTAAAATTTACAAACAAAGTAAAAAGAAAATCCCTCTAAGCCTACAGCCCTCCCACTCTGGGGAAAGGATTACCAGAGGGCGACTGTGTCTCTGCTTATCCAAACTGGTTTTCATGTCCGAGTAGGGCAGGGGCTTCCATGCCTCAGGCTGCACTGAATGCCAGACCTGCTGGAGAAAACAAACAGCAGCATGTGCGTGTGCTGCATGCGTGCGTGCATGGGTGTGTGTGTGCGTGTGTGTGTGTGTGTGTCTGTTCCTCCCCAACACCAGGGGTCCATAAAACCCCGGATCCCTTTGTTGATTGAGTTCCGACATTTGGTGCTCCTCACAGCCCCGCAGTCTGACCTCTTGCACAATTCCAAGGGCAGCTCAGGGGCTCAGAAAAAGGAAGAAAACAAACAAAAAAAGTGGGGTCCAATCTGTCCGTTTTGAGGCAACTCGAAAAGGTGTGTGACAGTCAGCAAAGTCAGCTTGGCTGTTGGCTTGAATCTGCAGCGTGGGTGGTGTGGGGAAGGGGTCGGTGGGAGGGAGGACAGAGGGAGAAATGTGGGGGTTAAGGCCAGTGTTGGGGGCTCCTCCCAAGAGTACAGGCAAAGTGGCATGGAATTGGGGATCTTCAAGGGGACCAATTTGGGGCCGTCCCCATGAGTTCTTGGGTGGTAGGGGCCGCGCCTCCATCATCTATTTATCCACTCATTCATTCATTATTCATTCATTCATTCATCCTCCCTTTTCCTTCCTTCCCCTCCCTCCCTTTACAGTGATTTTCTGTGTGCCTATCTCATGCCAAACTCTCGGCTCAGGAATTTGGTGGTAGATAAACCAATGAAAGACCCCAGTCTCATGAGGATTCCACCCCAATCAAGGAGACATAAAGAAGTATGAGAAGTAGCTGTCCATCCTAGGATCAAAACTAAAGCTGGCCAAGAACTCAGAGTCTGATGGTGCCTGCTTCAGTAGCATGCACTTGGTAGGAGCTGTCTTATGGTTGGGGTCGGTGAGGGTTCTGGGCACATCTGCAGATGGGCATTAACTCAGTGAGGGGAAGGTCGAGAAGTTTTGTGGGAAGGGCCTGCTAGACTGTGAGGAGAAAATGCCCAGGGCAGAGGGAAGAGAGCTGGGAGACCTTGAGCAGCAGTGAGTCAGCCAAGAGGGCCAGGGTGGCTGGAGCAGGGAGAGGCAGGGCAGGGTGGTGGGAGGGAGGTCAGTGGGCAGTGGAGCCAGGCAAGCAGGTAAAATAGGAGCAGAGAGGCCATGGAGAAGTGTGGGGTGGCAGTCCAGGGGCAGAGTGCAGCCCCAGGGCCAGGTGGTCACACAGAGGTGACAGGATGTGAGAGGATTTAGGGTACATCTTGCAGGGAGACTCGACAGGGCTTGGTGATGGTGCAAGTGTGCATCAAGAGAGGAAAAGAGGAGCCCAGGATGGAGCAAGGACTTGCACCTGAGAAACTAGGTCAGTGGCGTCCTTATTTACTCAGAGGACAAGCAGTGCATTTGGATGCTGTGTATCTACTTGATATTCGCACAATCATTGTTGGCTGACTGACTGAATGAATGAATGGATGGAAGCTTTGTCCTGGAGGAGGGATTGTCTTGGAGTCTCTGATACATTCAACTAACTTTCACTGATTGCCTACAAAGTTAGGATTCTGTGCTCAGTGCTGTGGAAGATTAATACAATCAGCAGACAATCCAGAGCTTCTAGGACCTCTTAGGTGTTTCTTCAGGAGCTGCAAGAAAGTGAAGGTGGATAACACAGGTGCCATTCAGCCCTTAGGAAGCTCATTGTCTAGACGGAGAGGCAAGTAAATGTTAAACGTGAAAACAAATATGCAAAATTATCCCCTGGTGTGGTAAGTGATATATATGGTCCTGGGGATTGAACCAATGTCCTTTGCAGTGATCTACATCCCCACCCACTCCCTTTTTAAAAATTTTGAGATGGAGCCTCACTAAGTTGCCCAAGTGGGATTCAAACTTATGATCTTCCTGCCTCAGCCTTCCTCAGTGCTGGTATTACAGGTGTGCACCACTGCATGGGGCTTGTGTTAAGTATTACAAAATATAAGTAAACAAAATATAAAAAGATGAGGTTGTAACTCAGTGATAGAGTTCTTACCTAGATGTGGGAGGCCCTGGGTTTGATCTTGAGCACCACTGAAAAATAAATAAACAAAAAATAAGGGAAAATATATAGTGCCCAGGAAAGTCTCCTAGAGAGGCATCTCGTTTGAGTCTAGAAAATGAGAAGGAAGGGGGTGTGTATAGAAAAGAGAAGCAATTTCCAGGCAGAGAGAAGAGAAGCTCAAAAGGCCTGAGGGCAGAAGTGAGTTTAAGCAGGTCCCACAACAGAAAAGATTCCAGTGTGGCTTCAGGTTGGTGAGAGGGCACAGAGTGGCTGGAGATGACTGTAGATGAGAGCAGAAGCCAGAATAGGAAGGAGCAAAGCAGAGATCTCACCCTCCAAAACCTGCAAGCTGGCGGAGGATCCAAGGGGTGGGTGCTAATGGTCATTAAAAGCAAGAACATACAAATGGCCACAAGGTGAACGGGAGACCCCTGAAACGTTACCAGAAACTTCTGCAGTAGGCTCCAGTCTCCTGCCCAGTGTACGACAAAGGCCTGAGGAAAAAAACTAAAAGACAGAACTAACAGAGATAGAAAGTGGGGTTCCAGGACAACCAATACCGGTACAACCAACAAAGGCACTGGCCAGTCCACACCACTGATTTTTATTGGTAATCAACTGGGGTAAAGGTGAGCTATGTGGAAGGGCAGAACTACATGTGAGGATGTGCAGTCATGTGGTTTCTATGGAAATTAATGTAAGCAAGGCTTGTAAAAGATAAGACAGAGTATTCTCAAATTAGGAACAGAATAGACAAAACATATGGTTGTAATTAGAACATTGTCCTTCTAGTTAAGAAGGTTTTAATTGTGGGAATGGAATTTGGTGGCAAGTTACTCTGACCTTGGCATGTAGGCTTCAGCCAGATTCACTTCTATAAACAAGCCAAGTGTGGGGCTAACTCTTTATAGCCTGCACTGCCTACAGCCTGCTTTGGGCATAATCAGTGTTGTGGTCCCTGGCAGGTGGCCGTGGTACAAAGTCTTGGCTGGTAAAAAAGGAGACACATTCAGTTCTTTCCAACCTTCTCACTCAGCACCATAAGCCCAATTCTGAAATCAGAGCAGGTGCCCAGGCATTGGAGGAAGAGATACCACAGTGTGGCAGCCTGAAGCAACAAGACTGTCTTTCAGGCCAAATCCCCAGAGAAGGAAGCCCCTGAGAAACGCATGCCTGGTTGCCCAGCACTCCACTCTCGCCCTCAACAGCATCCCCCATGTTGATGGATCACTGACCTCTGAACCCAGGCTTGGACATTTTACTGCCACTGAAAGTAGAGCTGTTTATCCCTTTTCTCTTTGCTTTTCCTCTATTGTGAGCCCAGGGGTCTGCAGAGAGTATTGTGTGTTCATTCAAGACATATGATAGAGCCAATACTTGGCTAGGTATTGTGGACCTGGCATTGTGCAAGGAAGGCTCAGTCTTCCCCTGTGTTGTATGCACTTAGGTGAGAGGGAAAAGATATTAAAGGGAGAATAACATAATTGGCAAAAGGGCTTCAACAAGGGGAAATGCAGAGTGAAAGGCAGCACCTAGTCATGGAAGACCAGGGTAGAGGAGGCAAATGTTAAACCTGGGTGTCATTCTTGCGAATCATCCAATATCAGTGATTCACACTCTTCCCCAAAGCTTACCCTACTCCAAACTGGAGCTGCCGTCACTTGGCGTAGGGGTGAATATGGGCCTTGGGTTCAGCTGGGGCTCAGGTCCTGTCCCCTTCAGTTAGTTCCTGTGTGACTTTTTCCAGATCACTGCCCCTGGCTGGGTCTCAGTTTCCTTGTATGTAAAATTGGGGTAGCAATGCCATTCTAATCTCACACAATGCCATTCTGATCTCAAATGAGATGACGTATACAATGTGCTCAGCACAATGTTGGACACAGAGTGAGTATTCAGAACATTTTGGCTCCTTTGCTTTGTGGGAGTGGAGATTGGTGTGGCCATTAAGGAAAACTGGTTGATTCTGTTAGGACTGAATACAGGTTTCTTTCTGTTGCAATAATTTCAGTCCAAGGTGGAAAATCTAACAGACATATGGTCATCAAAAATACATATCAGAATGTGCATAGCAGCACTGTTCATGACAGCCAGAGCTGAGAGTTACCATAGTGCTCGTCCATAGTAGAATAAATAAACTGTGGAGCACTATTCAGCAATGACTATGAGTGATCTGCTGTTCCACAAAAAGATGGGTGAATGTCATCAACAGTGATGATGCTAGAAGTCAGGAGAGTAGAAACTTTGTAGGGGGACAGAGAGGGACCTGAGGGGGGCAGGTAGTGCTCTTTTTTGGTAGTGTGTGTGTCTGTACTAAGCTGTGTTCATTTTGGAAAATTCATGAAATTGTAAATTTTAGGATCTATTTTTTTTCCCCTTATGATATTACATATACTTTAAAATTACAGCTGTAGAATATAGTTGCTCAGGTAAGTATTTATAACCTATGAAAGCTGTCATCACTCTGCTATTGCAATCTGGCCTTTGGATCCCATTGGATGGTAACATTTCTTCTTAGGATTTTTGATCCCATTTTCTCTCATCACGTTAGGGAATGGATCATCAGTGAACCTTTACTGCTCACCCGTCTAAAAGCAGTGGCTTTTCTCATGTCTTCTCCTTTCTTCTGGTTTGTCTTTTGGATTTGGTGGCTTTGGCCAAATTACACCTGACTGACTGTGTCTCCCGTAGCTGTGTGGCACTAAGAAGCGCCACATTCTCCTTTGAGTGTGTGAAGGTGGGTCCCAGGGGTTAGTTGACGGAATTGCTCTGTTTTCTCTTGAGCCTTTGAGTGACTTAGGCCACTCGTATGGGGCATTGTTCTTTCCTGACCAAAAACCATTGGGGGAAATTGATCAAAGAGCAAGGACTCTCAACTTCTCTAATTTTCTTCCAGTATATTTGGGCATCTCCGAGGCAGTCTGGAGAAATGACTTAACATCAGTGACATAGCTCCTCAGCCCCTTCTCAATGCTTCCATTTCACAGTCCTGCAGATCAGAGGTGTGTTTCATGGGCAGAGAGACTCTGATTTTATTTAGAAAAACCTGACCTCGGCTTTGTCTGTGCATTCTCTTTTCATGTAACACGACTGAGTCGGGAGACAGATGAACACTTTTGCATGACTCTGAGCAGAGGTAGTCACAGATCTCGTTTATTATATGCCAGGCACTAAGTGCTCTTTTTACAAGCTCATAACAAGAATCCTAGGACAGAGGAATAATCACCATCTATATTTAATGGATGAGAAGCCTGAGGGTTAGGCAATTTCAGCAATTTGTTTGTGGTTACCTGGCAGAGAGCTGGAATGGGGTTCCGACTAAATTCCAATTTCTACACCTTTTCTCTTAGCCATTACCCAATTCAACTACAGAGTATTCATTCACCCAGTGTGCAGAAGTCTCACTTTCCTCATCTGAACCATGAGGCCACTGAGACCCTTCTCTGTGGACTGTTACCAGGATCAGATGAAACAAGGCATTTTCCAAAGGTACCTGCTTCCTGTTGTTCCCATACAGGTTACTTCCATGACATCAGTTACTGGCCAGTGTGGTGGAAGTCCTCCCTCTGAGCAGCCAGTCTCGGGGGGAATGTTTCTTTGATGGTGTGCATGCCCTGGTGCAGAGGGTAAAGAACAGGGAATGCTGGGGTGGAAGGAATCCTACTCTCCAACAGCCCCACTGAACTCACTCACAAATAAATCCCTCCAAAGGCCTGGTTTAGAGAGTTCCCCGGGGAATGACAGGTATGGTTAGCGCTTTCTCAAATGTTGAGTGTCCTTGTCCCTCTTTGGCCCAAAAGAATTTATTCGTTTATTGCTTCATCATATTCTAAACAATGTCCTAAGTAATTTACATATATTGGCTCACTTCATCCTCCTTGTCTATATGAAGATGGAAATTCTGTGATATGAATGTATAATTTGGTTCCATGAGTTGGATCTGGACAACATGGCTCTATAGTTTGTGCTCCTTGTTGTATATTCTGCCCCTCAGTCTTTTATGATCGGTCACAAAATAGGGATGCATAACCCTAGCTCAAGGGTGACATTTAGAGTTGCAACAGATCTACCAAATATTACCCACACCAACCTTTCCCCATGAACACATAAGAGGGCTTTATGTGCTTGCTGAGGCAGCTGTTTACGTGGATGCTCACATCTAATCCCAATATTGAAAAGACTCTGCCTTCCTCTCTAGCCATGTAGATTAGAGACTTCAAGGACAGGCTAGCACGCTGCTCCGCTATATCCTCACACTCAGTCAACGCTGAACGAATGATCTACAATCATTTCTCGTCTACCTGCCCAGCCAACCTGCCCCTTATATGCCCACCATATTGAAACGTAGCTCATCAATTCTGAGTGCCTATCAAGCAAGTGCCACTTGCTGTGATAGGTGCATTATCCCACAGAGTCTTCATAACAGCTATGGTTTGAATGATGGTGTCCTTTCCAAAATTCATGTTGGAAATTTGTCCCCAGTGGAACACTAAGAGTTGTGGCTTTTATGAAGTAACTAATTCACCAGGGACCTGGCCTCATAAGGCCTTATATTACCAGCCTTACCAGCCTTATAAAAGGACCCAAGGCTGAAGGGTACTCTCGCTTCCCCTTCTGTCTCCTCTGCCTCATGAGGGCACAGCATTGGTCCCTCCTGGAGGGTGAAGTCACAGGTGCCATCTTGGAAATGGGCACTGGGCCGTCATCAGAAACCAGCCCAGCCAGCACTTTGATCTTGGGCTTCCCAGGCTCCGGAACTGTAAGGAGCAAATTTCTGTGGTTTACAAAGCACATAGTCTATAGGATTTTGTTACTGAAGCACACAAAGGATGCTAGGATTTGTATGAACCCATTTCAGAGATGAGAAAACAGAGGAGGAGAGAAGGCAAATAAGGTCCTTGCAGGAGGCTGAGTGCCCCGCCACTTCTACCACACCCGTCACCTTGTTCAGGTCTCCCCTGCTTGGAGCCACTGGCCCCACACATCACATCTATGAGGCCCATGCCTCCCCGTATTTTTCCAGTTAAGCTAAGATTTTAGTTTTTCTGTGGGTCTTGACAAACTCTTCCACTGGAGAACTGACAGTTTCCTCTTGGGTGAGCCTACTCCTTTTACGACACACTTTTCCCTTCCTCCCCTTTCCCTTTTCACCGTGCAATCATACAAAAATAGAGAGAATAAATATTGTAAACACCTATGAACATACATTTAATGAATGTTCTCATTTTTCATATTTTTAGTTTCTTCAAAACTAAACTTTACATGTACTTTCTCCAAGGAAGGAGATTTTTCTTAGAAAAAGATGATTTACAAAGGCAAAAGAAAAGTCAGTTCATTGGTTGTGGCACACACACCTGTAATCTCTGCTACTTGGGAGCTGAAGCAGCAGGATCCCATGTTTGAGGCCAGCCTGGGCAACTTAACAAGACCATCTCAAAATAAAAAAATATTTAAGAAAAGCTGGAATTGTAGCTCAATGTGGAAGCTCTGGATTGATCCCTCATAGTGGGACAAAAGAAGTCAATTATATAAGTACTTGACGGGAAATTTACACTACCATTGGTATTTATGAAAATGAGACTATGAAATCTCAGTAACTTGGAATAATGGTAAAAATTTATATCTTATACAAATTTGTGGGGAATATAAATTATTAAATATGATAGACAGAAAAGCAGTTATAGGTAAAGAGCCTATTCCCTTTGACCTAGAAATGATTTTTTTGACAATAATCATGGATGGCCAAAAAAGATTTACAGATAAAAAAGTTTGTTGCAGTGTTGCTTGGAACGTTTAGAAAAAAGTTGGAAGCAGCAAAAATTCATAAAAGTAAAAAAGGATAGTTTTAGAAATCAGGATTATAATCCAATTCTACATAGAAAATAAAATGTGTAGTTTTAAAGAATGCTAAATGTAATGGAAACATATTCCAGACACATGGTGGCAGAAAAAGAGCATAATCCTGGTCTTATGAAAAAGACACTATTGGATGTTTATACGTATGTTTTTTGAAAAATTTAAAAGACTTTTTATTAGCACATGTGTATAATACATAATGAGTACATTCGTATACCTCCATGTATAGGTGTGTAATTGATTCTATACAAATGAACAAATATCTGGGGACAGAATTGTGCATTATTTTTATAGTAAATCAACATCATAGGACAAAGAGTCCAGTGCTAATTTTGTGAAAAAATTCAATAAATGTTTGTATCTATGTTTTTACATGTGCAATTAGTTCCACAAAATGCATCAATATCTGGGTAACAGGATTCTATGTAAGTTTTTTCTTCAGTACTTCTGTATTTGATAACCATGGCCAATCATATTTGTCATTTAGAAATGTTACTTAAAGTGTAAAATATTAGTAGCACAGAAAATAATCACATCGCTTTTATTCTTGCACATCTTACATCCTCAACACAAAATGAGCCCTAGGAAGTAAGGAAACCTCTAAACCAACAATTCCTTTTCCAGCTGACTTTAGCAAAGTGTGTGAGGTCAGAAAGGCCTGGGTGGGGCTCGTTTCTCACCTGTACTGCTCCTCAGCCGACGTTTCTGCCACTCACTTCTGCGATATTCACCTAAAGGGTGAATTTAAAGGGGGTTCTGTAATCCCTGCCCACCCTGCAGAGCTGGAACATGGATATTCTATGAGGAAGGCAGGCTTTGGGAAGAGCCCTGGCCACTTCGGAGCAACTGTCAGGCGGGGATGGGAACAGGAACTGTTTGAGGTGGGCACGGATACTGGGCTGGAAGGCAACTGGATATTAAGGAAGAAGCTGAGGCCTGGAGAAGGAGAAATGTGAGGGATCTGAGAACGGGTCCAGGTGTACTTCCCATAGGGGTCACAGGGCAGGGAGCAGAGGCAAAGACACAGCGGTAGAGGATGGAGGATGGGGCCGGTGGCGTGGGCTTCCCTGTCTGTATAGCCTGAGGTCATCTTGGAGGGCGAGGGGAGGGTCTCAGCTGTGCTAGAATGAGAATGACATGGGGGGCCTGGGAGCTTTGGGGCCTCTGAGGGATGTTCACATGGAGACCTGAAGCAGGTCTGTCTTCTCACCTAAAGGGTGCAAGTTACAGGGGCACCCACAGACTGAGGAAATCAGGCTGGGGCACTGGAAACAGACACACCTGTTTTTAAGCTCTGCTTCTTAGTTCCCAGAGCCACATTTCACTCTTTGGTAGAGTGGGAAAATAGACCCTAACACTCAAGAAGGATTAAAGGTACCCCATGGTTAAAGTGTGCCCCACAGCACAAGCTCATGATCAACAGCAGGCATCTTCTTGGGACCCTAACAAGACAATCAGGTAGAAGGCAATCCAGTTTCCCAAAGCCCTCTCTCCAGTGTATCGCTGTGTCTGCCTTTGCTATCGCTACCCTCTGCACCTCTTCCTTCTGAGCCTTGTCAACTGTCTGAAAATCGGGCTACCTATGATGGGCATCAAAATGTCATTGACATAGGGATTCAAGAGTTGGAAGAAGTCATTTCAGACCCACACGATCAGTTCATCCAAGGCAGCCCGATAATAGATTCCAATCAGATTGTGGGAAGTGGAGGGAAAAACATCACCACTATCTCACACTGCACCATCATTGCCTCTGCCACTGCTGTCAGTACGACCACATCCATCACTATGGCAGCACCACCACCATCAGTACCAGCCCAAGCAGTGACACCACCACCCCATCAACGTACCACCATCACTGCCATCACCAGGAGCACAATTCCCAACAACCACACCATCCCCACTACCACCAGCAGCACCAGCACCACCAACGATGTCATCAACACGCTTGGCAATACCACCAGCAGCACCGATAGCACCACTACCCTCCCACTGTTGCCACCACCGCCAAAAACGATACCAACAACTGCAACAATGATCAGTCAGACAGCATGCCTCCTCTGTTTCTGAAGATGATTCCTAACCGCACAGGCACAATGCCAGCTGGTAGGGAATAAGGATAAGTACTAAAGGGTCCCCATTCTCAAGGGTCCCACCATCAAGTTCACAAAGCTAACATAGGTGTCCCTGCTAGGGACAAAGTACTGGTAGTGCCCCAGTGAAAACTCAGTGCACAGCTGTTTGGGGCTGAGGTAAATGAATGTGGTCCAGGTTGATAGAACAGGTAGAATTTGAGAAGAACCCTGAAGAGTAGGTCTAATTTCCCCTTGACCACAAATGTCAAAAGAAATGTTCCTACTCTGTATCTGCTGGCCATGGCAGCAGATTCCCAGCTGAGCCTGAAGGTGCTACTAGAGTCCAGGGCTCCAGAAAGCCCAGCCTGTTACAATGAATGGGATTGGCTGTGAAGAGAAACCCTTTTTGTCTGCTTTGAACGAAAGACTAAATGCCTTAGGACAAGTACCTATCTTGTTAAGTGGTAGACACCATTGGGATGGATTCAAAGTATTATGAAATGAATGGATGAATGAATGGGGAGAAGAAAATATCCTGAATGGAAAGAAGAGCCAGGCAAAAGCCTGGAAGTGGGAAATCACAGTGTATCTGGGGTTCAGCATACAGAAAAGCTGATCAAAACATAGGTGTATGTTTAAATAAAAGCTATGGGCCAGGGATTTAGCTCAGTGCTTCCATCACCTGCCTTGCAAGCCAAGGACCCGAGTTTGATCCCCAGTACCAAAAAATCAAAACAAAAAAAAACAACTATTAACAGTCACAATACCATTAATCCTCCTCGAAATACTACCCCTCACTTCTGACACACTTATTCCATTGTTCTTGCCACTTTCTGAGCCAGTTCTGGAAGTCCTTTTTTGTGAGTGCCTGATCAAAAATATAGTGAATGATGCTGCTGAGTCCCATCCAGTGGGAAGGCAGCTTGTAAAAACATTATATTGTGCCCTTGTCTACCTTACTCACCAGATCTGCTACCATGCACCTTCTGGTTCTTCCTCAAATCCTAAATGCCCATGAAAGGTAAATGTTTTGAATCGATTCAGAACATCAAGGCAGCCAGGACAGAGCAACTAAAGACGGACATGAAAGAGGACTTCCAGACCTGCTTCAGAGGTGGCAAGAATGATGGGATAAGGATGCTTGAAGTGAGGGGGGAGTGCTTTGAAGGGGATTAATGCCAATGTGTCTTTTACTGTAATAATTTTTAAAATGTAAACATGTACTATATTTTTAGCACACACCTTAAAGATTGTATAAAAAGAATAAAAAGGGAGAAGAGATCTTACTTTGTAGAATCTTGAATGCACTATCTGAAGGTTTCTGAGCAGGAAAATAGCATAATGTAAATGATCAGATAACTTGGAGTGAACCTAACAGTCCAGAAACAAGTAGTAAAAGTAACCTAAAAACAGTAAGAACTGATTTTTCCATCCCTAACTTACTGTGTTCAGTTCTGATTTTTGAAAATTCCTCACACCTTTGAGTTAAGCATCATTATTTCCATTCTACAGATAAGGAAACTGAGGTAGACAGAAAAGCATCACCAAGAGACACAGAAACAGTAACCGGAAGGAAATGAATATACGAATGGGTTAAATCCTTTTCCGAATAGAATTGGGAAATATTTCTCCCTTGACCCACAATATTTTAACTAAATTTTCTTTATTTCCAGTTAGAACCAAAGGATTCGTTCCCTGCCTTCTGTAGCAGTGGGGGGCACGAAACTTATCTTTTATGAGGCTGAGGGCAGCTGTTCCTCCCCCTACCCAGCTGTCTTTTTCTGAAATAAGATAGGACAAGAATCCAAAATTTCCAGATACCCAAGAAGGAGCTGTGGAGCTGGAGATCTGAGTTTGAGTCCCAGCTCATCCATCACCCTCTGCCCGGTAACTGTAGAGACCAGCCTCACACTCAGCCTCAGTTTCTCCTCCTAAATGGACACAGGCTCAGCTCCCTGCTTGGCTTCTGTGATTGCAGCGATGATTGGCGAGTTGCTCTGTGTGTGTGAGCACTTTTTGTATGAAGCGCTCCCATTGGAGCCTGCTGTACATTTGTTCTATGTGGCAGATACCACGTCCAGACCAATAACTCACCTGTTTAGGAACTGACTCAGAGACCAGGGTGTGTGCCTCTCGACTCTGCCTCACTTGTCTTTGATTCCAGCCATCGGTCGGTGTCTGGCTCTGAGTAGAGTCAGACAAGGCTTCATGAGCTTCCCCTCTGTTTACATCTCTCTTCTGGCCCGGGGTCTTGCCTTCTGATGTCCCAGTAAGGGACACATCAGAGGAACAACCCCCACAGGCTGCAACCAGAAATGACCACCACCTGCTTGGAAGAGCCTGTGACCAATGAGAGGTGGGGCATGACACTAAGGTCAGCCTGCTCTCTTCCTGTGTGCAGCCAGCTGGCTTCTCGGGAAGTCCTGTCCCTTTCTGTGGCAGCCCAGTGACAACACGCCTTGCACTGGGCTCTCTTTTTTCCCTACTCTATTCCCCCATCTCACAGTTCTTCTCTGGGATCTTACTTACCAACACTTTGGGAACACATAAACCTTTGTCTCACCCCATTTTCTGGGCGATCCAAGCTTAAATATCATTCAATTTGTAATTTGAAACTTGTATTATTATCCCTGTCCTTTATGCTTGTATTTCTCCCTAAAGGGCCTAGACCAGTGTCTGACATGTAACAGGTGCTCAATAAATACTTCACGAATGCATAAATGCATTCGTGAAGTATTTGTAAAAAACCCTATCTATCTATCTATCTATCTATCTATCTATCTATCTATATCTATCTATCTATATCTATCTATCTACCTGTCATTTACCTATCTACCATCTATCTATGGTACATGGAAAAGTGGCTTTGTGGACCTATGCAGAAAAGTAGAGTGATAATGGGGCAAGAGTTTGGAACCAAGTGGCAAAGGTCAAATGCCAGCTTCATCACATATTAACTGTTGCCTCCAGCAAGTTTCTTGGTCTCCATTCCCCAGTTTCCTTGTCTGTAAAGTAGATAAAATAGTATGTGAAGCATAGCAGGACCCAGTGTCATTCTTCATGTAAAGTACTTGCACAGCAATGAATTGATTGATAAAATAATTCTTAGTCCTGGTAGAACTATAGCTATCACATGAGAAAATATGTTAGAAATCTCTAGGATAGGATTCAAAAGATGTGTGCATCTTTGGGAGTGCCACTGAATGTGACTTTTTATTTCTTTATTCTTTATAGGGGTAAAATTTCTAAGCCATCCACTATTTGCATGATAACAGCCAGTGGACCTTTGAAAGCACAAATAGCTCTCAAAAGGAATCCTTTTCCTCCAAGATCTTTGGAGGGTGCCATCCAGAAAGCAGGTCTGGTGGCTGGGAAAAGACCTCTCCTTTGGGGAGATGGAAATTCCTCCCTGGTTTCCAAGTCATTTCCGAAAAGTGATCCCCCTGGCTGACCACAGCCCGATCACCTGCTGAGATGTAAATCCCCAAGACAGGGAGAGAAAATCAGGTTCCTGGAGCCCTGAAAGGTGAAACTGGCACCATATTTCACACGTGGCTCATGGCTATTAGCGCTGATGGAAGCAGGCACTTTAAAGGACATGCTTCTTTCACCCTGCAGCTTGGCTCAACAGACCTTGGGTCAGAAGCTGGAGAGCTGTGTACGACCTAAGAATTCCTGGCATTTCCCACGATGTCACTACACTGAGACATGGAATAGATTTCTTTTTACCTTATTTGCACAGTAGCGGTGATCATGCTTTTCATTTGAAAATGTATTACCATCTTGGTATACGTAAGGCACCTCTCCCACCTTATTGTGTTAGACATTGCCTGGCATTGTATTGTTTTGTATTGTTTGTGTTGTATAGCATGCATTGTGCTGTACTGTTGTACTGTATTCTGTTGCATGTGTTGTATGGCAAGCCTTATATTGCAATCCATTGTTCTGTATAGATTGTGTTATATTTGGATTCTTCATTCAAATCTTTATTCATACCTTTCTCCCCAACTTTTCATATGGTGGAAATATGTACCTTAAACTTTGTCCCTCCAAAGACATACAGTGTGATTCTGTGTATGTGCTTACTTTACATGAAAGTCGTTGAGCTATAAATCTCATTTTGTCACTCAACTTTGTTTTGCCCACACCATGTTCTTCATATCTCTCCTTGTGAGTGTATGAATAAGTGTACATGTTTATATATGTGTATTTGTTTCCCACTAATGCACACAGTTCTTTAATGTACATTCCCCACGGTTCGTGCATCATTCCCCTGGGGTTGGATACATAGGTCGTTTCCAATTCCCATCCACCACAATCAGCACTATAAGAACTGTGCAGATTTTTCCTGGAGGTAGATTGTTGAATCCTAAGTTACTTCTTCCTTAAGTCAGAATAGATTCTATTCAAGTTATATTGAAATAAAGATACCAAAACCATTTAGGGGTGTCTTTCTCAAAGTCCTTCTCAATGGGTATAAATTTATCTGAATTCATGTAAAGAAGGGTTTGAGTGAGGAAATCTCCATGATTAGAGCCCACCGCTAATTTCAAGCCAGTTGTTTGTATCAAAGAAATGGAAAGAAAGTTCGATAAAATATGGCAATCCATCATCCAAACGTTTGGAAGTAGTCAGATGTCCAGAATCTTGGAGGCACCATCTAGAGGATTTGGAAACTGTTCTCAGATGGCTGTGTCAGGAGAATTTGTCTTCTGCTTCCTAAGAAGTCTTCCCCTCTTTCTCTCAGAAAGCAAGTACAAATGCAGGGTTACTAGGGTCCTGAAATCTCTGAAGTATTTGGGTTTCAGCTTCATTCAATTTAGGATATCTGTCTATGTATCTGTCTGTCTGTCTGTTCTTTCTATCTATCATCATCTTCCAAACTATCATTTATCATCTACCCCTCTCTCCTTCCCTTCACTTCCTTCCCTTCCCTTTCCTTCCTTCTTTCTGTTCGTCATCAATCATCTATTTACATGTTTATTCAGTTTATTTATAGGAATCCAATATTATGAGGTTAATGAGAACACTGACTAAAGTCAGACAGTGTGACTTAAACCCAGGGATTTAAATGACTAGCTGTTTGGATCTCAGCCAAGACACGTCTTGGCATCTCAGTTTTGTTATCTATGTATTACGTAATTAGATTGATAGGTCCTTGTATGTGTGGTACTGTGGATTGAACCCAGGGCCTTTCCACTAAGCTACTTCTCCAGCTTCTTTTCAGTATTTTATTTCGAGACATATTATCTCTAAGTTGCTAAATTACCCAATCTGAGCTCAGACGTATGATCCTCCTGCTTCTGCCTCCCAGAGTGCTGGGATTATAGCATGTGTCCCCAAGCCTAGCCTAAAGTGATATTTCTTACTTCATGAGCTCACTGGAAGGATCAAAAGAAATTACATAACACAAATTTATCTTAGACTCTTACCAGGAACTTGCCAACAAGAGTCACGTTTGCACAGAAGTTAGCATCTCAGGTCATTTCTGAGACGTTCCACATGCGCCCGGGTGGTGATTTCCATGCCAATAAATGCACATTGTTTCCAGCAAGAGATCCCAGGCTTTGTCATCCACCTGATGAAACAGATACAGAGATATCTCCATCAAGCTGAAGGAGGAGAAGGAGGAGGAGGAGGGAACTATGTGCTTGAGGTCTCAGCCCTCTTGAGACCACTGAAGTGGGTCCTGACTCTAAGGAAATGCTGGAACTTTTGGAGTTGGGTATGTTTACTTTGATCAAAGAATGTGGAAGAAATGATCCCGTGTGATTTTCAGGGCTAGATCCTAAAATGCACCTCAACTTTTGCCTTATTCTCTAGAACACTGAGCTACCAGGAGAGAAGTCCAGATCCCCTGAGCTGCCATATTGGAGAGTCCTGGGTTGACTCCAGTTGAGCATGTGCGCTGAGCCCTGCTTTCTTGGCAACCTTGCTCAGCGCTGGACGCTTGAGGTGGACTCCCCAGTCTCAGCTATTTCCCACTGGACCCTAGATATGATGGGATAGAGACCAGCCAGCTCCTCTGGGATTTGTCCAGGTTTTTAACTCCCAGGATGCACGAACATAATAAAATGGTGATTGTTTTATGCTGTTGAGTTTGGGAGTAGATTGTTAGGCAATAGTAAAAATAATAGCACCCTAAACTATTATTATCCTTATCCTTTGAGATAACGTTAGAATATTTTGTCTTTCGGGGAGACGTGCTCTGCCGTGGTAATACCTAGTAATTACTGAAGGTTTATTATGCACCTGGTTCTGTGCTCTGTGCTTTAATAGATAGAGTCATTTATTCTTTACCACAAGACTATGAGGTAAGTTCGGTTTTATCTGTATTTTAGGAAACAGAAGCTCAATTTTCTCAAGTTGGAGGAGCTTAAAAGTTGGTACGTCTGAATTTGAGCTCTGGTCCCTCTGACCTATTAAATGGGTGCTCATGAAGTGGTCACTGTGGAGGCTGTCATTTATAGATAGCATTCCTTTCCTATGACTTGTGAGGATATTGACCACGACACCGGCTAACCAAAACCTCCGTCCTCTGTGCTTCGAGAATACCATCCCCTTCTCCTCCTCCCCATATGAACACCAGTCACATTTTCCCAGAGAAACGATGTCATATCTACTCTTCAGGCTGGGAAGTGAGCTTCCTAGAGAAATCTAAGAGAAAGGAAACTTAAAATTTCGATCACCAGAAAAGAAATTTCTCTGTAAAGATATAATGCAAAATATATGAGTTCCTAAAATTGTTTGCGCTTCCAGCCCCAATCTGAGGTAACCCCCTCCCCCAAATCTGAAGGTGACAAATGGTTTGATCTGAGTAGGTCCGGAAACTGCTAGAAGATGGGCGCCCCCACCTTAAGTCCATAACTTAAGTGAGCGTAACCGTAAAGGGACTAATAAAAACATCTCCAGCGACTGTATTTACCCAGCTGTGTATCTCAGGATCTGCCTCTGACACTTTTAATACTCTCTCATTTCTCCGACTTGCGCAGGATTCATTTGAAGCCGCCCAAAGGGAAGGGTGACACCGAGGAAACAAAACCCAGGCCCCCCAGGCCTCCAGCGGAGGGTTTGGAGCAAGCTCGCAAAAACATTGCACTTGAGGAGCACAAAGGAGCGCAGGAGTGGAGGGAGCTGGCCCGAGGCCAAGCGGGGGCCTCAGAGTTGCTGGGCCAAACAGGGAGGTCTGGGCTGGCGCCTCCCAAACCTAAGGCAGAAGCTTCTCTGCCAGGGAGCAGGGTGCCCGTGGGAACCCCGGAGGACTACAACAATGGGGCTGAGTTTTAAAAACTTTTTATGAATCACGGTGTATGGAAACACACACACACTTCAGTGAGTGTCTCAGGGAAGGCACGAAGTGAACATCCATCCAACCACACTCAGGGACCAGGAAATAAACATCATCTGCTCCCCAGAACTTTTCCTCCTATTCCCTTCCGTGGGTATTTGTCACCCACCCCCCGAAAGGATTTCTACCATCAAAGATTAGTTTTGTCTGCTTCTGCACTTAGTTTCCATGAAATGTGTTCTATTGTGGTTCGCTTCTTCTAATCAACAGCATTTGTGAGCTCAGTTGGATTTGGGGAGCGTTGTTTCCATTGTGCCTAAAGCTGTTTGGTTATTGTTGAGTATTGGTCTATCATATGACTTCGGCATGGCTTACTGATCAATTTTACTAGTGATGTATGGATCACTGTAAATCAGTATCTTTAACTGTTTTGGAAAGATACTTAGAAAGGAACTGACTGGGTCAAGTGGAATTTACAATTCATAATAGCTCAATCATGGAAGCAGCCGTCAATAGATGAGTGGATAAAGAGAATGTAGTATTTACACACAATGGAATGCAACTCTGCCATAAAGAAAGATAAACTTAAGGCATCTGTAGGAAAATGAATGCACCTTGAATCCATAATGTTAAGTGAAATCAATCAGACACACAAGCTTAAATATCACATGGTTTCTTTTATATGAGAATTGTAAGGTAAACTGTAAATAAAGAGATAAAAGATAATAGGAAATAGGGACTTATCTTTCTTAAATGGAAAGAACAAGAGAAGGAGAGAGGGGGAAGGAAGGGGAGAAAAAGGGAGAAAAGGGGAATTAAAGTGTGTTAAGATGCACCAACTCCACACAAAGACTGTAAACATGTACTGCAGATGTGTGCTAATAAAAAATAAAGAAGAACATAATTTGAAATATAAAATTTAAAAAATTTACTGGTGGTTGGCCTTTGGTCTGTCACCAGTTTCAGTTATTGTGAATAGCATCACCATGAACACACTCCTCTCTATTCTTTGGCGTATTCATTTCTGCCAGGTATATACCTAGGAGTGGCATTGCTGAGTTAAACGATGTGTGTATATTCCTATACACAATGTTTTCAAAAATATTTGCACCAAATTATATCCCCACCACCAGGGTTCTAGTTGTGCCACTTCTTTGTCAACACTTGGTATTATCTTTCTAACTTGTAATTCTTCTAGTAAGTGTGTGTGGTAGTATTTTGTGTTTTTTCCCCTGTGATGGGAATCAAACTCAGGACCTTGCGATTGCCAGGCAGGCTTGGTGCCACTGAGCTACATCCTTGTCCCTAGGAGCTACATTCCTAGCCCTTTTGTGTTTTTAAGTAGCATTTCTATGATTACAGATGGAGCTGATCACTTTCTCATATGTTTGTTAGGATCTATTACTCTTGTATGAAATGTTGTTCACGTCTCCTTCCCATTTTTCTAGTCAGTTACTTTTCTTTTTCTCACTGACTTATTAAACTGCTTATATATTCTGAAAGTGAAGATTTACCAGGTGATAAGGATTGCAAATAAGTTTTCCACTGTTACTTGTCTTTTCACTTTTTAAATTACATCTCTTTATCATCAGAAGTTATTAATTTACACACACACGTACATACATCTTTTCATTTAAATTTTAAGGGGGTATTTGTATCTTGTTTAAAAAATCTTGCCCTGCCTGAATAAAGTTTTAAAAGTATATCTCATCATATTTTTAAAAGTATCCAATAGTATCTAGAGGCCTCATTGATTTTGCTTTTATATTTAGGTTTATAATTTGCCATTTTTGTTTTTTAAATGGACATGTAAGATTTGCACTATTTGTGGAGTACAGTATGATAATTTGATACATATATACAATGTACAATGATAGAATTAGGGTAAAAACATTTCCATTCCCTCAAAAATTATCATTTCTATCTGTTGGGAACTTTCAAATTCTTCTCTGGTTATTTTGAAACATATGGTAAACTGTCAATTGTAATTACTTCGCTGTGGTATAGAATATTAGGCCCAATTTCTCTACCTAACTATACTTGGTGACCATTATCTAGTTGCTCTCTACCCCTGCCCCACTGCTTTTTTTTATTCTACTTTATTACTTCTATGTAATCAACTTTTTTAGTTTCCCTGAATGAATGAGAACATGTAGTATTTGTCTTTCTGTGCCTGGCTTATTTCACTTAGCATAATGCCTTCCAGCTCCATCCATGCTGTTGCCAATGACAGAACTTCATGCTTTTTATGGCTGAGTCATATTCCATTGTGAACTTGAATCACAGTTTCTTTACCCTGTCATTCATCTATTGATGCCGAGACTGGAAGATCTGACTGAACCCCATCCCTGTCCAGGTGAGACTATTCCACCTGGATCCATGAGTATGACATAGTAGGTAGAATAAACCCCCAAATACGTCCAAGCCTTAGTCCCTGAAACCTCCCTGACCATATTACTCTTCCTGGAATAAAGCCTCTGCAGATCTGATTAATTGCAGGACCTTGAGATGGGGAATTATAAGAGAAAGGCAGGAGTGTCCATCGAAGAGGGAGAATTGATGAGGAAGGAGGGCTCGGAGAGGGACCAGAGATGCTTTGGAGTTGGGTGTGAGAGGGAACAACAGGCACAGCAAGAAAATGACTTTCCTTTAGAGCCCACCACACCTTGATTTTAGTCCAGTGAAACCCACTTTCCGACGTCTAAGATCTGGAACTGTAAGATTAAAAAAAAATGTGCTGTTGTATGCTAATAAGCATGTGAACATTAGTTACAGCAGCCATGCAGACTGATGTGGAAAACCAGAGCCCTTCACCTTGCTGGCTGGCTTTCACTTTAGAACTCAAAGACTGCAGCTCACTGACTCCTGGTTGCCTACTCTGAAGCGTCCTGAAGCGAGAAACTTGTTACAGGGGCCGGGGATTTAGCTCAGTGGTTTTGCCATCTGCTGCGCAAGCGCAAGGACCCAAGTTCAATCCCCAGTACCAAATAAAAAAAAAGAGAGAGAAACTTGTTACAAGTGATTCTAAATCTTTACCCCCAAATTCTTGACATTTGCCAAATATTTTTATTTCTTTTGGTACAAGCGATTGAACTCAGGACCTTTGCCCTGAGCTACATCCCCAGCCGCCTCCTCCGTTTTGAGACAGGGTCTTGTTAGTTGCTAAGTTTCCCAAACAGGACTCAAACTTGTGATCCTCCTGCCTCAGCGTCCCAGAGTGCTGGGGTTGTAGGATGCACCAGACAATATTCCTAAGGAGAGAATATTTTCAAGGAACCTCAATGTTTTCTCTCCCTGGTCCATCATTCAAATATTTTAGAACCTTGCTAGGTGAAGTATGGTTCCCAGGCCAGCAGCCTTGAAGCCAGGCAAAATACAGAACCTGGGTGCCCATCCCACACCTATTGAGCCAACACCTGCATTTTAATGAGGTCCCCAGGAAATTCGATGCCTGTTAGAGTTGGAGTTGCACTATTTTACCAGTATTATTGGATGAATCCGTCTTTCCCCAAGTCCTCAGCGTGAGGGTGAAAGGGGTGTTTCCTCTTTAAAAATAAAACAGAGATGGCCTTGGATAGGAGCTGTGACAAACTGGCACAAATGTCCCCAGCCACCAAAGCAGGAGTCTGATTCATGACACACTGGGGACTGATCATCGTTATGATGCAGTTTCCAGGCTGAGTGGAAACAGACACCTGTGTATATTCTCTCTAGCAAATATGTACAAAGCAAAGTTCTCGATGTTCTAGGAAAAGGGCCAGAGGTTTTGCCCAGTTGATGAGCAAGGCTCCTTCAAAGCGGAGATGGATGAAAGGATCCTATAGAAGGTTCATAATTTAATTTCTGTCCCATATGGCCTGGGCATGACAGCATCCTCTCTCGGAAGCTGGCCTTCTGTTTTGTTTTGTTCTGAAGCCATGCTACGGCACTGTTGCCGTTTGCACTGTCCCTCAGTGAAGCTGTGCAAATGTCATGTTTCTCAGTCACACACCCCAGCCACACACAGGGGGGTGCCCCTGAGATGTGCCGGAGAAGGAGGCGGAAGGCTGAGGGTGAAGCAGGAAGCAGCTGCTAGACTTTTAGCCCAAGGCTCCTTGTTGGAAGCCTCATGAGAGACTTCCTGGGGTCCAGGTCCGGCGATCCCCCTACTCAGCTTCTGTGAGGCGACTCTGTCACTGTGCACACCTTGGAGCGCCCGTACACAAGCCAGGATGGTGGCAGTGTCGACAATCAAGAAATGTGGGGAACATGAGATGTGCCAGGTCACTGTGAGTGTGACAGAGCAGACCGCTTTACGACAGCCTTTATGAATAAGTAGGAAGAGTACATTCTAAAATAATAAGAAAACGCCTAGGAGAGTAAACCCACAAACCAGGAACATAGCTGTTTATCATCATAATCATCTATTACGCACTGTACATAGCTGTATGCACTTTACTTATACACAACAGGCAGAGCAGGAGGTCGTCTACACCAGAATCACCGCAAACATGTGCCTAACATGCTCTGTTTCTGTACTATGACAAGGATGTCACTGTATGACAGGAATTCTGGGGGCCCATTATAATCTTATGGAATCTCCATGACACATGTGTCCCAAAGTTGACTGAAATGTTATTTTGTGGCACAAGACTACATAGAGTCTTCACTAAATGTATGTGGAAGTTGGATGGCTAGATTATTCATAATGCTTTTATTCCTAATATTTAAAACTTATGGGCTCTGTGTTTCTTCATGATCTACAATTACTCAGAGTAAGGGGAGAAGCATGACTTAGATGTGGTGAAAGACTGAAGGATTTTAACACCATATCCCATTAACAGTCAATATGGGATTTTATCTGATTACACAAAAATTGACCAAAAATAAAGACCATGAAGCCTAGCATGTAAATATACAAACTCTTCAAGATGCCCCAGTGATAAATAAGCAGAAAGAGCCCGAAGATAGGCAGACAGATTCTGGGATTCCCTGCCAGGTTCCACACTGGAGTTTCACACGCCTGGCCTCCCTTTCTCCTCTCCACATGGTTATAACGTGTGCGTTTTTGTCCCTGTTTTACTGATGAACTGACTGAAATGTGCTGAAGCCCATTCCCTGTCTTGGCAGTAGTGGTGAAGCATGACACTGGGGTTTGAGGTTGGATCTGTGCCTTGTGCTTTCGGATTTCCCAGTTTATGTCACTGATCTCCCACTCCAAACCCCCAGTTTGATATTGTTGCCCATTTTACAGATAAAGACACTGAGGATGAGCAGTGGAATCATCCGGTCTTTTGATAGCCATCTTGGGCTTCACATGGAGCTGTGTGTTTTCAGTGTTAGAGTTTGTGTGGATTAAAATTGGCTGCCTGAAGGGAGCTTTTTGAGGAGATGGAATTGTCCAAGAGAATGACTCGAATTTGCATGTGTGATAAAATCGTATGGAACTTTGCACACAGCACACATGCACAAACACACATACATGTAGAAACTAGGGTAATCTGAACAAGGTCTGTACTTGAGTCAGTAAGCGCTGCTGTCAATTTCCTGGGACTGACTGACCTGTGATGAAATATGACAGCATCATCAGGCATGAGGTTATCACTGGGGGAAGCTGGGGGAATAGAAAAAGGAATTCTCTGGGCAGATTGAACATTCCTACTCTGAAAATCCAAAGCTGGAAAATTTTTTAAGTACTGACATGACGCACTCAAAAAGTTTTATGTTTTGGAGCATTTTGGGATTTTGAATTTTCAGATGAGGGATGCTAAATGGTAAACTCTATGCAAATATTCCAAAATCTGAAAAAGTCTGAGATGTGAAACACATCTGATCCCAAGCATTTTGGATAAGGAGTACTTGTCCGGGACCTGTTTGGCAGCTTCTTGTGGGTCTTATAAACACAAACAAACCTGTCTGCATGTTCTACAATGCTCTCCCAATAGCAAGGTAAAGCCCTCTTCCCCTCCACTGCAGCTGGGAAGGTTCCTTAACTGCTTGGCTGAGGGAGACAGAGGGAGCAATGTGGTGCAAGGTCTGGGGCTCACATCTGAAGAACTTGGATCTTGCTGCACTGTCTCTGGGAGACCTGAACCATTATGCATGAAATCTGACTGTCTAAGATGGTTATTGGGCAAGGCCCTAACAGCAGTCCCATCAGCAATCCCAGGAGAACCCAGCCTCCCACCCATTACTGCTAAGTCACCAGTCACATGTAGGTGAAGCTGATTTGGAGCCTCCGGACCAGCCTGTTCTCCAACTGAATGACTGCCAGGGACACCCAGTGTTGTAGATGAACCTCTCAGCTGAGCCTTACTCAAACTCTTGACCCACAATATGTGAGACCTAATAAGATATTGTTTTAATCCTCTAAGTTTAAGGTAGTCTGCTACATAACAACGAATCACAAAATAGTCTTATTTTTATCTGATAAGGAAAGGCAAAGCGAATGAAAAGTGGCCACGCATGGAGAACATCGGGGCCACAGTCCTCCCCTTCTTTGCCCTCAGTAAAGTTGGCTCCACCCTGAACATCGCTTCCTCCAAGATGCCTTCCCTGAAATTGCAGACCAGGTTGATCCTTCCCTTGTGTCCTTCTTTCCCCTTGGTCAGCAGGCCTCAGAACTATCTTGATGCTTTGTTTCTTTCTTTCTCTCTCCTGCCCAACAGCAGACCCTACAGGGGCAAGTGCTACTTTTGCCTAACTGATCACTCTTCCTCTGCACCCAGTACATAGCCTTTCCTATATGGTTATGGATAAACAGAGAGGAACATGCTTCAAAATCCTGCTCAGCTCTGTCCTTCTGTTTTTGTTTTTTTTTAAATCTGGGGAGCTAGCTTCAGGGCAGGTGAGAAGGATCTAGATGTGTTTCCAGCTCCAGCCTTATCTTTGGAACTTCCAAGACCCTAAGTCCACAATGTACCTGCTGGGCAACAACTCAGAGGCTGCAAGAGCTGGGACAGCAGGAAGGGGAGAGGCTGCCCTCCAATACCCCACCAAGCAGGCGTCTCTTGCTTTGCTCACTTTCGTGCTCAGCTGCTGCAGTCAGAGGACTGTGACCACAGGCTCTGTCTCCTGGGGCAACCCCAGGCCTTCTGAGTGTCCCTGCAGCTTCCTCTATCCCTGTTTAGTCATCTGACTCCTCTTGAACTGGACTTGACAACTGTAATCTCAATGTCACAACAAATATTTGCTGAGTATTACCCTCCAGCGAGACTCTGGGCTTGGCGAGTCTCAGCCTCTGGGAGCTGCAAATCTCAGTGGAGTTTCTCTCTGGTGGAAGCTGAGAGATGAAAGAAAGAAAAGAGATCCATGGGCCAATTCCTGAAGAAGTGCTGTGGGGGTAGGCAGCATGCATAGGGTTGCAAGAACTCATTGATAAATATTCAAGAGTTTTTGCATTAGTTGTTCAGGTATGCATACCTTGAAATTGCCACAATGGAATATATCTATCAAAAAAGTCAGCAAGCACTAGAATCAAGCTCCCTCATGCCAGCCAGTTCAGCAGCACACCACTGGGAAATCTACTTTCCCTCTCTGAACTTATTTCCCTATCTAAAGAATGGGGGATGCAAGTCCTTCGATCCCAAGTGCTCACGAGTATGAACACATGGTGACGATCAGCACCTAGCACCTAGCCAGAAATGACAAAGCTCCCTCTGTCCTTCACTCTTCTTCCTAAACTAATATTAAAAGTGAGCAGTGGGTTTAGTTTTCCTTTGGATTTATGGGTTGATGAGTTAATATTACTGAGAAGGAAGGAGTGTGTGTTTTGACCAATGCTAGTGTGTGTTTTGGAATGTTTTTGCAGTTTTGCAAGTTCTTTGCCCACCATGGTTTTGATAAAGAAGCAGGGAGGATAAGGTGGGAGCAAGATATTGAGCAGTCAACATGTGACAGTCTGGGGAGTTGTGTAAGTTGCCCATGTTTGGGGCAAGTGTGCAAACAAATCATAGCTGTAAGAGTATTTTTGTTCATTCATTCAAAAGTATGCCAGTATTTTTGGTGGAAATCACAATAACTCAGCCAGTCCCTGAACTAGACTCTGGGTGTGCAGCTATGAGCAGATGAGCTCCCTGCCAGCATGGAACTTAACAAGTCAATGGTGGAAACAACCATAAAGCAAGTCAAAACTTGTAGGTATAATTCAAGAAAAATACAGGCCATGAATGGAAATATAACAGAGGGGAAATGACTTTATTTGGGATTTTTGTGAAAGGTTTTCTTAAAAAAGTGACATGTCAGCAAAGATCTGAGGGAAACTCATGTCTTGTCAGTCTAGGGCTAGAATATGGCACCCAGCTTCTGGGACGAGTCCTGTGATCCATCCCAGACTGCTGGGTCCACACCCTGTGTAGATCCCACTACTTGAACATGACAGGTCTGTGACTTGCTCGAATACAATCAGGCCAAAGTGATGTGATATCCCTTCTGTGGTCATGTTACCTGACAGGATAGCTTCTGCCTTGCAAGCAGACTCTCTCTGATTATTTCTTCAGTTGATTGCTTACACAAGATGAGCATGTTGGACAGGCCCACCTGGGAGGGAATTGGAAACAGCCTCCAGACAAGAGCCAGAAGGGAACTGAGTTCCTCAGTCCAATAGCCCAAGAGGGGCTGAGTCCTGTAAATAGTCTAGTGGTTTTGAAAGTGGATTCTTCCTTGGTTGAGCTTTAAGAGGAGATGCTAGCCTGAGGTGAAAACCTGAGTGTAGTCTCGAGTGAGATCTAAAGCAGGGAAAAACTAATCAGGCCCAGACTTCTGATCCATAGAAATTGAAAGATAATAAAATGTATTTTGTTTGTATTTTTAAGCTAAGTTTGTGATAATTTGTTATGTAGCATAGCTGACTGATGCAAAGAGGGAATGAGAATGTACTCCAGTTATAGAGAAACAAATTGTGTAGGAAGTGAAGCAAATCAAGTCTGAACTCCAGAGGAAGGACATAAAGGCCAGCATGGGGGAGTGGACATGGGAGAGTGGGTGCTGAGAAGCAGACAGAAAGTTGAGCCCAGGACCTTTCTCCGGACTCATACAAGTCATGGAGCAGATTCTAACTCTTATCTAGGGGGATTTAGGAGTAAGTGAAAATTTTCAAGCAGAGAACTTGACTAAAATTTTTCCCAAAATGCCAGCCTGGCAGTAGCGTGAGGATTAGATTTGAGGAAACATAGTGGAGAAACTTCTTGGGTAGCTAAGTGGGATACCACGACAGCTTAGACTGAGGTGTGATTATTGATCCACAGGCAATTGGGCATGTTCAATAACTGTTTTTGAGGGGGGATGGGTAGGACTTGACGACATAGTGGATACAGGGAGAGGAAGAAATAAGACCACTTTCCTTCCTTTTAAATGAAGAAAGAGTTTTGTGGCTTGAGTCTTTTTGAGGAAATGAGAACGTGCTGGGGAGCTTAATAGCTGAAGTGGATATTGGTCTTTCAAGGCCAGCTTCTGTTTGGGGCTGTTTTTACCTCCCTCAGGCAGCTCCATTCAGGATTTGCCTAGTTACTGAGCACAATTAACACACTGTGTAAAGATTTCATTAGCAGCAGAGAAGGCTTGGCTATGGAATAAATCTCCATGTCATTTTACTGCTCCTGATTATTTCATCTCAAGATGTTTGAGTCTGACTGTACCTTGACCAGAGAAAAGTTATTTATCTCCCTGGAGAGTCATGCTGGAGCCAGTGTGTTGTGAATTGATTTGGAATGTACGAGGTCTCTTACCATCTCATTGTAGATTTAAGAGACATGTGCTATTTGCAAGGAGTAAGTGGATGTGGAAGCAATGTATTGAGTTTGGCCCCTTCTGGAAGGAGCTAAGATTTATTTCCAGAGATGGGCCATTGATTCATTTTCTCTTCACTGATGCATTCACACTAGTTTTGTATCTTATGCATAACTCATTTGTGAAGGCTTTGATAATCACCCTCGCAAGGTGGTTAACTTTTTGCGCCTTGGTTCTCGTCTATGTGGAGATTGGTACTTTGTACTCAAATTCCAGCATTCTGGGTTCAGGTCATCATTTTTTAATACTAAAGTATAAGTTACATGGAAATAGAAATGTGTTCATTTTATTCACCCATTGATCCTGGTGCCTTAAGGGGGCAAGTCTGGCTCAATAAATTCTGCTAAATAAATAAGTGACACAAGATGTATAGTACCTGACCGCTAGAAAGCTCTTAGGAGATGATAGCTATTTTCATCCTTCTCTTTTTCCTCACCTTCCTTCCGTCCCTCATCTATCGTCTTCATCTCTCTTCTCACCCTCCTCTTCCTCCGTTATCTTCTTCTCGGGTTTGAGAAGACAAGAGAAAGTAGCATCTTTCACTGCTGCCAACCCGATTTGCTGTTGGCAGGTCCAGTGTGTGTACATCACAGCTGTTTCTTTTCCTGTTAGGAAATCTTCAAACAATTAGAAGATTATGGCACAAGGAGGTCTCAGTTCAGTTCTTCCTTTGAAAAAATTATTTATATTGAAGGAGGTGATTGCTGTGTATTATAGCTGTTACTTGGCTTTGATGTCATTTTTCTCTGCTGAGGGAAAAATAAGTTTCCTTGACCAAGACTAAGTTTCCAAGACTGATCCAGGGGCCTGTTCCATTGTTTCCTTCTAGTGTCAGGTCTTATCATTAAGTCTGTAGTCCTTTTGAGCTGATGTGCATGGTGTAAGGTAGGGAACAATTTCATTTGTTTTGCATGTTGAAATCCTGCTTTTCCCCATACCATTCATGAGGAGACCATCATTTCCCCATTGTGTATTCTTGGCACCTTCCTGAGGGTCAGTGGACTGTACCTGTATGGGTTTATTTTTGAGCTCTTCATTTTGTTCCATTGGTCTATATATTTCTTTTTATGCCAATACTGTATTATTTTGATTATTATGACTCTGTGCTTCATTTTGGAATCAAGAAGTGTGATTTCTTGAGATTTATTCATCCTGCTCAAAACTGCTCTGGCTGTTTAGGCTCTTTTGTACTTCTCTGTGAATTTTAGGATTTTTTCTTATATGTGTAAGACACTATCACTGAAGTTTTGACAGGGATGGCATTGACTCTGCAGATAGCTTTGGGTTCTGTTGTCATTGAAACAATATTAAGCTTTCTCATCCATGAACATGGGGTGTCTTTCCATTTATTTGTGTCTAATTTAATTTATTTTATCTCTGTTTTATAGTTCTCACTGCAAAATTGCATTGCCTTCTTGTTTAAGTTTATTTCTAACTAATATTTTTTTGATATTTTATAAATGGAACTGTTTTCTTAATTACTTTTTGAAATAGTTTATTGCTAATGTATGGAACCAGAATTGTTTTTTATGTTGATTTTGCAACTTTATTTATTAATTGTAACCAAGTTTTTGTTCTGTTTTGTTTTGTGAAGACAGGTTTTTGGGGACATGTTTTTCTGGCTAGAATTTCAATACTATGTGGCGTAGAAATGGTGACAGCAGGCATAATTACATTGTTTCATATCTTAGAGAAAAAGTTTTTCATTTTCAACATTGGATATAATGTTAGCTGTGGGTTTTCATACACAATCCTTATTGTATTGGGGTAGGTATCATCTATACTTAACGTTTGTTTTGACAATACTTAATCATTACATGTCAGATTTTTTCAAATGCTTTTCCTGTGTGTATTGAGAAGATTATGCAAACTTTATCCTTCATTATGTCGATGTGATATGTCATTGTTTGATTCACATATGTTGAACCATCCTTGTATTCCAGAAATAAATCTCACTTGTGATTTATAGGCAATCTTTTCAATGTGTGCTGTTGAATTGGTTTGACAACATTTTTTCAAGGATTTTTGCATTGAAGTTCATAGGGATATTACTTGTAATTTTTATTTCTTGTGGTATCTATCTAGCTTTGCTATCAGGGTTATCCTGTGCTAAAATGAGCTTGGTACAGTTCCGTTGCCTTTTGCTTTTTGGAAGATTTTGAGAAGGATTAGTTTCAATTCTTCTCTAAGTGTTTATTAGAATTTACTTCTGAAGTCATCTGGTTCTGGCTTTTTTTGTTGTTTTTGAGAAATTTCTTAGTATTGATTTATTCTCCTTACTGTATTTGTTATTGATCTGTTATCTCTAAATTTCTTTTTGATTCAGTCTTAGGCATTGGATGTTTCTAAGAATCTATCCATTTCTTCTGGTTGTCCAATTTTGAAAGTATAATTTTACATAACAGGCCCTCGTGATCTTTTTATTTCTATGCTATCAGTTCTAATGTTTACTCTTTCATTTCCAATTTTATTTATTTGAATCTTTTCTCTTTTTTCTAGTTAGTACAGCTAAGCATTTGCTAGTTTTGTCTAGCTTTAAAAATAAAGTATTAGTTTGCCTGTATTGTTTAACGTTTGCTCTTAATTTCACTCATTTCTTCTCTGGTCCTTACTATTTTCTACTTTCTGCTAACTTTGGGGTTTACTATGATTTTTCTACATCCTTGAGGAAATAGAAACATTAGACTTTTGTTTTGTTTTTCTGCTTTCCTCCTCTTTCCCCTACCCTGCTCTTCCTCTTCCTCCTTCTTCTTGTGGTATCAGAGGTTAAACTCAGGGATTGCTTAACCACATTTTCAGCCCTTTTTATTTTATTTTGAGATTGAGTCTTACTAAGTTGCCGTGCTGGCCTTGAACTTGGAACCCTACTGCCTCACCCTCCCAAGTAGCTGGGGTTATAGGTATGTGCCACTTTACCTGGCTCATTTCTTCTTTTCTAATTTAGATATTCATCACTATAAGCTTCTCTTTTAGAACTGTTTTTGATACATCCATATGTTTAGGTATGTTGTTTTTCCATACTCATTTGTCTTGATGTGTTTTCTAATTTTACTTATTTAAAAAACAATGTTTTGATATGCAACCCAGGATTACCTTGAACTTACTCTGTTCACTGTAGCCCAGGCTGGCCTCAAGCTCCCATTGGTCTTCCTGCCTCAGCCTCTTGAATATCGAGATTATAGGCATGTACCACCAAGCCCAGCTCACTTTTAATTTTTTCTTTGATTGAATTCTTGTTCAAAGCTTTTGTCATTCAATGTTCATGCATTTGTGAATGTTCACATTTTCTTTTAGTTATGAATTTCTACTTTTATTCCATTGTGGTTGAGAAAGATGTTTGGAATAGGATTAGTTTTCTAAAAAAATCATAAATACTTGTTTTGTGGTCTACTATGTGATGTGTCCTGGAGAATTTTTTGTGTGTACTTGAGAAGGATGCATTCACAGTTATGTAGAATATTTATGTGAGTGTTACATCCATTTGGTCTATAGTGTTGCTCCAGTCAGCTGTTTTCTAATTGATTTTATGTCTGTGTGGTATATCTGTTATTGAAAATGGAATATTGAATATCCTAGTGTCTATTTCTCCTTTCAGATCTATCAATACTGTATATATATTTTTAATACTTAGCTTGTGTACACCACACATGTGATGTACAATTGTTTTATCTTCCTAATGAATTTAATTTTTGAACATTATGTAGTGACTTTGCTTGTCTCATTTTTTTTTAACTTAAAATCTAATTTGTTGGAAATAAATATAGCCATTCCTATACTCTTTTGGTAACCATTTACATGGAATATCTTTTCCTATCCTTTCACTTTCAGCATGTGTGTCCTGAAATGAAAGTGAGTCTCTTATACACAGTATATAGTTGGATCCTTTTTAAATTCACTTAGCCACTCTATATCATTTGATTGATGAGCTTAATCCATTTACATTTAAAGTGATTATTGATAGGTAAGAACCATTGCCATCTTCTTAATTGTTTTCTTTGTGTTTTGTAATTCTTTTTTCCTTTCTTCTTTTATGTCACTTTTCTTTGTGGCTTCATTATTTGCAGCAATGTATTTTGATTCTTTGTTTTCTATTTTTTTTTTTTTGTATCTACAATACTGGTACCATGAGGCTTGCATAAAACTTAGAGTTGGAATAGTTTATTTGAAGCTGATAACTACTAAACTTTAATTACATATAAAAACTGTAAACTCTTCTTGCCTTTATTTTATGGAACTGATGCCAAAATTCACTTCTTTTTAAATATACATTTTGTAGCTGTTGTTATTCTTAATAGTTTTGTCTTTTAACTTTTATACCAGAGTTAATGATATAGGCACTATCATCACACATATTTTATTATTCTGTATATTTTATTTACTTTGCCAGTAAGATTTATACTTGCATATACTTTTATGTTATTACTTAGCATTCTTTTGTTTCAACTTTAAGAACTTCTTTTCAGTTTCCTTCATCTTGATGAACTTCCTGGATTTTTGTTTTTGTTTTTGGTTTTTTTCTTTAGCTTTCTTTCATTGCAAATGGATAGCTTTGCTGGGGATAGTATTTTTGACAGGAGAGTTTTTGGTGTTTGTTTTGTTTTGTTTCTTTCAGCACTTTATTTATATAGCCTTCATCTTTCCTTGCCTAAAAATTTCTGCTGAGAAGCTTGTTTGTGGCAAACTTCTTCCCTCTTGCTATTTTCAAATTTTTCTCTTTGCCTTTGACTTTTGACAATTCAATTACAATGTATTTTATGTAGAACATTTTATGTTCATTTTATTTGGAATCCTTTAATTTTCATGAATCTGTACCTCCATTTCTTTCCTCAGACTTGGGAAGTTTTCTGTCAATATTTATTTATGTTTTCTGCTCCTTTTTCTTTTATTTCTTTGGGACTTCAAAAAGGCATATTTTGGGTTGATGGTGTCACATGATTTTTTATGTGAAGCATCCATTGCTTAAGCTAACCTAATTGAGTGTCTGCTTCTCAAAACCTAATGAAAAGGTACTAAGATGGGAAAGAGAATTCTAAGATATGAATCCTGCCTTCACTGAGTTTATAGTATGAGTTGAGTAGCAAATGAGTGAGCATGACTTCCATATAAAGATTCAGAGAAGGGAAAAGTTTCTTGGGGTGGGGCGGAGGGTGGGGATTGAACTCAGGACCTTGTGCTTGTGAGGCAGGTGGCGGCACCACTGAGCTAAATCCCCAGCCCCAGGAAAAGATTTTTGTGGACTGACAATAAGCAAAGAAAGACCATGGCAGTCAATTTGGGGGATCTGAGAAAATTGCATAAATGAATATATACAAAGTAATCTCATGATCATTGATTTGTAGGTGGAACACTTACTATTGATAGAGCTGAAGTTGATGCAGTTTTGAAGGAAGCATTTTGGCCATAGGTATGAAGAATCCTCAAGATGCATATATCATTCAGCCAATTAGTTCCACTTTAGGAACTATATCACAAACAAATAATATGAAGTGCATGCAAAATTATAGATAACAGGGATTCACTACTGAAGCCTAATATAAAATAGCAAAGAATTAGAGACAGCATAAATTCCTACATCAGAAACTAAAGTCTTACTTTCAGCTCTGCCTTCTCCACCCCAGGCTTCCAAACTGGGCTTCCTGTTCCTCACAACTTCCCTTCAGTCTCCCAGGCCTACCTGTGGTGATTGCTGCTCAGGTTACCCCCTTGGTGACAGCTCACTATGTCCTTTCTGTCTTTCCAGTTTACTATGATTGGTTAGTAACCACATAATGTGATTCACATCAAAGAGAAAGCTTTAGCCACGTCCTGCAGATAACAAGTTAGGAAATTTGGGGGTGATATTCAGTGGGCTGATTATCTCCAGGAGATAACACAAATAAATCAGCACCATTCATAAGATTCTTCTTTATGTCTGGTTAACAGTTCTATATATTACATCCTCTTTCTTAAGATACCTGGTGTGCTTTCTGTCTCTAGCCTGGATACTGACTGATAGAGAACAGTATGCAAAAATATAAATAATATGTGGCAATGTTTAATTTCTATTATTAAATAGATAAAAAGAACACAAGAAGTAAAACTGTAAGATCAGTTTGATTGGAACTTATTTTTATTGTGTAGAGGGAAAAAAGAGCAAAAACAAATGCAAAAAGAAAGAAGAAAGAGAGGGTGACCAGTGGCAGCCTCCAGTGATTAGTATGTGAATTCATAGGTAAAAAGTCCCTAAGAACCAGGCATGGTCACACAGGCCTATAATCCCAGCACTCTGGGGGGCTGAGGCAGGAGGATTGCAAATTCAAGCCCAACCTGGCCACTTAGTGACTTAGCAAGACCTTATGTCAAAAAATAAAAAAAGGCTGAGGATGTAGCTCAGTGGGAAGTCTGGGATTCAATCCCCAGTGCCTTCTGCCCACCTCCCCCTGCTGTTTCCCACAATAACCCACAATGTCTAGATCTGGGTGCTCCTGAATGTTTCCTACTGGGTCTGTTTCCCCTCCCTTAAGGCCCCCTTTGGAGCCACGGTGAGGCCCTGGGTGCTGTCTGGTCTCCAGAGGAGCTTGGGAGGTTCCCTTTATTGCAATGCCATCTGGGAAGGAGTCACTTTGGGAAGACAGTCTGATGCATCTCAGTTCCCATTTCTATGGCAACAAAGTAGCAAGTCCTGAAAGTCTGATTGTGTTTTAGAATGTGGTAGCTGCTAATGATAGGCAGCTCAAGTCCCTCGGCCTTATTTATTATTGAAATTATTTTACTTTCATGTTTCTTTTGAACTTTATTTCTCCTACCCTTCTTGGACTTTACCCTTAAAAATACACAGTACAGATATATGGATGGGGATTAAGATATATGTATGTATATTTATTAGATATAGAGATAAAATAGAACATGGCTATGCTACGCAAACAGAGGACTGGGGACAGAGAGCGAGACAGGGCAAGGGAGAGAAAGAGACAGAGAGAGAGAGAGAGAGAGAGACAGACAGAGAGACAGAGAGATATCTTTCTTATATTTAGGGCTGCTTGCTTTAGCAGTTGTTATAGAGACAAAAAGCCAGATTACAGAGCTAAAATACCTGGACTGGACTTCGACTTGGGAGGGGAAGCAGGGCCAGAGGGATGCAAGGTGGACCTTGGCACAACCTTTGGTTTCTCTAAGGACAATGGAGAGCTGTGAAGAGAAGAGGGAAGCGGAGTGCAGGTGAATGGGCCTGGGACCCAGGGGGGAGTCCCAGGAAGGCCTGCACCTCCATGTGTCATCAAGGGGCCTCTCCTGTCACAGCTGGTGCGTCTTCAGGGAAGATTCTGCCTGGCTGCCCTGGCCACTGTTTTACCCCCTACAGTCTGATCTGCACCCATTGCCCTGTGGAGGTGGAAGCCACATTTGGGTGGGCTTTGGTGCATCCATGGGAGGACCACTCCCACGGGGTGTCCCTGGATCCCTCTGGGGACAGAGGCACACAGGACAGAGTGATTCGGGCCTTTCTTTCTAGCTTCAGTCTTGCTCCACCTTGTCCACTGGCCATGTAGGGCTCTTTAAATGAACAAAACCTAAATTAAAAGCAGTCCCCTCTGTACTTCCTGCTCAGTTTCTCTGTAAACTTAGAGATGCTCTAAAAACTAAAGTCTATGAATTTAAAAAATGCCATTTGTCAGCTGCTCTGGCCACTTTTCAAGTCCTCTGTAGCCACAAGTGGCCAGTAGCTGCTGCGTAGAATGGTATAGATGTGGGAGATTTCCATCATGGCAGAAAGTTCTATGGGACAACTTCCGTTTAGGGAATAGTGCAGTTTGGGAGATGAATCCCTATACATTGCAAAGCGTGAATAGGAATCGTAGCCTTTCGTTCATTGCCCCTTCCTTCCTTCATTGAACAGTTGAATTTGCCAGTAACTCTCAGGGAGCTGGGTTGCCAGTTGGGAAAATCTCACTTCCTGCCCTGATAAATCTTCTCTCCACAGCATAGTGGGGCTGTAGAGACACAAATCAAATGTGGCTGTTGGGTGAGAGACAGTAGCAGATGGAGATACAGAAGGCTGAGTGCCAGGAAGTGGGCATCAGAGAAAGGGCATCAGAGAAGGAGACAGTGGAGCAGTGGCCTAAATGGAGGGGAGGGGGGAGCAAGCTTGCCGATTCCCAGGTTGGAGATGTCTGGGCTGAGGGGCGAAAGGCCATGAGGTGGATTGAGCAGAGGAGAGACATGGTCTGGTTTAGGGGTTGTCAGGATCCTTCCAGCTGCTCAGTGGAGAGTAAAGTAGAGAAGGAAAGGATGCAGTGTCCCAGAGTGGCTGTGAGGAGGCTGTGTCATGTACCAGGGGAGAGAAGGCCATGGCAGGGACCAGGTGGTGGCAGTACCAGTGGGAGGGGAAGAAGTGCCCAGATTCAAGAGATCTTCTAGAAGTAGATCAGGTAGATTTGCTGGTAGATTCACATGGGGTGTGAGAGAAGGAGAGGAGTGAGAGATGATGCAAAGGGCTGAATATCTGCAGGGATCAAGGAGGAGCTGCTATGCTTGGGGACCAGGTGAGCTAGGGACTAGGAAGCTGGAGATGTTTATGAAACACGAGTGTGCTGATCTCAAGAATCTGAGTCTGTTCACTCAACAGAGATTTGCTGGGCTCTAGTACGTGCCCAGGGCTTAGTCATCTTGGATACGATGTTGGCACACCAACTCACTCTTATTTCCAGTCTTCTTGGATGGATGCATTAAAGAAAACGCTCACCTTACTTCCATTGTTTCTGTACCTGCTTATAAAGTCGACACTGAGCAGAGAACTCGGTGAAATGAGTAGGTCCCTTAAGTCTAGGACTGTTTTCTCTCTACTTCACCCAGTTCACAGCCAGTCACTGTGCTGAGTGCTCGGAACACTGAAAGCATAGAATACTGGTCCTGCTTGTCACTGTTGGTAAGCTGACAACTAGTGGGAGTTGCTAATGTGCAGAACAAAGGGGTCTGGATCCAACAAACCTGATTCTGAGCACTGGCTCCACCCCTCTGCACCCCTTGGTGTGGGGCCATCCCCTCTCTGAACTTGTTAGCTCATCGGTATAATGGGGCACCTGCCTCCAACTGGCTGGGATGTCAGAGGATTACAGAAAATGCGTATAAATCCCCCAGAACAGCTCCTGACACAGATGAGTATTTATCCAATAAATGGTTGTTAGAATTAACTTTGGAGTTAGCAAATGAATCAGATGTGTAATCAGAAAAATATAATAAGTCATAGAGATGCTTTTAAAAACAGATCTGAATAAAGAGGTAGGAGACAAGATAGCAAGACTAGCGATGTAGAATTACTAACTCTAGGATGAGCATCTCACTTACACACTGGGCTGAAGGTAAGTGCCCTCAGCTCCCAGGGCCTTGGTTTTCTCGTCTGTACAATGGACACAGTAGCAGCACCTCGCAGGTTTGTTGTGACTTTAAAGGGGCTTAGCATTGTTCTCAGCGCTGAGGAATTGCTCAATAAATGCTGGTGGTTACAGTTTCCTTGGGAACCCAGGGAGCCAGGGCAAGCTGCAGAGAGGAAAAAGTGAATCAGAGGGAAAATGTTCATATCAGAAACTGGAGATCAAAACAAAACAAAACAAAGCCCTTTTTTGGGCACTCAGGAAGCCAATCTGAGCTGCTCCTCCATGGCCTTGTCCAGCTTTGACAAATGTTTTTCCTGTTCCCAGAGCAGACTCTGATCCTCTTCAAGATGGGAGACTCTCAGGGAAATCTTCAGAGGTTTGTTATGACGGAAGCAGGAAGGTGATGGATATGTTTTGGGGCATTTTGAAACACAAAGGTGAATGTAATTTGGGAGGAGAGCTGTATTTTCATCCAGAGCTATTAAAATGCACCAGAGTGCCCTCTCCCTAAACCCCTGCCAGCCTTGATATTTTCCTAGATCTCCACTCTAGAACTTCTGTGAGTGACACAGGCAGCCATGACCGAGCTCACCGGAGTGGCGCAGCCAGTTTGCAGATGAAGTTTTCCCAAGTGGGTAAGTCGTCCCAAACTTTCACTGATGGAGCTACCTGCAGGGCTGGCTGGTGGCCTGACCTACTTCGTGTTCACACAGGCCCAGAGCTGCCTGCAAACATGGCCAGCGACAAGGACGTGGAGTGAGTCACTTCCCTTTGCCGTGATGTGCCCACAGCTGCTCAACTGCACGATCGGGGTAACCCCTTGAAAACCCCCTTAGGAGCTGCGGGCAGGGGCAGCCTTGCTCAATCTGGCTTAATTGATGCTCATCTCATCTGTACAGCAGGTCCTGCTTAACCGGGTGAGGTCAAGTTCGAAGAGCTGAGTCTTGCAATCTGGGAAACCAAGCCATGAACCTGGTTCTGTCACCAGCTGAAGTCAAGTTGCTCAAGACTCCATCCTTCTCTAGGTCCTTTTGCTAAATGAGTTACAAGTGGGCAGTGTCTATGTCAAAGAATACCTTGAGGAATGAGCACAATAATGTATGTCCATGTCCTGTTCAGTAACTATTCATAACTGGTCCATGCTGACCACACACCAGCTACCATTCTGAGCACTTCACGTTCATCCACTCATTTGACCTTCTCACTAGGCGAGGTGGTCATTACTATTGTTCCCATTTTACAGATGAGAAAGCTGAGACAAAGGTGTGAGGTTGCTTTCCCAGGGAGATGCAGTAAGTAGAGAAGCCCATAATGGGGCCTGATTCCAGACCTCAGGCTTCTTATCACTAGTAATACTCCCTCTCAATGAGTGATACTAGTTAGGGTTTTATTAATAAGTCCGGTCTTTACTGCACATCCTGTGAGCTATCCAAATCCCACCAGGAATCCAGAAATAATGCCCAAGCCTGTCTTTTTCCCACCATGGGAAGCGGTAGTTAATCTCAGCCTTTGAGCTCTGGATAAATCTGTACACTTATTTATAGAGAGACATAACTAAATTTTGCCTGTCCAGCTGTCCAGGCTTGCTCACTCTTTTTCTTTCTTTCTCTATTTCCCCCAGAGAGCCTATCGGGAGCTTATTTGGAGTGAATACCATTCGGAAAAAAATTCAGCTAAGAAAAACAGGAATCAAGACATCAGTACAGGTTGCTGACAGGACCTTTGATCTGGCCAGAAATAAATATAAAGGAAGCAGCCACGAGCTCTCTTGCTGAGTTGCCATCCAAACCAGCGGAGATCAATTTCGGTCTCAGGTGGCCCCCAGGACCGGGGAGCAGTGGGTGTGAGTTCCACTTTGCAAGGGGAGGCTGAGGCTCCCTGGAGATTGTCCAGTGCTTCCTGCCTCCCGAGGCAGGGGATGTGGGGAGAAAAGAAGACTCCAAAGAGCTCAGCACTGGCAGTGGGCTGGGTTCCGGAGAAGAGTCTGACCTGATCCAGACGTGACAGTGAACTGCAGCATTTGGGAAACGACAGTGATGACAGCAGGTCCTTTCTCATGCCTCCCACACAGTGGGCAAAATACTCACACACATAACCTTACTTGACCATTACGGGGGCCCTAGGAAGCACGGAGGACCATTATTTTCACTTCAGAGGAGAAAACCGAGGTTTGGGGTATATTCATGAGTTTCCCAGGGTCACCGTAGCTAAGGTGCCTCAGAGGAGAATCCAGGCTCTGTGACTCCGACACTTAGCCATTTAACCACTCTTCTCTTCTTAGCTAATGACCGCAGCCCAGACGTTTGAGTTTCTCAATGGAAATGTTATAGTTTCCCGCCTTGGTCCTTGAGCTGCAGTATTATAAAAACAGCATCATGAAGCATGGTATTTATTGAATGCTTGCTGTGTACACAGCCTGTGGGGGACTTTGACGGTCCAGAGGTGGGTGTGCACAGGAGGGCTCGGGAAGGAGTAGGGGAAGAGGTGTGGTTATTAGGTGATGTGGCCCTGTGTCTGGCTTGGGTGGCAGGATGAATGGCAGGACCACTCACCAGATCAGCACACGGAAGGAAAAGGATCAGCGGGGAGAAGGGGACAGGGACACTGATCACTCACTCAGCACCAGCCCCTTACTCCCTACAAATAGACTTTGTTCATGCTTTGGCTGGTGGTGTAGTGGTGGCGTGTGAACCATTTCTAATCCATGAGTATTAGATAGGGGCTGGAATGACTCCAGAAATGTTGCTTCTTGATTGATCCAAGTGATCCCAGAGAAGGGGTTGCCTGCTGTCCTGTGCTTTCTGCCTTTGCCTGGGGTCGTGGTGTCTGGAGCCGGGACCGCCATCTTGGGAGCCTGTGTTGACGACGTGAATGTGTTGAGCCTTGGTACCCACCTAAGGGGCTGCCCCTCGCCTGCAGAACAGCTCTGTGGCTTCAGATGCCCCACATGGCCAAGCCCACTGTCTTTCTCGTCTCATCCGTGGCGCCTACATGAGTGGAGCTGGTTTAGTCTCTAGACTCCTCAGCACCCAGGAGCAGAGTGAAGAGGTTGGAACACGGTCACTGCAATGGAAACACAAAAGGCTGGTAAACCCGTCCAAATCTAGAGCCTCCCCCAAAACACGGTAGTTTAGCAGTTGCCTGGGGGAGGGAGTGTCGGGTTCCCTCTCCGTGCAGACCATGCTATAACACCTCTCCTTGGAGTCTGGGGAGGACCGAGGCCAGGCCATGTCTGGCGTTCAGGGGCTCTCCCTGGGTAGCTTCTCCCGAGGTGCAAGTTCAAGGAACCAAGTCTGGCCACCACGAGTGGAGTGGACTCATGAGTTCATGCTCAGGGCACTGCAGCTCGGACCGGGAATGTAGGGGGGAGGCTCCTGTCTTTTAGGGCCCCTGATGCAGGGAGACCCTGTCTATCGGAATACCCAGTTGACTCTGAGCTGTGCTCCCAGACAGCCAGATGCAGCCTTTGCATCCCATCTGCAAGCATTTGAGGGTCCCACAGCCATGGGGATCGGAGCCCTGACCTCTTCCTCCCTCTCCCTTCCTCTTTCCACCCCCCTCCTTCCTCCTGTGACATCTGAGAGGGGCTGGCAGCCTGGTTTGTCACAGTCACAATCTTTGAAAGCCTCCTCCTTCCCGACCTCATTCTCCCCCCACTCCCCCTGCCCCAACCCCAGAGCCTCCCATGTCCGCTCCTATTTGGCTCCAGATGCTGGAGGTTACAAACTGCCCGCCCTGGCTTTTCCATCGCCCTGCATTGTCTTCACTGCCTGTCCCACTGCAGGAGTGCAGGAGTGCGCAGCCCCCACCGGCGTGTGCGTGCTGACCTCCTTAGCTCCCAAGTCAACTGATTGCACCTGAATCCACTTAGAGGTGAAAGGATAAAGCAATTTTCTTCAAGATGTGCCCTAAACTCTTTCGTCTTGGAGGTCTCCAAAGGGCAGGAATGAAGGGTGCCCCTCCCATCCCACCCTACATCTGTCTCAGCACCCGAGCCAGGCTCGCCTGGGGCCAGGCGATCTGGAAGAAGCCCTGGCTGGGTTTGTCAGAGATGTGCAGAATCTCGCCCACCGTGCTAGGATGGTGGCCATGATTGGTTGGTCAGCTGACTCGAAGAGTGCCAATTAAACATGGACACGATCGATCTGCATTAGAAAGTGGGGAGGCAGCGATGGGAAAGGAGGCTGAAGTGCATCGGTCTGATGTGGGCCAATTCGCTGTGACCCGAGCTTTGTGATTGTTAGAAGAGGGGGACAGTAAGCTGGGGCTCAGCATGGCAGACCTCTGCTCCCAGCTCTCTCCACCGCTGGGGCATCTCTGCACCGCCTAGCCCCGGGATGTTTGGGAAGAATGTTGGGTGGTGGCTGCCTGTAAGGTCGGAAGGCAGAGACCCAACTTCAGATCCCAGGCCTGGTCCCTATTCACTGTGTTCCTTGAGCAAGTTACTCTCCTCTGAGCCTCAGTTCACCGCTGCCCCAAGACCTGCTGGAAGGATCAAGGCAGGGAGCATTGAGCATGGAGTCAGCCCTGGCTGCATGCTGTGAGCGTTACCCAGCTCAGCCATTCGCCTGTCCCTGGCTTGGGTGTTCGCATCTGAGAGGGTATGGAGGGACTTAAAAGACAGCAGAGTTTTATCCTTGCAACACCAGCTTCTGGTCCCCTGGTCCTCTGTCCTCCTGGTTGTCTTTCTCTTGCAGTTTTTGTATGGAGCAGGACAGGGCTCCTGTGCTGACATCTCCACAGCCCTGATTCCCTCATACTTTGTCCGTCTCCGTCAGTCGACAGTGAGCTCCCATGGGCCCAAACCATGTCCAGCTAGCTCTGCAGCCTAGTCCTCCGGCAGCTACTTAGCACAGTAATGGCTTGGGTAGGGGACTGTTTGAGCCTCAGTCTGTCCAGATGGAATACGGGACTGAAACTATACTTTCTCACAGCAGAGTGGTTATAATGGAACTAGGCCATCCATGCACGGTAGGCAGCACACAGTATGTGCTCAACAAATGTTTGCTGTGTTAGTGTCCTGATTGTTCCAGTTGTTCCAAGTGACTTGTCCCAGGGGTCTCAGATATCCCACTTCCAACCAGCAGTGCCATGGGCTGGCAGTGGATGCTTCCCTGATGGAATCTCTGGAAAGTATCAGCAGCCCAAGGGTCCTAGGAGCTGGCAAACTGTCACTAAGTGAAGTCAAATGAGCTTCTCCTTCTGTTCTCCCCAGTTCTAGGCATCTTCGAAACCCTCAGTGAATTTCCATCTTTCTGTCCAATGCCTTTGTGGAAGTTTCAGGCTTTACCCCAAATTCTTGCCTGCTTGGACAACCCATTCTGCCTCCTAAAAACCACTTAAGGGTAAATGTGTACACCCAGCAATTCCACCTCCCCATGCTCTCTGAGAGAAACACTTGCAAATGCTCATAAAGGGCCACATAAAACAACACTCGTTGCCACCCTGTTTGCAGCAGCAGCAAAGTGGAGACAGCCTGAATGCCCATCATCAGGAGACGGCTAAATAAATCACAGCGTGTCTGTTCTGGGAAAGAACGTTCAGCAGTTTAGAGTAATGAGAGCAATCTACAGAGGGATTTGCAGGACATATTGATAAGTGGGAGAAATTGCAGAATGATTGCATTCATGTAAAAACAAAATTAAAAAGCACGTAGCTGAACATTGCTTCTAGCAGTGCAGAGAAGTTTCTCCAAGGAGCAAAGCAAGAACAGTGAAGCCAAGCAAGATGGATTGGAGGGAGAAGAAAAGAAAGTCATGAGGATTTTCACTGCTCATTTTCCTCTTGAAATACTGCATATTTGACAATAAGAATCCACTGGGCATTCTTACCATACTTGGGAAGTAAAAACACGCAGGGAAGGTGAAAATTGCAATTCTAAAGGACATAATCTCAGCACAATTCTGTAAACATGATTCTATTCCCAGTGCTTTGCAACTGGAGAATGGAAATAAATTGTGTTATATCCGTGTACTGAAAGACTATGCTAATAAGAAAAAACAATTGCAATGATGCACAGCGACATAAATGCTGTTGAGTGATATCATTGGATGGAAGGACCTATGTTCCAAAGAGCCACATTGCATGGTTCCATTTGCATAAGGAACAAAACCACAGAAAACAAACCTGGGGGCAGAGAGGTCTTCGGGAGCTGGGAGCTTCCAAATTCAGGGATTCTTTCCTGATCCGTGTGCAGGTTACACTGGTTTGTTCGGCTTGTGAAAATTCATTAAGCTGAACTCTTACGATTGGTGTGCCTTTTGGTATTCATGTTGTACATCAGTAAATTTTTTTTTAAAAGTCAATACATTAAAAACTTCTTTTATACAACAGGAGGAAAAAGCCCTTTGTCTTCCCAGAAGAACCACCATAAACCAGTCAAAACCATTTTCCAAGGCTTTAACACAAGTAAACAATCATTTATTTAATGAAGGGTGGAGTCCGCAGCTTTCATCAGATTTTCAAAGGGAACCTTCACCCCCTGTAAGATTAAGAACAAATGCCAGCTTGCTTTTGCAGTGGTTGGAAAGGTGGGGTGGGGTGATTGCAAAAAAAGAAAAAAGAGAAATTCACTTCCTGTTCTCAAGACATCGGGCCTGAAAAGTCCAGGGGGCTGTCGGAAGTGGGGAGGTCGGGGTGAATTCCATCTGCCCTTCCCCCAAGTTCTTGGTCAAAGTTGCTTCTCTCTTGCTGGGGGATGCTCAGCTTGTGTGTCCCCACACATCTGCAGTTTACGGTGCCTTGATAGATGCAGACTGATTTACAGGGAGGCTTGGGCTGGGGCAAATGTTCCCAGAGGAAGGGCCCCCTACTCGTTTGTAATTTAGGGGCGTTTCTTAAATTCCCCAGGCCATTGGCTCCCAGCAGAAAATAAATGTGGGTCATTTCTGGGATAGACGCTTCCCAACATATGCGTCCCTGTGAAGAGAGATAGAGGGCCGGGCCGAGTGGCTTTTCCCCATAAATCACCCTGCATTTGGAAAATAGCCCCTCTCCCTGTGAGAGAGGAGAGGGAGAAAGAGGTTGGGCAGACTCAGGTGCAGGACATTTGGAGGAAGCAATGGGCCAGAGGCAGGGAAAACTGGCTGCTGGGGACATGGCAGCTTAAGGAGACCCTGTCCCAGCAGTGGCATTACACCAGCATGCCATGTAGTGCATCTTTACTTTTTTATTTGTTGGTACTGAGGATTGAACCCAGGCCCTTCACACTGAGTTACATCCCCAGACCTTTTTTAAAAACTGATGTGGAGACAAGATCTTGCTAAGTTACTAAGTTGCCCAGGCTGGGCTCAAACTTACAATCCTCCTGCCTCAGCTCCCAGAGTCCTGGGATTACAGATGTGCACCACCACGCCCGGCTTTTATTTATTACCTTGCAGTGTGATGCTCCATGGTTACCCACTTCCTGTCTTTTGCTTTTTCTCTGAACAGTCCACGGGAAAGGAGTACTGAATATAGATGTGGATTAGAATCCTGGAGTTGTCCAGTCCTGGCCATGTGAACTTGGACATGCTACTTAAACTCCTTGATTCTTATACCATCATCTATAAAATGTCTATCCCATAGGGTTCTTGTGGAGGAGGAGTAAGTGAGGTTAAATAAAATCAAATGCCTCTATGGGATATTCAGTTGAGTTGCAATTCATAGTTATTACTATTTGTACGCCTTCCTTTATGTCAGTGGTTCTGTGACGCAGGGGTGACTTTGCTCCTGGGAGACAATTGACAAGGTCAGGTGATGTTGCTGGCTGTCGTGGCTGAGGGGGAAGGTGGTACTGGTATCTAATGGCAGAGCCAACAAGGCTCCCACACACCCTCTGTTGTATAGAGCAGCCTTCCAAACCAAGAGTCACCCAGTGAAAATGCCAACTTTGAGGAATCTTGCTCTAGGCTGTAAATGTTGTCCTTTCCCTAGCATTTCTATGCTGTTTTTGCATCTTCTCCCTTATTCTTTATATCATACTAGAAGGCAAAGTTAACTGTCACATGTCCAACATTATCCAAAATCCGGCTGGGTCCAAATCCTGATGAGTCTACCACTTCCTGGCTGCATCCTGTGTGGTCAGACAAGTCACTCAGCCTCCCTGAGCTTTGGTGTCATCTCTAAAAGTGGGAGCTACAATGATGCCCTGGAAAGGGGGCTCAGGGGCCCCCTCAGAAACACACCAGCGGCCTTCACCATCCCCGATGACCTGAGAAGACCATGGCCTTCTTGAAGATGGGGACCTCGGCAGCTTCATTTCTTTGTCCCTTCCTTTTCCCTGAGTTTCTCCTTTTGCTCCTTCTCTTTCATTCCTTCTCTCTCTTTTTTCTCCTGCTCACCCTGGGGCAGAAACAGAAGGGGCCCAAATTCTCCCTGCTGTGGTTACACATGCACAATTTCAAAGCCTACTTCTGAACACAACGTGACCTGTTTAAAGGGGGATGCTCTGCTAGTCTGGTTTCTTTCTCTTTCACTCCCTGGCTCTGCTTATTAAAGTTCGGTTCCTGTAGGAGGAAGGGGTGAACTTTGAAAGCTCCGGAATGAACGCTCCTCAGGGCCTGCTTATCACATCACGCACGCCCCCTGCCTCTCCAGCCCTGATGGTGATCGTGGGGATCAGAAGCTCCTGGGCGGGCTGCCACCCTCTCATCATCTGACCCCCGCTCATGGGCCACTCAGGGCCGCACGAGGGCCCTGCCCCATGCATCTGGGCACCACCTGCCCATTTCCCCCACACCGGGGGCAGAGTGAGCCCGGCTCCAGGAGAGCCCCAGGAAGACTTCAGCTCTCAGGGGCCCTATTTTAAACAAGGGATCTCACTCAGCAGGGACGGAGCAGCTTCCCCATGAGGAGCTGGGATGAGCGTGCGCCATGCGATGTCCTTGTTGTCACTGGGTCCTCAGGCCAAGCCATGAAGGTGGCTGCTTCATGGTGCCTCTGATAAAGAGCAGGAAACGAAGGCTCACAGAGACCCAGCAACTCACTGGAAGACAGATTTGCTATGTGGTGGAGCTGGGCTTCCAAGCATGGTTCCTGGATGCCATGGTGACCAACTTGTCCTTGTTTGTCGTGGCCTTCCCAGTTATAGCACTAAAAAACTGGTGTGGTTTGTAATCAGTAGGAGAGAAAGCAAGGAGACTAACTCCGATATTGCAAATTCTGCTCGTCTTTTACAAAGAATATTTTTCCCTCCTTCCCTTTTTCTTTCATTCCCTCCTTCCTTTCCTGTCTCTCTCCATCTTTCCCTTTCTCCCTCTTCCTTCTCCCCTCCCAGCCCTTCTTCTCACTTTTTCCTCCCTCCATCCCTCCTTCTCCTTTCTGCTTGGTCTACTAGAACCAAAGAGGTTGGGCCAGCAGTGATTTTTACTAAAGAATCAAGAATTACTAAAAACAGAACATTTGGATTTGCAGAAAGTTGCTTTCTAGTGCAAAGATTATGCACCAGAAATTCTTCCACAGGTTTGTGATGTTCCCAGGACCTCTCCTCCTCTCCCCTGATGTGCTTTCCCCTTTCTCATGGATCATCTTATATATTCTAAAATGTCCCCTGCCCATAGGCATGGTGGGTTCCTTGAACAGATCTGATGTGGAAGATGTAGAATCCCAGCTTCCTGGTTAGCCCTTGAGGGTGACTCCACACTCTTTGGGCTCAGCCAGTGAATGCCTGTGGTCCATTCCCTGGGCAATGCTGATTGGCCCAGAGGTGTGGGCAGGGATGTGTGCAAACCAATGAGAGCATGGCCACAAGTCTCCCTGGGACCTCTCTGAGCCTTAGTAACCTGTGGCCCATGGGCTCGGCTCCTGTTCAGGTCCATTTCTCTTCCCCCTCTTTTCCCACATTGACTACATTTCCCAGCCTCCACTCCGTGAGGTGAGGTCATGTGACTCAATTTCTATACCGGTCGGTTCTGCATATGTACAGAAAATGTTTTTTAAAAATTCCATTTGTACTGAACACATACTTTGTTCCATCATCATTATTGCCTACACAATCCAGTATTAAACTATTTGCATGGCCTTTACATTGTAGTAGGTATTATAAGTCATCTAGAGATGGTTGAAAGAACACAGAATGGTATTCATAGGTTCTATGCAATTACTGTGCCATGAGCATCTGCCAACTTTGGCATCCACCAGGCATGGGAGGTTGTGGAAACACTCTGTCCACAGGTGACCACACAGGTGGGTGTGATATCTACCTCGTGGTCCAGCGACACGGCACCTGTCATGCCCTTTCCTTCTCTGTGCCCTTAAGTGATGGGAGAATCACAGGTAGAAGGAATCTGGTTCCAGAATCACCTCCTGGAAGTGGCTGCCTATTGGTCGGTACAGTAATACCTGTTTTGGACTTTATGACAGCTGGAAATACACCATATTGGTGTGAGCCACTGAGTTTTGAGGGCTTATTTGTTATAGCAACTGGCCTAATTAGCACAGGGTGGTCACATTTCTCTGCACTTTAACACACAGAATCCCTATGCTATTCAGAAAGCCCAAGCAATTCTCCCTGCTATGGCTGCTTGCATGGTCCCTGCTGGGAATATCCCACTGTTTTCCTCCTAGTTTACACTATCATCATCTCCCCTTCCCAATCTGGTATGAGGGAATTGAACTCTGCTCCTTTGCACTGAATTACATTCCAGCCCTTTCTATTTTTTTTTTTTTTTTTGAGAGAGGGTCTTGCTAAGTTGCTAAATTGGCCAGATTGGGCTCAAACTTGCAACCCTCTTGCGTCAGCCTCCCAGAGTGCTGGGATTACAGGTGTGCACCACCAGGCCCAAATTCTATGATCATCTTTAAGAACCTTATGAAGCCTCACATCTTTGGTGGTTCTCCCATAGCATCTCTTCTTTAAGAGACTTGTAGCGTCTCTCATAGTATCTCTTCCATTCACTCATTCACTCATTCATTCTCTGAATAGACTTTATGGGGATCTTCCTTGAGCATCTAAGAACTTTTCTAAGCACTGAGTATTCAGAAGAGAACAAATCTTGGCCACCTTATCTTAAAGTTTAATGAAGATAATAGACTAAACAGAAATAGAGAGCATGATCTGTTTTGTAAAAGCGCTAAGTACAGTCTTATACAGAGGTCTGTGGCTGCAGGTTTGGAAGGAGAATGTCCCACAAAGAATTGCTATTATGACAATGGCCAGGTATTGTTTGTGTTTACAGAGAGTTAGCAAATCTGAGCTAGTCCTCTGCTTGGCCCATCTTCTGAGAGTCTCTCTTTTCTGCTTCATTTGCCACCACAATACTGTCCAGAGGTTACAGTCAGTCAGCCAGCCACTGGAGAAAGTCCTAAGGCAGGGAAGGGAAGCTTCAAGCAGTGAGGGACAGCCTACCTTAGAAACCAGTGGGGTTGTATGAGACAGTGGGGCTGGCCTGACTTTAACTGAGTGTCCGTTTTATTCTACACAGCCATCAGACCAACCCTATCAGCTGGGTACTATTCTTCTGCTTGCTTTATAGATGAGGAGACAAAGGCTCAGGAGTGTGACACCACTTGCCAAGCTCAAGGACCAAGGAGGGGATGGATCCTCTGGGTTTGACAGCCCCTGGCTGCAGAAACTGAGTAGTCTGCTATGATGCTGGAGTCGTGGGTCCTGTAGGAAACTCTCCGTGAAGAAAGAAGAACATGGAATGACGGCAGCAATTGCAAGACTATGGCAGAGTTAAAGGAGCCAACACGGCCAATGAAACACCCTGGCCTGCGACATAGCCCAGAGAGTCAACTACTCAGGCCTGAAAAAGCATGGGACCCTGGGACAGGACATGTGGCCTTAGTAGAGGAACTTAGTCACTGCCCATCCTAGCCCCAGCACAGAGAGGGGGCAGTCCCTACCTGCCGGGCGCTCTTCTCCTCCTTCCTGTTTCCAGCAAAGGCTCCCCCTGGTCCGGCCCTGCTGGGAACTGTTGATACTGCTGACCACACTGGTGCTTCCCAAGGCAGAGGCGGGTGCAGAGCTGGGCTGGAGGAGCAAACTGGCACATGCAGCCTCATGATCTTCTGCCTCTTATGTGCCCTCAATTTAAATACAGCAGATGAAATCTACATCTTCCAATGTCCTTTGGTTTTTGTTCACACAAGTACATCTTAGTGGAAATAAGAACATGATCACACTTAACAATATTTTTTGGCCACAGGCCATACATTTACAGTTGAAGAATTCCGGGAGCAGATCTCTCTGGAAAATAAGACTTGAGACCTAATGTGGCTGTGGAGGACCAACCAAGCATCCTCAGGCAGAAGGAGCTGCATGACAATCTTGGCAGGTCTAAGCTCTCTCGTATCTTAGATGGATTTAAAAATCTGCTTACCACTGCCGGGACAAATAGCACTACACACAAGGACACATGATCAAATGAAACAGAAGCAAACCTGCTGCAGTTGAGAAGGAGAGGGAGCCATCCCACAGAAGCCTGCATCAGAAGGCAGAGAAGGGAGTGAAGCAAGAAGCCCAGGGTCTGAAGACAAGAGTCCAGAGCGAGTCCAGGGCTCACAGCAGAAAGGAAAAGGGGAAACAAAACCAGGAAAAAGAAATCCAACTCAAAACAAAACCACCCATTTCTGATTTCCTGAGCTTTCAATGTGGTGATCATTAACAGGAGCATGCTGGTTAATCTTAATTGCTGGGGCCAAGGAAGTGAATTTGCGAGGGTAATCAGATCCCAAAGCATACAGGGCTTTATAGATTAAAGCAAAGTTATCTCCTAATCCCATCAAAACGTCATAATCTTGTGTCACAGCAGCATCTAAACACAGCTGATTGAGATGCCACGAGTGCCAGATCTGGGATCCATCACAGCCTTGCAGTCCGGAAAGCAAATAACCCCAAATGAGAAGATTGGATTTAGTGTGGTCTGGAGATATTTACTACAAAGGCCCGAGTGCTGGCTTCGTCTCTCCCTCGGGCTTTGCATGGGGCAAGCTCTCGGGTCCCCAGATGCATCTCGCTTAAAGGAAATTCTCCCCAAATGGAAATAGATTCATCATTTTTGCTGATTGGAAAATTAATATGTGCCTGCTGAAAAAATGCAGGCCATACAGAGAATAAGAGGAGAAAGCATTCAATTGTACCAGCCAGGATAACTTGCTATTTTGGCATTTTATCTTTCTAGAGCTTTCTTCTATGCTCGCGCACACACACACACACACACTCTCTCTCTCTCTCTCCCCCTCTCTTCCTCCCTTCTTTCTCTCTCTCCCCCTCCACCTTTTTCTCTTTAATTTTCCTATCACATCATCTCTGTTCTTCCCTGCACTCTTAAGATTGTGGTTTTTCCTGCCCCATATGCACATGACAAATGTGGCAACAGCTCTCCTGCCTCTATCTGCTTGGTTTTAGCAACCAGTAGACAATGACCAGCATCTCTGGATTCCCTTCCAGATCTCAAAGAGAGAGGCTTTCAGTGGTCTCACTTCAACCAGTTATGGCCTGACTCTAGGGCCACATATAAGCATGGGGTGATTGAAAGATACAATGAATCTTTAAGTTAAAGACCTTGGTACAGGGAAATCTCCCTCTGATGCTCGCCATTTGATTACTATAGCTGGATTATGTTATTATCAGAAGGGCAATACTTTCACCTTTGGGAAGAAATTCTTGGCTAACCTCCTGTTTGTAGTCATCCAAATGAACTGGAAAAGGGTTTTGAAAAGCTCCCTCCCCTGAACTCACACCTCACACAAATAATCACTGGCATTTTGTTTGAGAACTGCACGACATCTAACCAATCGGGAAGCAATGACATCGCAATGCTGTTGTATCTCTTTATTAAATAAAACCTTTTTGGGGCCGGGGATTTAGCTCAGTGGTTCCGCTGCCTGCCTCGCAGGCGCAAGGTCCCGAGTTCGATCCCCGGTACATAAATAAATAAATAAAGCCCTTCTGTGTGCCTTTTAGGCATGTTTAGAAACATTGTGCTTGTGGGAATTATATACTTTATATGAAAGATTTTTCCCAAAGCATTTAATGAAAATTGTTGCTATGGAAACCAGGTCTTTTTTTTGTTGAACCACTATTTGTTGCTGTTTAAGAAAGCTATTGACTTGTGAGTGTTTTGATTTGATGTTTGGCAAAATAACAGGACTCTTTATTGGGTTTTGACACTTTTTTCAGTGATTTCCTCTGTGTTTTCTGGATAAAATACCTTATCATCTGAAAATGACATATTTCTTCCTTTTCACGTGTATTTGTCTATTTGTTTTATGAATCTTTACATAGACTGTCCAGCAAAATGTTACATATTAATGGTGACAGTGAACATTATTGTCTTATTTGAATTGCAATAAGAAATACTCGTAGTAAAGTCACCATAGTATCGCTTTGTATGTGGTTTTGAGGTTAAAACAAACTTTAGAATTAAAAAACAATTATCCCTGTATTCCAAGTTTTCTGTAAGGATTTTCGCCAAGTAGATGTTGATTGTTTTTCAAATACCTTTCATGAATCTTGTTATACATTTTTACTTTGGGCATAAATGAGGTATTTTATAGTTTACTCTTAGCAGGAATCCTCCTCAGATATGGAGGATTATTCTTTTAATTAATACTGAAATTAATTAGTGAGGATTCTGCATTTATGAGTCTCAGTGAGATTAGTCTATACCACTGATTTCATTACCATTTTGATTATATGTTTTATTGCCTGGGTTGTAGCTTCAAAGAATTAAGTAAAAAATAATTCACTTCTGCCTAAGTCCTGGGGCAAATATAGCAGAGAATTACCAATTTTGTCCATCTTAAAAACCTGACTATCCCTGGGAGGTTGAGGCGGGAAGATCATTAACTTGAGCTTATCCCAGACAATTTAGTGACTTAGAGAGACCTTGTCTCAATAAAAAATCAAGCAGTGCTAAGGATGGGCCCTAGGATCAATCCCCACTACCCAAAACCAAAACCAAACAAAATTTATTATTAAAATTTCTCTTTGAATCTGCTTTGGAGATAATATCTTTAAATATTGTCCTTTGTCATTTGAATCTAACTTTCTGTTTCTTCAGTCGATCTGGTAATTTATACTCCTCAAAATATGGATGTTTTATTAACATGTAAACTAAGCCTGTGTGTGTATGCTTGTGTCTGTGTGTGTTTGTGTCTCTCTCTGTGTGGTTGTATTTATCTGGTTTACTCTTTAGGTTAAAAATAGTCCTCCTGCCAAATATGTATCTGATAAAGGGTTAACGTCCAAAATACATATAGAACTGCTAAGTGCAACAACAAAACCACCAAGTGACTTGATTTGTAAATAGGCAAAGGACTTGAATAGGCCTTGTTGCTCTGAAGAATAGCCCCAGGTCTATGAAAAGGCCTCAGCCACAGAGAAGGGTGAGTCAAACCCACACTGAGAGAGCACTTTGGATCTGTGAGGGTGGCTTTTCTACCCCTAAAAAAGGTAAAAGCTATTGATGAGGCTGTGGAGCAAGGGAGCCTTTGTACACCAGCACTGGTACAGCCACTGGCAACTCTATTTCTGGATCTATATCCAATGAATCAAAATCAAGACGTCACAGGTGTCTACATGCCTATGCTAATTGTAGCATTATTTACTACACCTAAGACAGCTCATCCCCATTAGTGGATGGATGGACAATGAAAAGGTAGCACTGTATAGACGTACAATAGAAAGTATTCTGATTCAAAAAGAAAAATTCTCACTGTTTGTGACAACATAGACGAACTTGGAAGACAGTAGGCTATGTGACACTGAAAGCCGAGTGCTACATGACCCACAAGGCTGAGTAGGAACAGGGCGCATTCTAGATGGGGAAGCGGGGAGGTGCTGGTCAAAGGATGCAAAGTTTGGGTTATGCAAGGTGCATGAGTCCCAAAGCTCTCCTGTGCAGCCCTGTTCACAACATTGCACTGTATATGTACTCAAAAATTTGCTGGCTGGGCTTGGAAATGCACTGTAATCCACGTCCTCTGGGAGGCTGAGGGGCAGACTGCAGATATGAGTCCAGCCTGGGCAACTTAGCCTCTTAGTGGGACCTTGGCTCAAAACTTAAAAACATCTAAAAAGTACTGGGGATATAGCTCAGCGCAAAGCCCCTGAGTTTGATCCCCAGGATCACACGCATGCTAAGAAGGTGGGTCTTAGGTTAAATGTGTGTTTTTTTGGTACCGGGGATCAAACTCGGGACCTTGAGCTATGAGGCAGGCGGTGGAACCACTGAGCTAAATCCCCAGCCCTGTTTATTTTTTTGTTTTTCTTTTCTTTTTGAGGCAGGGTCTCACTATGTAGTTCAGGCTACCTTTGAACTCACTGTGTAGCCCAGCTGGCCATCCTCCTAACTCAGCCTCCCCAGTGCTGGGATTACAGGTGTCTGCCACCACACCTGTATAACTGTTCTTATAACCAAAGATTGTTTTAAAATAATAAATAAGAGAAAAAAGAAAAATGGAAAAAAGAATAAAGGGTAGGAGAAAACAATGTTTGGAGGCAACCAGTGTGTTTGTGTCAAACAGCGTGGTGATAGTTTCATGGGTGTGTTCTTTTCTCCAAACTCATCAAAATGTAGGCATTACATATACACAAGTTTTGGAATGTCAATCACACCGCAAAAAAAGTAGTTAAAATAGTTCTTATATCTTGATTTCTTTCTTTTTCCTTTCTAATAGTATTTGTATTTTATTCTCTCAACTAAATTCACTTTTTAAATATCAACATTAGCAATACCAATAACAGCCACTGATGTGCCAGTGCTGATATGAACACTCAATGCATATAAAGTCATTTAAACCCCAAAACAACTTTATTAGGTAGGTGTTATTGTTTTCTTCACTTTACAAATAAGCACATGGATGCCCAGAGAGGTTGTGGGACTTGCCCAAATTCACTGAAGGTGGAAACCATGACAGACTATCATCTATACAGCCTGGGTACACAGCACAAAGTGTGTAACAGTTCCGTGCATTTTCAAAAAAGCAGAAGAGGTGATCTTATTGAAAGGGACAGAAGAGGAGTACAGTGATAAGCAGAACTGTTAAATAGTTAAGTGGTGGGCCAGGATTTAGCTCAGTGGTTCCGCCACCTGCCTCCCAAGTTCAAGGTCCCCAGTTTGATCCCCCGTACCAAAAAATAATAAATAAATAAATAAATAAGTAGCATTTGTTTTTTGTGTTTGTTCTATAGTTTGTCTCATTCTGCAAATATTTACTGAGTACCTAATACCTGCTGGGCCCTAGTGTAGATGTTAGGACACAGACAGACTCCAGGTGAGGAACCTGAGGCTTGGGAAGTGCAGAGCTGTCCGGGTGGGAAGTGCACCCTTTCTAGTCATGTGCAGAGAGAACAAAGAGTCACTGCACAGTGCAACTGAAGAAGGACCTGTACACAGCAGCAGGCAGAGCAATTTGCAGAGAGAATAAATGACACTGTTCTCAGGCGTCCTGGGAGGTGAACATTTTAGAAAATCCCTTTCATCAGAAGCTTGCTCCGAGAAAAGATGAAATCGACCTCATTGCCCACAGGAAGCTGGGACATTTAGCTGGTACCAGGAGACCTTTAAGTCATGACGCGCACTCCCCAGGCGCTCTCAGATTGAAAGAGACAGGCGCCCGGGTGGCTTCGCCTGGGCCTCACCTCTCATTTCAGTCACCAGGGCGAACTCAGCTGCAGACCGGACCCGCTGCCTTCAACACGGGCCTTGCATTAGATGTGTGTCAGCAGAGATTAGCTCAGCGCCGACACTGCTGTGTGCCATTTGTTAGGCCACCTTCGCCCACCCCGTAATCTAATCTTAGCTGGAGCGATGCGTCTTCCAGGTTAAATGCATTAAAGGGGCCAGGGGATGTGGGCAGTTCCAGGAGGCCGCGACTTCTTCCTTTCTGACAAGCCTGACCCGAGCTCCGAACCCCTGGCCCCCAAGAGACGCCAGGGGTCAGCACCCGGTTGGTGTAGACGAGAGACAAACGCTAACAGAGAGAGACGAGAGGATATTGGAAACATATTCTCCAGGCCTCCGCGCCTTAGAAATCCGAGAAGAACACGAGGCGCCAAGTGAAAGCTTTCCCTGCTGGAAAGACATTTCCTGCCCACGTTTCAACAAGAACTTGATGAAGATATTGGTGGGGGTGGAGGGAAGAGGAGGAGGAGGAGGCCAGAGTCCAAAGCAGATGGGAGGGAAGTCGGGGAAGATGGATGCCCTGACCCGGTGCGGGAGCTTAGGGGCCGACTGTCCGTGACACCGGTCTGTTCTTTCAACCATGCCACCCTTTCATAAAGGCAAATAAATATTTCACCAGCAAATCTTGCCTTTCCATTCCCTTTTCGTTCCTTTGAACCCCTGGCTAGGTGCGTGAAGAGGTCGCTCTGGTTTTCCGCTATTCGCACCCAGTCTACCAGGGTGAGAGGTAAGATTTCTCCTTTTGCCTCCAGCATACTGTTTGAGTCTCCCAACACCTGGGCTCCTTCTCCGTGTGTCTTTCTGCCCCCCAACTCTGGCCCTGCCTCCCCATTTCTGCAGAGCTCCTCTCTGGTCTTTAGTTAGCATCTCCAAACTGCATTCACCTAAGTTTTCAAACCACTACCTCAGGGCAGCCAGCATCATTTTTAAATACCAAAATGTAGAATTTTTTTAAATGCAGCCAGAAAAGGGCACAGATTCCAAAATTCATCCTGATGAATTTTCGCACACTGAACACATTGTCCCCAGAGATGAAATAGTCAGTCAGCTCCCTTCTAGCCCCTCCCCCAGGTCAGCAGTATCTGGATTTCCAACACCGTAAATTGGTTTTCCTCTTTTTCATGCTAGAGCTAAGGGAAATTTTAAGCTGTACACTCTCTTGGCTTACTTTCTCCAAGATTATCTACGTTAGTTTGGGTAGTTTTATATTTAAAACAAAACAAAACAAAAACCTGTGTGTAAAATTCCCTGTGTGGGCCAAGCACGGTGGCCCAAGAATGTAATCCCTGCACGAGGGAAGCTGAGGCAGGAGGACTTCTGTGAGTTCAAGGACAACCTGAGCTACACAGCAAAGCCCTGTCTCAAAACAAAACAAAGCAAAGCAAAATCGTGTGAATATATCACAATTATTTTCCCAGACTGCTAATGATGGGCATTTGGGTAGTGTTTCTACAGGAACTCTTTTTTTTTAACCCCTTCAATACTAAAGACTGAACCCAGGGTCCTTGTACTGACCTACATTTTTAATTTTTCACATCTTTATTTTTTATTTTGAGACTCTCTCTGAGTTGCTACATTGCCCAGTCTGGGCTCAAACCTTTGATCCTCCTGCCTCAGCCTCCCAGAGTGCTGGGATTACAGGCGTGCACCACCAGACTCAGCTGATTAGGAGGTCTTAAAAATATGAGTACTGTGAACAGTTCAGGTTGCATCTTTTGCTCTGGATCAGAGTTATTTTTCAAATCACAGAAATCCACTTGCTCCTCTCTTTCAGGTGCTTCAGCAGATCGTCACTGTTTTAAGATAAAAATCAAATAGCCCCCAAGAGTCTGGGAATCTGGTCGTCCCCCAAACAGGTATCAAAATGAGTGTTCAGGTCAGGGAGGACTGTAAATGAGAGCAATAGGAGACATCGGGGAGTAGCAGAGACTGTGGCAAAACCGGAGGGCCAGGAAGTAGCTGATAGCTGACATCTGCAGATGTGGAGCCCCTGTGTCCAAATTTTACCTACTTTAAAAATTAGTTAAAATATTTTATGTTAGTTGAAATTTCCAATTTTAAAATGTTGACCATTTCCAAAATATTTTTCAAATATTGCATGAGTCAAAAAGCAAACAAAATAACAAGAAATGAAACATTTCTAAGGGCTGTATCTGGCTCCTGAATCCACCATTTGGAATCACAGACCTTACTTCCCCTTCTAGAACACTCTTGTAACTTCCTGCACAGTCCCTAGATCAATTTCTTTTGCCTGAAACATCGTATTCCTTATAGACTCATTAGCTTAATCAAGAATCCCCATCTGGAACCTGAAAGTGAGTAAAGGGAACCTCTGTATATCCCAGGGGCATCTCCCTCCTCTTCATCTTGGCACCTAGATTCTTGGCCAGTACTTAGGGCCTTGCACAAAGAAGGTGCTCAATGAATAGTGTGAGACTGAAGAAATATCACTGGTGCCTAGAACTGCATTTATGTATATGTCTCTTCTATTAATACCCAAAGGGGTCCTGTATTACCTTGCTTAAACCTGTTCCAAAACTTTAACGATTAGCAACAACGAATATTAGGATCTCAAATGCTTGCGTATAAGGTCAAGGTATGTGAGAAATTCAGACAGCAGAGTAAGGGGAGTTGTAGACAGTGGCAGGGACAGCCACAAAATAGGGTACACGAAAGGTTTGTGATCTGAGGGAGAGGGCCAGAATCTTCTTTGGTCATCACAGTACCTGGAATGGGGTAGCTCCTATGAAGCACCTGCTACCTTCTTTTCTATGGTGAAGAACAACATCTCGCTCTGTGTTTTCAAAGGATGGTGGAAAAACTCCTCCAGGGCCCAGGAGGATGTCCCTGAATATGTGGCATTTCAACCGAGTGTTGAATAATGAGACAGCTTTGTCTCAAGGAAGAGTATCTCAGGAAGACAAGCTCTGGAGCAGGAGCCACCTTGGCATGTTAGGGAACAGAAGGGAGGCTGATGGGGCAGAGAGGCTCTGAATGCTGTGGGCTGCAGTGGATGGAGCCTCACAGGCCTGCTGCGACGTGAGCACTTTCCTCCCAGGTATGCAGGACCTTTGGTGGTGACTCAGTTTCCCCTGATTGTCCCCTGATTCCTGGCTTCTGTTTCCCACATCACCACTCTTACTCTTTCCCCCAGGCCTGGGCCCCACCTTGCCCCACTGAATCACTCTCTCTGGAGGAGGAGCCCGGTCTGAGTCAGTTACTGCAGGTCTATGTGTGACTGGGATATATCTTCAGTGGAAATAGCCACTAGCTCCCCACTTCCTGTGTATGTATACATGTAATGGTTTGGGTCAGAAATGGCCCCAATGTCTCATGGGTTCAGGGACGAGCTTTTGAAGGATGATCAGATCATGAGAGCTCTAACCTCAATGGTGGATTAATCTTGAATGGCTGATGGGGGCTGTCGGGAGGTGGGGCCTGACTGGAGAAAGTCGATCACCAGGGTCAGAACCTGGAAAGGTATACTCTTGTCCCCAGCCTCTTTATCTTTCTATCAATCTCTTGCTCTCTCTGTGTTTCCTGGCTGCCATGAGGACAGCAGCTTTCCTCTATCATGTCCTCTGTCTTAATGCTCCTGCCTTGGGCCAGCTGACCATGGACTGCATCCCCTGAAACTGTAAGCCAAAATAAACCTTTCCTTTTTTAAGCTATTTACCTCAGTTCTTTGTCACAGCCAAGAAAAGCTAACACAATATAATATATATGACATCTAACTATTATCTCTTTCTATAATTTTTGTACTTTTCGTATTTATCATCTATTATCGATATGTTGACCTCTCAATCTATCATTTACCTATCTCTCTCTCTCTCTCTGTCTATCTCTCCCTCTCCCTCTCTCTTTTGCACTGGGGGTGAACCAGTGCATGCTAGACAAGCACACTACCATTGAGCTACAGCCCCACTTCTTTTTATAAAAAGTATTTTTATTTGGAGACAGTTCTCACTAAGTTCCCAAGGCTGGTCTTAAATTCACAGTCCTCATGTTTTAAACTCCAGAATAGTTGGTATTACGGGCATATGCCCCTGAAGCTGGCTTATCTACTCATTTTTAATTAAGCAAAAAGAAAAGTCAAAGAATGTTAAAATGATGTCTTTATCTTTCTTAGCATAGCAACTGAGACTGAATATTTAAATAACACCAAAAAAGAAACATGGGAGAAAAACTAAGTCTTACTGAATTAAAGACCTTATTTTGCTATCATCTGGAATCTTACAATGAATAACTAGGTGCTTAACTACTTTAGCACATTTATGTGGCTTTCCATAGGAAAAATTCCTGGGAGAATGATTACTTTGTCAAGTAGTATACTGTTTTATAATTTTCCATACATGTTGTCAAGTTCTTTCCATAAAACTTACACCAATTCAGACTCTCCTAATGGTGTTCATGTATTTATTTTTAAAAAGCCAAGTAAAAGACAAAAGAAACACTGGAAAGAATTTTAGCTACACAGATGTTAAACAAAGGGTTAAATGCTCTTTTACAGAAAGTAGGCAAATGAAAAAAATGTAAGATAAGCAAAACAGTAAAATTAAAAAGGAAAATAAAATGGAATTGAAATGTCAACTAATAAATGAAAGAGAATGAAAAACTCACTAATGAGTATTTTAAACATATATATTCACACACATTAGTTACCAAAGAAACACAAGCCGTAATTGCAATAAGATATTTTACTCACAGATCTACAATTAAAACCCACTTACCATTCTGATGAAATGGACATTCATATAATGCTGATGGGAATCTGAGCTGGTGTAAGCTTAATGGCAACATTTTGACACTATGTATCAAAACCCTTAAAAGCCCTCTTGTGCCTTAGCTGGATAATTCTCCTTACAGGATTTTTTTTTTAAAGAAAAATAAACATGAAGAAATATTTTTCATTGTATTGTTGGAAATAATAGCAAAATTAATTCAGGGCAGCCATCATGGAAACCAGCATGGAGGTTTCTCAAAAAATCAAAAATAAAACTGCCACATGATCCAATTAAAGGGATCAAAAAGCAAAATTGCCTGCAGGTTGATCTCCATTTAAAGCTCGCAGTGGCTCTCAGCTTATGCAATTGTTTTAACTTTGAGAAGTCTTGCATAATTCAACTTTTGCATAAGTCCCAGAGCTTACTTGTAATCACTGCATATTTTAAAGTTGCAAAATTCATGATGTACTTTTTCTGTGCACGCACCAGCTGTTATTCAAAATTTTTAAATTATCTCTGTATCCAGAGTTCACACCAAAAGAAGCAAAAATATTGTTGTGTATCCCTACAGCACCCTGCTCAATGTTGGTGGCTACAGAAGTGTTTGTTAAACATTTGATAGATTTATTTGTAGAAGGTTGTGATAGTTTTACTGGTGTTTAACCAAATATTTTGGGCTTTCTATCTTTCCCAAATGCAGTAGGCAAACTCTGACCTTGTGATTGGTTGTCTAATTCTAGTGGATGAGTCATGAGCTTTCTGAGTGGAGCATTTAATTGCTGATGTTAGACTCATCAGAGATCTTTTCCCTCGGCCCTTGTGAACAATCATTCCTTGGAATCCCAAGAGGATTGGTTCTGGAATCTTCTGCCCATACTAAAATCTGTGTATGCTCAATTCCTTTACACAAAATGATGAAATATTTGGATATAACCTACCCACCCTTCCTGTGTATTTTAAATAATTTCCAGATTATTTATAATACCTGAACCAATGTAAACATTGTATATACAGAGTCTGTACTGTTCAGTGCAGTGTAATCCCCCCCACCAAGAGTTTCAATCTGAAATTGGCTGAATGTACAAATTTGGAAGCTGCAGATACAGAAAGCCAAGATGACTCCTCTATTATCCTTATTCTTAAAGTGAGGATAAGATGGAATAGCCCTCAGCTAACCTGGGAAGAACATGTAGCCTAGACAAGAAATGAGGCTTTGTTATTTTAGCCCACTGATTGAGGAGGTGGTGTTTGTTACTGCAGCATAACTGAGTCTTTTCACCCTCAAGGTATGATTTTCAGAGCAGCTGGGAGTTGGTTAGAAAATAATTAGAGCCGGATGTGGTGGTGCATGCCTGTAATTCCAGCACTCAGGAAACTTAGGCCACAAGTTCAAGGCCAGCCTTGGCTACATAGTGAGTTCAAGGCCAGGTTGATTTATGTGGCAAGATCAGTCTAAAAAAAATAGAAGGAAGGAAGAATAAGAAGAAGAAGAAGAAGAAGAAGAAGAAGAAGAAGAAGAAGAAGAAGAAGAAGAGGAGGAGGAGGAGGAGGAGGAGGAGGAGGAGGAGGAGGAGGAGGAGGAGGAGGAGGAAGAAGAAGAAGGACCTAGAGGTCAAGAAGATGGACACAGGAGCCCAGCAGGTAAGTTGCTTTGCTTCTCTCTGTTTGCTCATCAAGATGGGTGTGAGAACTCAACAAAAATACAGTGGACCTCCTTGTTTTCCAGTTTCATTTTTCATGATTTCACTTATCAATGGCCAGTTGTGATCTGAAAATGTTAAATGGAAAATCCCAGGGATAGTAAGTATCATTGTGAGAAAAACATACACCATCCTGTTCCAAACTATCTGGGTTGTAAATCATCTATTCATTCACCACATCCATCTGTCTCCACTACCTGCTACTCTCCCACTGTCACTTGGTGGCCTTCAAGGTTATCAGATTGATTCTTGGGACCATCACAGTGCCTGTGCTGTATCACTCTTATTATACAAGAGAATGACCTCAGAATGTCAGAATAGTGATGCTGGCAGTCTTAGAACAGCATATTGCTGTCATTGTTTTATTTTGTTAGTTATAACAATAATATTGTTAACCTGTTACTGTGCCTTATTTATAAATTAAATTTTATCACAGGTATGTAGGTATGGGAAAAAAATAGTAATATAGGCTTGGTTGCTATCTGACCCTTGGGGGTCTTGGAATGTATTTCCTGGGATAAGGGACTGGTACTGTCATGTGTATTTGGTACCTGGGCCTTAGTAAATGCTCAATAAATGACTGGTAACTTTAGAATTTCAGAGAGCAAATAGATTTCTCCCTGCCTGGAGGGGGTCTTGGCTTTTTAGGATCTTCTCCATTACCTCTACTGTAAGAACCACATCTTCTAAAGACTCAGGATGGCATTTCATGTAAGAATTCAGTAAATATTGATCAAACGACCCACCCACAATGAGGTTCCTGTCAACTACTTAATCGCCTTCAAATGGAGTGTTGATTGGCTTAATTCCCCCTCCACCCTGTTTCTGAAGCTTGGTGGCTTAATTCCCTGATCCTCCAACCGAGAGACCTCCCTGGAGCTTGACAGAAGTGTTTTCAAAAGCTAAGAACATTTGTGAGTTGCATGTTCTTTCTGTGGGCTCAGTGTTTTACCTTTCTCATGGCTACAGAACGCCACTTCCTCTTGAGAATCATGGGTAATTGTTCCACAGAAATATGCACGCGCCCACACGGGGACCCATGGACGTACACACGCACAGATGCATGGCTACACGCACACACCCACACTTCGACACACGGACGCACGATTTCCATTTCTGTCTAAGGCAGAGAAAAGAAAATGCCTGAGAGGGAAAGTACGTGGGTAAACACAGGATGATTAGACTTCACTAGTTTCTTTCCCTCGAGAGAACGTTCTATAATATGTTTGTTCATTCCAACCTAAATCTTCTTGTGAGGAAGAAAGAGTGAGGATTATTCGCCTGTTTGTAATATGGAAAAACCAAAGTTGAGCAGCTCCCCCAAGGCCATCATGGACAGCGCCTAAGAGTGAAGCATTTCCAGTCAGGCCGGCTAGGGTCCAGGACCAGAGACCACCCGGCACGAGCCCTGCGGCATCCTGAATGTAGTGTTTAACTTCTCTAAGCCTCAGTTTCCACATTGATCTCTCCCCACCCATGCAGTCTGAGAACTCAATTTTATGTGTGTGTGTGTGTGTGTGTGTGTGTGTGTGTGTTTAAATCAGAGGTTAGATGTAATTATCCTACGGAACTTCCCAAGGCATTGATTGTTTACTCTTCTTAAGGAGAGGAAGAAACAGAACCAGTGAGAACCAAAAAGGGGGTGGAGATAGAATGTGAAGAGAGGTTCATGGGAAATGCTTAGCATTTTACCTTTTACCAACAGCGACATTAGAAAGCCAAGTACACCCAGGGAACAGAAACTCAATATGAAACAAATGATTGTGGATGTGTGACATAGTGACAACTGTCCCAGTTTGCCTGGAACTCGGGAGTCCCCTTGGCCATGAGTCTTCCAGAGCTAAAACTCAGAGTCTCAAGGAACCTGGAGTGAGCTGGTCCTCAGAGATGCAGGTAGTAACACTAACTGGCCAGAAAGAGTGGCACAGCCGGGGACTGAGATTTGACTGAAGGTTTCAAGAGAGGAATGGGGGCTCTCCATGAGCACCACACTCCTTGCTCCTTCGTGGAGTTGCCTGAGCTGAGGTTTCCAAGGTCAGGATGCTGATCAAGGGTGTGGATCCATTTTTCTTGAGACAGAGGTGGGGAAGGAGTGGGAGGAGCCAGAGCAGAGAAACTCTTTAAAAGATGAAGGTCAGCAATGTTTTAAGAGTAAATTCAAAGTGGACACCCTACCGAGGTCCCGAGTCACGTGGAACATGCCGAATCAGCCTGTGCATCGGCAACAATCCACTGGACCCTCACCCCCACCCCGCTCCTGTGTACAGCCACCTGGTTCCACACTACAAAGACGCAGAGGACACCGGACCACCAGACCACGGTACTGAGTACCACTGCTCCTGGACCAGAGGAAGGGGCTTCCCGGCCACCATCCCTCCCGCTGCTCCCAGCCCACAGGAAAGGGCTTTTGGGCCACCATCCCTACTACTGCTGCTCCTGGCCCCTGTCCCACCTCTACCAGCTCAGAGGAGGTAATCTGTGCAGGCACCAACAGCCCCCCCCCCCAAGTTGAAATGAGAAAACATGTAAATAAGTCTCAAAACCAGACTTCCAGATCACCTACATCAACCCCAAAGGGAAATGAGATGGAACACTGTGATACTCAAACACCTGGACCCACTGAACTGGCAACAAAAGGGGACCTGGAAAAAATGAAATCAGAAATAATTTCTTAGATAACAGGAGAAATTGTGCCCCTAGTGTAAGACATGATTAATAAATCTAGAGAGGAGCTGAGGAACATGATGGAATCCCAACATAGGAAACAAATGGAATCCATAAAGCAGATGCAAATAGATTTCCAGGACATGAAAAACTCCACTGAAAGAGTAAATTCAAAGTAGCAAATAATAAACGAACCACAAGATACTTCTTTAAAAGACAGACATTGTGTAATTAGAGAGGAAAAGAAGGCTTACTCTGCCCGGTGTTCCCTTCTGGCGGGGAAAAAAACAGCAGAGCAACTTCATCACACCGATTCCCTCACGCTCTGGCAGGCAAGTGGTAAAATTATCAGATGAGGGTCCAATCCTGTCTCCTACAGCCACTTTTGCCAAGTGTGCCATGTCTAAAATAATGAAGGCGATTTGATTAAATGTTCACTGGCTGCAGCCGCTGCGCTAATTTGGAGATGGGCTTATTAGTTTAACGGCCCCTCCAAATCATCAGAATTCATTAGCATTAGTGCTACAGCTTCATGTGACATCCGCCCAAGGCTCCAGGCTGCCATTGTCACTGTTTCTCTTTCTGTATCACTCCTGCTTCTCAAGAGGGACACTGTGACACTGCGTGTGTGGTGTGTGTGGAAGTGTGTGCACACAAGCCAGGGCTTCCTAGTTGCTTTATCAGCATGCTGATTTTACTTGTCCCTCTATCAAAAAGTTGCTATAGCCCCTTTCCACTTTCAGCATATCCATACATGGACAAAGACCATTTCTGAATATGTTTTGGTGAGTCATTCTTTTTTATAATATGATCCAAAGCCCCCACATTTCCACTGACTCTCCACTTGCCCTTATATATCTTCTTTCATCTTATGTGACTCTTACTCTGACTCTCCTTCAGATACACAGATTCCTTGCTATTCCTAAAACATATCAGGCATGGTGTGTGCCTCAGGACCTTAGCATTGGCTCTCTGCCCCTCCTGAAACACGCTTTCCCAAGACAGCATCATGGGTTGCTCCTTCACTCCCAACTGTTGATTCACATGTCACCTCAGGAGGTCCTTATGGCCATCTTTCTTACATATGTGACAGTTGGGGCTGGCCAATGGGAAAGTGAAGTGAAGTTGTGGTCATCTAGCAATGCCGAACCTTCCCCACTCAATAATGAAGTACAATATCCTTCCAGGTTGTGATTGTTCTATAGTTGTCTTTTTTTTTTTTTTTGGTGCCGGAGATCGAACTCGGGTCCTTGCACTTACAAGGCAGGTGGCAGAACCACTGAGCTAAATCCCCAGCCCAGGTTGTGATTGTTGACTGTGATGGTTCAACTTGACTTGAGTGAGAAGGGTCTAGCAGATTAATAGAGTTCTGGGTGTCTGTGGGTGATTGACACGGAGGCTGGGAAACTAAGGGAAGACTTGTAGCCTGGATGGAATAAAAAGGAAGGAGGGAAGTGCTCTTGTTTGGAAGAGCCCGGTCTTTGCCACTGCCTTTGGACCTCCCGCTGCAGTCTCTTCAGTCTTCCAACATGGGCTCGCGCCTCTGACTGCAGCGAGCTTCTAGGCTTTTAACTTTTGAATGCTACTGCATCCTCCAGCTTTCTCCAGTGCCCATTTTCGATTCTCCTGCTTCTGACCCTGGGATACTTTTGTACAATTATGCATATATTTTATACTGATCCCGTTCTTCTAGAGAACCCTGATACACAGGTCAAGTCCCTTAGATCTTTTTCATTATAAGAAAATAAATAAAAACCCTACCATAATACAAACCACAAACTAACACCTTCCCTGCAATTGGTACATTTTCTCTACCTCCGTATGTGTGTCTGTAATTATGACATTAAAAAAGACGTCTGGGAAGGACAGAGGCAAACTTCACTTGTCTTTCTCCAGCCTGAGCTGTGAGCTGCTGATCGGACTAATAGCCCTGTGCGTGTGCTGCTGTAACTTCAGGAAATGTTTGAGAACAGAATCCAACAATATGAGGAAATGAGAGCATTTCTTTCTCTTCTTTCATAATTTTTTTTGAAAACAAGATTTCCTTTAGCTTAGAAGTATAGTGTAGTTAGAAGATTTTTCTCTTAGCTCTTTTTCTCTTTTCCCCCCACTCTTCTTCCCAAGACCCTGATGGAAAATATTTGCTCTTAAATATAAACAAACAAAATCATCCTAGTTGTCTAATCTGCTGCCTACACATGAGGGAGTGCTCCCTCAGTCTGTGGTACAGGAAAAGAGGTAAAGCTTCGACTTAAAAAACAAAATTCCAATCATCTTACACTGTGTAGCACTGTCGTAAGTGCGCTTGAGGGAAATTCAACTAGTGACTAATGAAATGAGTTTATCCTGTTTCAAAACCAAATCAATACAACAACAAAAATCTCACTCCACTTTGGGCTATTTTATTCCAGTTTCTAAATGGTGGGCCCCTTGAGGGGAGAGATCCTGTCTGATTCATCTCTGCACTCTTAGAGTCTTCCATGGCACAAGGTAAGGATCTTGGAATGGATGAATGAATGGATGAATAAATGTATTAGTGAATGATTTGCAAAAATCCTTCCCAGCTTTGATGTCTCTCTTTTTTGCTGTCAGGAATAATGGACTATTACATTTCACTCACTTGGGGAAAGACAATATTAAAGCATAGATCTACCCCACCATCATTCCCCCAGAAAGAAAAGCCAATGATGATTCCCATAAAGATATCGTCATAAAGAGGAGTCCATACCTAGCATCACGTAACCCAAATAGCAAACCGTGATTGGTTTTGAAGGAGAGGTAGGACTTGGAAAATGAGGAGGGACTTACTCAAACTCCTGAAATCTCAGTGCCTTGTGCCATCATCCATTGAGAATCCTTTGAAAGACCACACTCAAGCATTCTCATTAGAAGTATATAAACTTTCAGGGACACAAAAGGATCATGGTAGTTATGGCCATAGGAATGCGATGCATACCTGTGCTTTGCCCAAAAGGATTTTGGTGTTTCCCAAAGGAGCTGCGTGCTCTTCTCTACATTTACACATATTTAAATGGTTGTCTTGAAGGGTGAGGAAACAAAGGTGTGAGAACCGGAGTCCAGTTTATTCTCCATGGATCCTGGATCCTAGCAGAAAAAAAAATGATTCTATTCAGATGGTTAAAATGTGAGATGTTTCTAAAGGAGTTATTTACAGAAGTGTGAGTGTGGTTTGTAGAACTGAAAGTCGAAGTAGGCCCTCAGGGTCTTCCAGTAGTAGGAAGCTGGAACCAACCTGGAATGTAAGGGGCAGTAGAAGGAAATGGGGTTCCTGGTGTCCAGAAAAAGCTGCAGCCATAGAAGTTGGGCCAGCCAGTAAGATGTGGAGACTTGCGAGGCCACAGTCTCCTTGAGAACTGTGATGCAGGACCACTGCCCATTGTCCTGCTGGTGATTCCTATTGGTCAGACTCCATGGAAAGCCAGGAGTCAGAGGACCGCAGGTCTTAAGAGTCCACCTGGGTCCTAGAAAGGGCAAAGCAGCGTGGAGCACTGATGGTAAAGAGCAGGACAATGCAACCTATTTGATGAGGACAAGGGGTTGATGGGAATCAACTTCATTGGGGGTGATTTTCTTATGTGGAATCAAGACAGAAACACCCCATGTTTTGATGGGAAATATCCTGTCTTTTAAATGTTTAGCTTTGTTCTGAGGAAAAAAAAAAATAACAGATCCTGGGCCCTTGGAGTGTTGTATTACATGGAGGCCTCTAAGACATGGTAGTTAAGAGTTGCATCTTCAAGATTACCCCAGGAATCCTATCCTTATGTATTCCATGCCCTCACTGTACCAGGTTTGGTCTGTATGACCAGTGGCACACAGCAGAAGTAGGGGTGTGTTGCTTCTGAGATGGGGTAATCAAAGAGACAACAGGTTCTCTCTCACCTGTCCCCCCCCCTCTCGCCCCTTCTATCTCTCTTCTCTGCCTCTTGGCTTAATGTGGGGAAAGATATATTGGGAACAGTGCTACAGAGAGACCCATACAGTGAGGAGCTGGGGCTTCCTGTTGACAGCTGTGCTGATGGCCCTGGAAATCAACTTTCCCCATTCAAGCCTTCAGATGAGACTGCAGCTCATTTGCCCACCTGCCAGCTTGTGCAACTTTACAAGAAGCTCTGGGGCTGAACCTCTGATTTTCAACCTTCAGAAAGTTTGAGATAATAGATGCTTGTATTTTTAATCCAGAGTGTGGGAGGACGTCCATCATAGCACAGCAGCAGTGAGCTAATTTAAAACTGGAGGCCAGGTGAATCTGCTAATGCACAAGTGCATTAATGATGATTAACTTGCATTGGAGCCTGTTGCTTTGCATGGATCCCAATCATTCATACTCTTAACTATGTAAAAAGCACTGGTCTGAGCCTCAGTTTCTTCAGTTTACAATGCAGATCACAGTAATGCCTATCTGAAGGGTTGCTCTGAGAATCAGAGGGAATAAAGTATTCCAAGTGCCTGGGACAGAAATGGAAACAGAGTAGCTGCTTCACAAAGGCAGCTCACATCATTGACCAGGGAGAAAAATGACTTTCAAATGCTCTGCATACTTCAGGAGGTGGCCCCAAGGAGACTCAGGGCAATGGTTCACCAAGCTGCCTGGTGTATTTCAGCTCTCTTGCTTCTCTTGCCTTAAATCCAGTTCTCTCACAATCTTCTGTGATGCATGGTGTCCCCAACGCAACCAGCCCTTCTGCCAGCTCTGGCAGCCTGGAGCTTGGAAATCTCTCCCTCCTGACCATGGAGAATCGGCTGTCTCCACTCGCGCCTCCTTGGCGGTGTGGGGAATCCCTGATTTTCTGGACGTGCTCTGTCACTCTTTGGGTGCAGGCCAGGCTTTACTCATGATTTCCATTCTCTAATGACTCAAGGATGAGTGTGTGACTGAGTCAGCCAGAGCCGGGTGGGGAGTGAGTGGCCATGTGTTTATAGAGGAATCACATGAAGTTGGGGGCCTTGCAGACAAAAGCACCAAGGGCTGAAGGCAGGGGCAGTGGTGGAGCCATGCATGTTAACTTGGGGAAACTCTCCGGTGTGAGCTGTTGATCGGAGCTTTGCGATCTGGAAGAGCACCTTCTTCCCTTGAGGAGTAGGGTAGAGACTGGCACCTCCATGTTTCCATCTTACAGCTCCAGCTGCCTTCCATGACAAACTCTCCACTTGGCAAAAAGAAAAAGCACATTCATTTCAGTTTTCGACTCTATCCCCCAGAAGCAGGTAAAAAAGAAAAACACACACCAAATTGCAGTGGACTTTCTGTGTCAGTTTTCCTCGTAGTTAGGCATAGAAGAGTCTGACTGGATCAGGGTGGAATAGAGTTGTCAGGTGCAAAGAAAGTAAGGTCTCAGTAATTCCTTTTTGAGGCAGTGCAAGGTTGCAAAATACATTCAAAAAAATGTATGTTCAAGGGCATTCGGGGTTATGATCTTTGCAATAGTGAAAAGCAGCAGCTATAAAACTCATCAGTTGGTGATGATGAAATGGATTCAGATACTTTCAGAAGTGGAATACTCTATAATCATTTGCAAGAATGGGCTATATTTATGTGTACTGAAGAGCACCCCACACAGAGATGTACACAATATCCAAAGAAGTGAGCCATGTCATATTATAATAAGGATAAAGTAGTCCCATTTCTGGTTTGAATTATCATTGTCATGTGTATGCGAATGCATGAATTTAAATAAGAGTTTTAGATGCCTGGAAAGTTCTATACTAAACTGTTAACAGTAATTGGGGGTGACCTGGGTTTGGGTGGAAACAGAAAAGAAACTGCTTTTGTCTTTTTAAAATCTATAATATGCTGTGGCATTTGAAATGCTTACAGTGAACATGTTCGTGGGGGGCTTTACTGTTCTTTCATTAGACAGCTCAAGAACAGAGAGGCATAAGGCATGGTTCTTTGTGTTTCTCTGCAAAGTAAGTTATGTGCCTCTAACCAGTTCTGGAGAGAAGCCCAAAGCATAGAGGAAAGGGAAGAAAAGAAAGGGGTGTAGGGAGAAAGAAAGAAAACTGAGCAGTGGAAAAGAAAAAAGTGCTCATTCTAGTTGAACAGCAGCTAAAGAGAATTCCAAACTCTGGAACTACCTGGAGGCTGGCAATCTCCAGTCCTGGGTCTTGGGTCAGTAGGTGAGAGGGGAAATGGGAAAACTGCATTGCAATTCCTCTTCCAGGAGCTTCTGGATTATGGTCCAAGCAGAGATGTGCTGTCTGTGCATCCCTGGACAAGCCGCTTGCCCTCTCTGTCTTTTGCTTCTTCGTTTACAGAGAAAAAGACTCCCTCATGTACTCATTCTCAGACTTAAACACACAGCAGAATAACCCAGAGGGCCAAAGTCCCAGATTCCGATTCCTGGATTTCTCTCCCCACAAGTTCATTCTCACCGGACCCAAGGGACCACCTGAGAATGTATATTTCCAACAAGTCCAAAACTGGGAGCTACAGCAGAAGCCACACTTTGAATAAGCACCGCCTTACCATAACAAGCCAGAGGTTGCGGTAGGGAGCAAGCGAAACCATACAGGAAAGTGGCTTGCAACACAAGAGCTTTGTGGCACTGTTCAAGTTCTGCCTCTAACTGTAGAATTTTGGGGGAAAATATCACTTACCTTTCCTGAGCCTTTGTTTTCACATCTGTAAAATGGGCATAATACTTTTTAAGGACATGGAAACTCAGGGAAATATATGTGGGTTTTATTGTGGTTATTACAGTGATGTTATTAAGATTAAATTATTTTCTGTGGAGGAAGTCCCCACTATCAATGCTGAAGCACTGGAAAGGAGAAAGGAAAACAATTTGGGTGCCAGAGGACTTCTGCAGGCATTTATTATGCTCAGGAGGTGGCAGAGATGTCTGCCGAATCAGAGCAGGAACACAGAACTCAGGATCCTGAGCCCCAACATAGGTGCATTGTGGGTAGAGAAGGTCATGTGATCTGCATTGTAAGAGTCCTTATCCCCTGCCTGGAATTACACAGCCCGGAGCTTCCTCCAGAGCCAGTCAACACAATTCAGGGCTTGCTGGGCAGCTGGTTTCCCCACAGATCCACCTACGTCTTGGGCACCTGGAGTCTGCTCACTGCTGTGTCCTGGTTTTCTGGCCTCTCAAGCTCCCTCCAGTCTTCGCTCCAGTTCTGTGATTGAACGGCTCAGGGACATCAGCACATTCCGCTCTGTTCCCCTCTTCTCTGTTCCAGTGTGGGGGGCAGTGATTTAGGAGTTGCTGGGAGAATTGGGTTCATGCAGGGGCACACAGTAGGTGCTTTCCTGAAGAGGCCTATTCTCAACACGCATCCACTCTTATCCCGTCTCTGTCCCTTCTTAGGATGTCCTAGTGAGGCTCCATGGCCTGGCCTGCTGGGGACACCTGGCAAATCCTGCCTGCCTCCCCCAGCGCTGGCCTCATCCTTTCTTCCTTTCTGCTCCGTGATTCACCTAAGGAAGCACTGAGGTTTCTCTGAGGATGATCACCCAGCCCCCACATCCAGGGCCAGCTGAGAATTCTTACATTTCAGAGTGAACACGCACATAGATGCTGATTCTTGGGCCCTCACTGGACTATCGCTATCAGGTTCTTGGGGGCTAGGCCCACTTCTGCATTTGCAAGAGGTACATGGATCTCATACCCATAAAGTGGGAGAATCACTGCCCTCCAAGCTCTAAACCTAGCAAGTGGGCCCAGAGCTGTACTATCAGGTATTGTTAAAGCTACACAATAACAGCAGTACCAGAACCTGTCCTTCCTGAGCCCTTACACTGCGTGCTAGGCCTTAAAATAAGGTATTAGCAGCACCGCAGATCTGGGCCAGCAAACTCCAGCTAGGGGTCAAACCCAGCTCACCTCCCATTGTTATAAAGGAAGCCTTCTGATCTTCTGTATTGTCTGTGGCAGCCACAGGGACAGGCCACGGTCTCTGTCCTCAAGGACAGCATCCTCTCTGCCATGACATAGTAGTTGGCCATTCAAAGCCAAAGTGATCTCACAGCAACACAATTCCTGCTGCTGCTGAAAGACTGGCCGTAGGTACAGGAAAAACCCAGAGAGGCTGGATTCCCATCCCAAGCAACTGTCTTCATCTCTGGGCCCCGCTTTCCTTCTTTGCAAAACGGCTGCATAAGAGGCCCCCGCTGGCCGTGGCAAGGACAAGATGACAGGGACGAAGCAGTAAAGGACTGGCTCTCCTTCTGACGCACCTGAGCTGCTCGGAAATCTGCAACTGTCCTCTCTTCTCCAAGTGGTGGCGTCTTCCTGCTGTCCGCCTTGCTTGTCTGCTTGCTTTACTTGCCTGACAAAACTACAGAAAGTTACGAATATGTTTGCAACACTGCGCAGAAGGAGGGGGCCCACAGATGTTGTTTCTTTTGCTGTTTTGCAGAGCCGGGGTGCCCCAGGGGGCCTCAGCATGCTGGACAAGTGCTGAGGGACACCCCCAGCCCGCTTGTTTGTTTTAAAGATGGTTCCTCCCTCTCCGGGAACATTCCCCTCTCCTCACTCTCCTTCTCCATGATCTCATGATGCGTAACCCTGGCACCTGTGAGCTGCTCCCTGATCTTTCCAATGGGCACTTGCAATTTTATTGGCCTGTGGATTCTGGGCCTAATGATGCCTCTCTGCACAAGTTCTTTCTCTCCATCTGGCCTCAGGTTCCAGGTCCTTAATAAAGAAGCCATAGAGGAGGCTGTCTGCCAGCCTCTTTCCAGCTCTGAGGTTCCCAGCTCCTCCGATGGCAAAACAGTGTGAACCGCACGCGTTCCCAGCAGGCTGGGCACCCTGGCCGGGCTCCAGGGAGGGCAGAGGCAGCTGCAGAGACGCTTCCCGCCTTCCCAGCTGCTGGGCTGGGCGGCCTTCTCAGCAGTACTGGGATGCGGATTAGGAGTTTGAGCAATGCCCTGAAACCCTGCACTCTATTTAATTTCCTTGATTTATGGCAAGGATTTCTTGCACCTCCAGGGGAGAGAGGGCAGCTACACAAGTGTGCTTCCCAGGGTGAGCCCACTCTTCCTGGGCCTGTTTATCCCCTCGTCATAACAGCAGAGCCTAGCTCCAGGGACCCATTTTCTGTCTCTTTGGAACCACGAGACAGAGCCAGGCTGCAGCTCCTTTTCATCTGCCAGGATTTCCTCTCGTGGTGCTGGCTCTGGGTTCTGATCCTGCAGATGCCCTAGCTGCGGAGGAAGCCCCAGGGAAGGCAGGTGACTTTCCAAGGAGCACCCCACTTCCAAGAACTGGGGGTGGGGACCAGTGTGGTCTTCAATGCACAGAGTGCCAAGAAGCAGCAGGGAGCAGAGAGGCTGGAGAGGGCAGTTGCTTTCAGCCCAAGTGGCCTTGAATCCTCCTGGGCAGGGCAGGGAGCTGGAAGGGGGTCTAGGATCCGAGAAGATTCGGAAGGGAGAGGTCAGCATGGGAAACGGGGCCTCTGGGGAGCTCGTCCTGCTTTCTCATGACTTTCTCCTTTAATCGGCTCCCCAAGCAGCTGGCATGGCCCAGCCGAGGCCAGAGAGCACAGATCCCAGGATCTCCGGGCAGCCTGCATGGGAAACTAGGGTACAGTCAGAGAATGTGGAAATGCTGAGCCACCACCCACGGGTCCTCCGCCTGCTGGCAAAGCTGACGCCTTGCCGCCTTTTCTCGGGTCTTCTGCAGCCCAGGCCGCTCTGCCTGTCCCTCTTCCTTCTCTGTTCCTCACCTTCCTTCTTCTGCTGTCCCCTGTTTGCCTAGCTGTCCTCTCCTTTCCGATCTCACTCTTTCTTCTTTCCCTCCTTCGCTTCTCATTCTCACCATTTCCCTTCTCCTTTGTATGTTTTCTCTCTTCTTTCTGGTCTCTTTGCTCCCTCTCCATCCCTCGCTCATCCCTTCTCCCTTTCGGTTGCGGCCCTAGTAATCTGGGTTTTAATAAGCTCTCCAGGGGATTTGATGCACACTCAAGTTTGAGAATCACAGCCTTGGAGGAAAATGCCAATTTACCAAAAGCATGAGCATCTCTGAGTGCTGATCCAATAAGCCTGCATTTCTAAACATGCAAAACCCTCCTGTGCCCATTAACTAATTAGGACGTCAGACCACCAGCCTGGCCGGGATGCTTCCAGAGACAACACACGCAATTCCACTCAAGTTCTCTGATTACTATCGTGCTGCTAAATCCTCTGGCCACCCCCCATCTTTCCAGTCCCTGTGCTGTGGGCCACTTCCTCTCGCTGTCCAGCTTCTTTTAAGGGATACAGATCAGAGGGAATAGGACCTGACTTCCAGCAGCTCACAGTCAGTATCAATGTTTGCCAAGATTCGCTTCTCAGACAATGTGGAAAAGAGACCATTGTCCAGGATGGGTGAGGGAAACTGGGCAGACAGCTTTCTCTGGTGTAGGACTTTTCAGAGCTCAAGGGGCATGGTGGCCACAAAAGAGGAGGTAAGGTCACCTTTAGTAGCATGTCCTGTCCTTGACCACAGAACTCCACTTCCGGGGAAGAGCATTACACTGTGCTAAGTGCATTTGGGAGATGTGGATGCAGGGGGACAGAGCTTTTTCTCCTCCCGGCCTGGTCCATCTTTAGCAGCCTGTGCTGGGAGGAAAGGGACCATAGCAGAGCTCTGTAGAGGGGCCTCACCCTGCGAGGGCCCTGCAGGGTTTGCGTGGTCCACTGCCACTGGGCTGCCCACCACACCTTCTCCGTGCCTAAGTGGTGTTGAGCAGCCTCTCAAGCAGCCTGTAAGCCGGCTTCGCTCCATGATTTGACCATGGTGGGATTGCAAGAGAAAGGATGAGAAAAATGTCCTCATGTTGCCCTTTCTTAACTTGCCCAGAACTTACCCGTGGAGATTCTAATTCAGTGGATTTGGCATAAGGCCTGGGAATCGAGATTGTATAAAAGCTCCTGGGAGCTTTGCATGGATTCGAGTGGAGAGCCCAGGGTTACTGCGCTTCTGTGCATGGTGTTTGTGTAACTGTGTATTCAGGGAAATAGAGAAGCCAGGGCTGTGTCTTTATTTATTACTTTTCCCCAGTATTTCCTTTATTTATTTATTACTTTTCCCTAGTATTTCCCCCCCAAAATGCTGTGAAACTTGGTCTTGTTCACAAAATTAATTTGTATCCCCATGTGAATGTAGTCATTATGTACTACAAATATGTATTAATAAAAATTAAAAAGAAATTTATAAACAATCTATCAAGAATATTAAAGTCCTGCAATAGTCATTAGTGAGTACACAGGGAAGGCATAGGGCTGGGCAGGATGGAGCTGTGTGTAATTCTGTTTTCATTTCTGAGGATCGAACTCAGTGGTGCTCTGCTACTGAGCTATATTCCCAGCCCTTTTTGTCTTTTATTTTGACTTGAACGTGAGATCCTCTTGACTCTGCCTCTTTAGGTGCTGGGATTACAGGCATGTGTCACCAAGCCAGGCCAAGTTTTGTGCAATTTTGATAGGCCATTTAAACATCTGTAACCTTTGAAATAGACATAAAGAATTGCACATAAAATAGACATAATAGGGCATGGTGATGTACCCCTATAATCTTACCACACAGGAGGATGAGGCAGGAGGATTGCTGCAAGTTTGAGGCCAGCCTGGGCTACATAGCAAGGCTCTGTCTTAACAAACAAACAAACCAACTAACTAACTAACAAAACCAGACTTAATGGAAGACTGTTAGATCCTTTCTATACCATTCTCCTTGGGGAATTCAGCATAAGCAAGTGGTCTGTGTTTTTTTCTAGCGGTAGTGATACAGAAAGGGGGAGAAATTTATATTTTTTTATGTACCTAAATAATATAAAATTACGGTCTAGCTCACACAAGGACAAAAGGGGTAATTGAGAAAAAAATTAAAATGTTCATGACCCATTTTCCCCATTAAACTTGAAAATAGTTTTACCGAGACCCACAAGGGAAGTGGATTTTTTTTCCGTTATTGAGATACCCTATCCTGGTGGTCTTCAACCTACTTTTAATAGCACAAATCTTTTCTCCAGGGAAGCCTTAGAATCAAACTCCGATGATGTAGAACATATTAAGAAAAGGTCATACTTGAGGGAAAGCAGATGAGAGATCCGAACCCTAAGTAAGGGGGCTGATTTCTCCTCAGGTTTCAGAAGTAAAGGAGGCATTTTTTGAGAACAAGACGAGAAACCCTAAGTGGGCATGGTGGCCCACTCCTACCATCTCAGCACCCTGGGAGGCTGAAGCAGGGGGATCCCGAGTTAGAGCCCAGGCTGGGCAGTTCACTGACTTAGTGAGGTCCTGTCTCAAAAGAAAAGCAAAAGGCTGGGAATGACAGGTCAATGTGAAGGCCCTGGCTTCAGTCTCCAGCATCGGGGGAAAACGTACAAACATATAACCTATATCCTGTTTTCTAGATGCCCCTCCCCAAACAGTCAATGAGAAAAAAAGATTTTTCCAAAATGTTAGCACTGAAGAATATTTGATTAGCCACAATGTCAACTTTCAACTTTTTTTTAAACAAGATAGACTGAGGCTACGTTCATTTCAATGAATTGAGATCGCTAGAGACTGCCTGTAAGCATTCTCTTTAATTTGTAGAATTTCCTTTCATTTATATCATTTAAACTTCTACAGAGAGGCCTTCCATTGTTTTTTAATCTGAGAGTTGGTAGAGTTCATATCTGTATTACACCGTTATGCTATCATGCCGTGACTATGGCAGCGGCAACAACAACAAAGACTTAATGGACAGGGGGTGATTAAAAAGTATGGTGAATGTGTAAGTTTTAAAATTGTATTATAGTAAAAGACACATTTCCATTAATTCCCCACAAAATACTCCTCCTTGCTTTGAACACACTTTTCCCATATTCTTGCCACTTTCTGAAGCAGCTCTGGAAGTCTTCTTCCTTGGGTATCTTTAGGAGCTGTTGTCAAAATACGTTGAATGCTGGTGTCCAGCAGAAAAGCAGGCTCATAAAAGAACAACAGCCTGTCCTCATCCCTCTCATTCACAAGATCCGGCACTGTGCAAATTCTGGCTCTTTCTCAAAGTCAAAATGACCATGGAAAGTAAATCTTTTGAATCAATTCAGGACATTGAAGGAGCTACGTACGACAGTACAACTAAACAAGTATAGAGGATGGAATTAACTGTTAAAAACAGAAGGAATGTTGCACCTGCATTATTTACCATTTTCAGTAGCAATGATAGCCAAAATAACAAGGATTGAGATTTCCTACATGTTTTTCTTTTTTCTTTGGTACTGGGGATTGAACTCAGGATCTTGCACTTTTGAAGCAGGTGCAGCACCACTGAGCTAAATCCCCAGCCCACCTACATGTTTTTCCTATTACCTTGGGTCTTTCAACTTTATTTAGAGCTCTGTTGAGGTATAGTTGAGATACGAAAACAAAAAACTTTGCATATGTTAAACATCTACAATCTGAAGAGATTGTGCAAGTGTTTACACCTGCATCACCACAACTCAAAATGGATTAAAGGCTTACCAGGGAAGACTCTAAACTACAAGACTCCTAGAAGAAAACATCACATTGAGGAAAAACTCTTTTGAGCCTTACTGAGAGCGAATTTGGGAGAGAAAATAGAAAAGCTGTCAGACCCACCTTTCCATCTTGTTGGAACAGGTTGAAGAGGGACCTTTGGGAGGCATTTGGAGAAGGCCCTGAGTGTGAGAAATCAGGAAAGAACTGAGAGCTGAGAGATGGGTTTAGGAAGTGACCTTTCCCTGTGAACTGGATCTCCAGGGACTCAGAAAAACTTGGACTCCCTTTCATGGCACTGATTGGTTGTTGATGGACATTTCTTCAACAATGTATCATGCTAGAGATGGAAACCAGAGGACAATGGGGTGTGTTAATTAGCAAATGCTTTTACTACATTCTGGAAAACATGATTTGACAGTTGGTTGAACCTGGATGGCTACGCCAGGACCAGGAACAAGGGAGGGCGTCATGTATTTGGACCATGGTTGCTTTCTGGCCTGCTTTACTCTTGCTCCCAGTCTATCCAAGTGCTGCACAGCTCAGGGGGTGTAGCGCAGTGATGCAAAAAGTGGGGTCTCCAGATTAGGAACTCCAGCATCCCCTGAGAACTTGGGGACATGCACAGCCTTGGGTCCACCCTGGTCCTGCTGGATTGGAAGCTCAGGTTGGGACCCCAAGATCCATGTTAGAATAAATACCACAGGGCAAGATGCTGGCCACTGAAGCCAAGGCACCACCACGCCTTTGCAAGCACCGGTTTCAGAAGCTCTCCTCGCCTCTGAATCACTCTCTCGACTCTGTCTCACGTTGACCATGGGACTCACATATACCTTGCCAGTTAGGCTCCCAGTACCACCTCCGTCCAACCAGCTGGGTGCCCAAGGCTAAGAACACAGAACTTCTCTTGGCTTAGTTTATTTTTGTTTGTTTGATTTTTGGGGGGGGGGGCGGGGGTGAGACAGGGTCTCGCTTTGTAGTATAGCCTGGCCTCGAAATCACTGTGTAGCCCAGGCTGGCCTCGAACTCACAGCAATCCCCCTGCCTCAGCCTCCCGAGGGCTGGGATTATAAGAGTGTGCCACCATGGCCATCTTAGTTTAGTTTTTTGCCTAGATAATGGGGAAAATCTGAAAAATGTCTATCTACATTGCAGTTCTAATTATTCAGTTGAAGAGCTGGAGCAGTGCCTGGCACACAGCAGGTACTGTGATCTGTCACTGATCACGGTTGTCAGTCCCCACCTGGAAGGCAGGTGCTCTAGGCAGACACAACTCGTTCTCCATTCCGCTTTTTTCTAGACAGTGCTGATCAGCGGGCAGGCCTCACGTAGGTGCCCTCTCAGCCCCTTGTGCAGGGCTTGAGGGCCACAACTCCCATGTCAATCTTGTTGCAGGGCCTGTTAGACACTCAGGATGCTTGCTTGGTCTTTTCTTTAATGGAACACTCTGTGGGAGTCACACACTAGGCCAAGCCTGTGCTGCATCACTTCACCTAATCCTCTTCGCCAGCCTGGGAAGAAAGGAATGTCCTGAGCAGGACAAAGGACAGACCTGGAGACACTTGGTGACTTCCTGGGTGTCGGCAGAGCTGGGATTGGGAGCAAGGTGTGTGTGAATTCGGGCATCTTGCATACCTCTAGGGGAAAAGGAATAAACTATCCAAGATAGACTGTCTTTTCCTTTCTATAAAACTTTTATAATGTTTTAATGTATAATGTTTTCTAACATTCAAATGGCCTGTGTTCATTTAAAAAACCCTATCAATATAGAAATGCAACATGGACATCCAGGGCACATATATTTCTAGTGACCGGACCCACCGTAGTAACTGCTTTTGGAAGTTCAGTATATTTTAGTCTTTTGTATACACATGCACATATTCTTTTTACTTAACAGAAAACAAAAGCATTTGTAAACTATCTTGGCATTTTAAACCTAATATATCTGGGACATCTTTGCATGGCACACTTATAAACATATTTCCTTAGTTTTAAATGTGGCGTGTCATTGGCAGATTTATTCTACCCAATTTCCCATATAATAAAGGTTTTAGATAATTTCCAATAGTTTATGCGTGGTAGGCAGCACAACAATAAATATCCTTGCATTTACCTATGTATGGTTCTGGAATATTGTTGTTTTCTTCTTTTTTTTTAAAATTTTTATTGGTACCAGGGATCCTTGCACTTGCGAGGCAGGCGGCAGAACCACTGAGCTAAATCCCCGGCCCCAGAATATTGTTTAATTATTTCCTTAGGAAATAGAATGCTATGGTTTAGATCTAATACCACCCCTAAAGTCTCATGTGTCTGGAAGGTTGTTGGATTAAGCGGTGCTGCAGCTGACTTGCTCTTAGGAGGTGGGGTTTGATTAGAAGAGAGGGTTGCTATGGCCTGCAAGGGTGTATTTACTGTCCAGGCTCCTCCCTTGAGCCTCTCTGCTTCCTGTCCACCATGAGTCGAGCAGCTCTCTCCTGCCCCGCCCTTCCCCTTGTGTCCACCATGCAAGGACTCAGACTTCCAAACCATTAGCCCAAATCAACCTCTCCT